>NC_064824.1:15544319-15847349 GCF_024166365.1 Elephas maximus indicus | reverse complement strand
CACACTGGCTGGCTCCGTCAGTGCCATTTCTTTGTTGCTGGCGTTGCTTTTTTTCAACTTCTTTTGTTTTCCTCCCTGCCTCTCACCACATCCCCTTCCTTTCTCTCGAAAATATAGCTCTGTGTGCCAGCTTTGTTTCTTCTTGAAAGGCTGTGAAGCACTGCTCAGCTGGTGGAGTGCTTCCCCAGACTGGACCACCACGCTATTGGGATCCCCAGGGCCTTTTTATTATTTTGTTTTGTTTGTTTTCTTTTCAAGGCCCAGGAACCCCTTCTAGCCAGGCTGTACTGCCTGGCTTGGGAGCCACTGTCCTGGCATGTGATGATGCCATGCCGGTAGGATCCCTGGGAACATTTCCTTTTTTTGTTCATTTGTTTGTTTTCTTTCTTTTTGCAGCTTGGGAGCCCTTCTAGCCAGGCTGTACTGTGCAGCCTGAGAGCCACTTGTCTAGTTTTCCCAGCCACATAGGTGGGATCCCTAGAGGTTTTTCTTTTCTCCCCCCCATTTTTATGTATTATTTTTTCTTTTTCTTTTTTTCCCCCTTTTTGTTTTTCTCCATTTTTCAGGTTCTCATCTCTCCACTCCAATGGCAAGCTCCCTTAGCACATTTTTTTTTATTCTTATTTGTTTGTTTTTGGCTCCTGTTCCTCTCTCCTCTTTCCCATACTCAGCTCCACACATCACAGCCTTCCCCCTCCTTCTTGCCTACCTGTACCATGCACTGAGCATCACACTCCTGAGCAGCACAGGCGTGGCCTATTGGAACCTGCCCTGCACTGATTCTCCGTCCACACTGTCAGCCCTAGTATGTGCCACTAACAATCCATCCCAGCCCCTCCTCTTCAGCTGGACCAGCCCTTCTGCACCATAGCTGAGCAACTGGCCATACCCATTGGGCAAGGAAGTGAAAAGTATCGTGCCCACAGATAATCAAACATTATATCAGACCCAACTGAAATAAAAAAGATCGTAACAGAGTATTATGAAAAACTATACTCCAACATGTTGGAAAACCTAGAGGAAATGGACAAATTTCTAGAAACACACTACTGACCCAAACTAACACAAAATGATGTTGAAAATCTGAACAGACCCATAACAAGAGAAGAGATTGAAAAAGTAATTTAAAAAACCTCTCAGCAAAAAAAAAAAAAAAAAAAAATTCCTGTCCCAGATGGTTTAACTAGAGAATTCCACCAAATATTCAGAGAGGAACATTTCAGCAGTACTACACGAACTATTTCAGAACATAGAAAAGGAAGCAATACTTCCCAATTCATTCTATGAAGCCAGCATAACTCTGATACAAAACCAAGCAAAGACACCACAAAAAAAGAAAATTACAAACAAATATCTCTCATGAATATAGATGCAAAAATTCTCAACAAAATTCTAGCCAATAGAATTCATAATCATATCAGAAAAATAATATACCATGACCAAGTAGGATTCCTATCAGGTGTGCAAGGATGATTCAACATTAAAAAAATCAGTCAACGTAATCCACCACATAAATAACAGGAAAGAAAAGAATCACATGACCATCTCAATCGGGGCAGAAAAGGCATTTCAAAAAGTCCAACACACATTCCTGGTAAAAACTCACAGTAAAATAGATACAGGGAGAAATTTCTCAACTTAATAAACCAACAGCCAACATCATTCTTAATGGAGAGAGGCTGAAAACATTCCCCTCGAGAACAAGACAAGGATGCCCTTTATCCTTGTTACTCCTATTTAACATTACGCTGGAAGTCCTAGCTAGAGCGATAAAGCAAGAAAAAGAAATACAGGGCGTCCAAATTGGTAATGAAGAACTACAACAGATACAGACATCAATCCTGGAACCCCAAGCATCAAACGAAGACATAAAGAACTGTATCAAACACCAAATGGAAGAAGAAACTGAAGGAAAACTGAGAATGAGGAGAGATACAAAGTGGAGGTCTCCCACTAACTAACAAGGCACAATGTCGCCATCTTGGAACACAGCCAGCAACAACCATGGACGGGGAGTACAGGAAGGCAGCTTCATGGAATACCGAATAGGAGACAGCGCACCTAATAACCAGAGAAGCATGCTTTCCCATTCCTCACTCTTCTGCTCCCTACACAACCTCCATCCCCTCCTGCTGGTCCAAGCTGCGCTATCTTGGCTAGAGAGCCAGTGGCTTGCTGCCACCCCCTGTCCACCATGCCCCAATCCACCAGTTCCCACCATGCCATTTTTTCCCTTTCTTAGTTTTCTTTCTCCCTCCTGCCTAGCCCCATACCCATCTGTCTTAGGCATCTAATGCTGCTGTAACAGAAATACAACCAGTGGATGGCTTTAACACAGAAAAATTTATTCTCTCACAGTCAAGTAGTCTAGAAGTCTGAACTCAGGGCACCTTCTCCAAGGGAAGCCTTTCTCTCTCTGTTGGCTCTGGAGGAAGGTCCTTGTGATCAGTCTTCTCTTGGTCTGGCAGCATCTCAGCACAGGAACCTCAGGTCCAAAGGACACACTTTGCTCCCAGCACTGCTTTCTTGGTGGTATGTGGTCTCCCTGTCTCTCTACTTGCTTCTCTCTTTCATTTCTCAAAGAGATTGGCTTAAGACACTATCTAATCTTGTATATCTCATCAGTATAACTGCCACTAATCCATCTCATTTCATCATAGTGATAGGATTTACAATACATAGGGAAATCACATAAAATAGTGGACAATCTCACAATACTGGGACTCATGGCCCAGCTAAGTTGACAGATGTTTTAGGGGGACACAATTCAATCCATGACACCATTTCTACCCCTTTGCACTGGGCCATGCTGTGCCATCTCAGCTAGCTAGACAGCCCCTGGTCCACTGCCACCCCAGGTCTACCCCACTATGCCATTTTTTGGTTGCTTTTTCCCTTTCCTCCTTCTCCCTTCCAACTTGCCCTGTCACCACCTTCCCCATTACTGCTGGGCCATGACTTACCACTGTGGCTAGAGAGCCTCTGGCCCCCACTGCTCCATGTCCACACTGCCCCCACCTGTCAGCTCCTGCCACACAATTTTTTCCCCTTTCTTCCTTTTCTTTCACCCTCCCACCTAGTCCCATACCCACCTATACCTTTTCTTGCCAGGCCTTACCATACTGCCTCGGCTAGAGAACCACTGTCCCACCACCACCCAGGGTCTGCCCCACTGCCAGTCGCCAGCTCCCACCAAGCCTTTTTTTTCTCTTTTTCACTTTCTATTTTTTCTTTCTCCCTCCCACCTAGCCCCATACCCTGCCTCCATCCCTTCCCACCAGGCCACACCACACCACACAGATAGAAAGCCACCTGTCTGCTGCTGCTACAGGCCTGCCCCAGCCCCACCTGCTGTCTCCTGCCATGCCACTATTTTTCCCTTTTTACCTCTTCTTTCTTTTCTTTCTCACTCCCACTTAGCCCCATATATCACCTGCCCTCCCTTCCCATTGGCTCTTGGGCATGCCTAGCCCCCAATTGCCAACTCTGCCCCACCATTTTTTTTCCTTTCTTACTTTCTCTCCCCTACCCAGCTCCATAAGCCACCCCCCCATTCCTGCCAGCCTTGGTCATGCCACTTCAGCTACAGCTCCCTTGCACAAAAGACTAATATTCAGAGCTCTCCAAGAGATTAGGAAAGAGATCAAGAAAAACACAGACAAAACCAACTAAAATATAGCCAAAATCAAGGAAAACACAGATAAAACCAATAGAAGAATTTGAGAAAATAACACAAGAACAAAATGCCAAAATATATTTAAAAATTTAGAAATAATACAAAAACAGCAAATAGAAACCAAAGATAAACAACAAAATTTCAGAAATGGACAACTCGGTCAAAGGTCTTAGCAGCAAATTTGAAACAATGGAACAAAGAACCAATGAGATTCAAGACAAATCTACAGGCACCAATTTGTTTGATGAAAAATCAGAGAAAAGATTGGAGAAAACCTAAGAATTTTGTGGGACACAATCAGGAGCAAAAATTTGCAGATGATCTGAGTTTCAGAACAGGGAAAGAAAATGGAAAACACAGTGAATATCACTGGAGATTTGCTGGCAGAAAACATTCCAAATATCATGAAAGACAAAAAGCTGCTCATCCAAGCCCAATGAACCCCATATAGTATAGACACCAAAAGAAAATACCAAGACATAAGCATACTTGCAAAAACCAAAAAGAAATAAAGAATCATGACATCAATTCAAGAAAAATGAAAAGTCACTTACAAAAGGAAAACAGTAAGACTAAACTCTGATTACTCAGCAGAAACTATGCACGCAAGAAGGCAATGGACGGCACATATAAAACCTTGAAAGAAAACAACTTCCAACTGAGAATAATATATCCTAAAAAACTCTCTCTCAAATTTTGTAGTGAAATTAGGACATTTCCAGATAAACAGAATTTAAAGAAGTTTTTAAAAACCAAACAAAACTTACAAGAAATATTAAAGGGAGCCCAAAGAGAACCAACAACGTCAGAGAACAACTGGAGTCTAGGACACAGGACAGCATCAGCCAGATACCAAACTAGGTAAAGCACTCTCAATAATAAAACAAAGCTAAAGGATTTAAAACACGGAAATAGAGACATCAAAGCAATAAAAAACAAATCCATTGACAATGAGTCAATTCCAGCTCATAGGGACTCTATAGGACATAGTAGAACTGCTCCATAGGGTTTCCAAGGAGCACCTGGTGGATTCGAACTGCCAACCTTTTGGTTAGCAGCCATAGCACTTAACCAAAACAATAAAAGGGGGAATAAATGGTGTAGATACGGAAATTTCAAGTGGAAAGGGAGTCAAGGTGACATTAAGTAATAAAAGACTGGTTAAAACGTGCAAACATAAGGGTAAATTTCAAGATAACCACAAAGAAAGTTAACAAACCCACTCACTGGAATAAAAAAGAAGAGAAACATAAAGTCTCAGTAAACACAAAATGTATAATAACAAAAGAAAAGAAAATCTACAAACAAAAGGGACTCAGCATAGGAAAGTAAAAGGAACAAAGAAAACTTCAGCACCACACACACACACAAAAACAATATGACAGCAATAAGCTCATATCAATCAATAATCACGATGAATGTAAATGACTTAATGCACCTGTAAACAGACAGAGAGTAGAAGAATGGATAAAAAAGCATGACCCATCAATATGCTGTCCACAAAAGACGACTTTAGACACAAAGACATAAAAATACTAAAAATCAAAGGATGGAAAAAAATGTATCAAGCAAACATCAACTGAAAAAGGGTAGGAGTGGCAATACTAATCTCAGAGAAAGTAGAGTTTAAGAAGAAATCAACAATAAAAGACAAGAAAGGACATTATATAATGATTAAAGGGACAATCCACCAACAAGACATAACTTTAATAAACATCTACACACCCAATGACAGAGCTCCAAAATAAGGAAAATAAACACTGAAAAGATAAATAAATAGCTCCACAACAATAGTAGGAGGCTTCAACACACTCCTCTTGGTAAACGACAGAACGTCTAGAAAGAAAGCCAACAAAGATACAGGAGAGCTAAAGGCCACAACCAACCAACTTGACCTCATAGACATATTTACAACACCCACCTAACAGCAGTAAAGTATATATTGTTCCAGCACACATGGATTGTTCTCTAGAATAGACCACATTTTAGGCCACAGAGCAACCCTCAATAAAATCCAAAACATCAAAAAAATAAAAAAATACAAAGTGTTCTCCCTGATCATTAAGGTATAAATGAATAACTGGAAGAGCAAGGGAAAAAAAATGTCAAGTACATGGAGACTGAATAATACCTTGCTTAAAAACAACTGGATGATGAAGAGAAATTTTAAAAATGTCTAGAATCAAATGAGAATGAAAGCCCACCATACCAAAAGCTTTGGGACACAACAAAGCCTGTGCTCAGAGGTCAATTTATAGCAATAAACACACACAGCACAAAAGAACAGATCAAAAGAAACGTTAGCTCCACAGCTCGAACAGATGGAAAAAGAACAGGAAAAGAAGACCATAGCCACCAGGAGAAAAGAAATAATAAAGATTAGAGCAGAAACAAATGAGATGGAGAACAGAAAGACAATAGAATCAATAAGATCAAATTTGTTTCTTTGACAAGATCAACAAAATCAACAAGTCCCTGGCCAAACTGATAAAAGAAAAACAGAAGCAAATAACCCAAATAAGATATGAGGTGGGGGACATTACAACAGAGCCAGGTGAAATGAAAAGGATCATAACAGAATACTACAAAAAACTGTACTCTAAAATATTTGAACAAATTTCTAGAAAAACACTACCTACCTAAACTAACACAAACTGAGATAGAAAGTCTGAACAGACTCATAACAAGAGAAGAGACTGAAGAGGTAATAATAAAAAAAAAAAAACTCTGACTCGGGCGGCTTCGCTGGAGAATTCTATCAAACGTTCAGAGAAGACCTCACACCAGTACCACTCAAACTATTTCAGAGCATAGAAAAGAAAGGAATGACTCACATATAGTCTATGAAGCCAGCATAACCCTGATATGAAAACCAGGTAACGACACTGCAAAAAAAGAAAATTACAGACGCAAAAATTGTCAACAAAATTCTAGCCACTAGAATTCAGCATCATACCAAAAAAAAAAAAAAAATACACCATAACTAAGTGGGGTTCACACAAGGCATGCAAGCATAACTCAGCATTAGAAAATCAATCAATGTAATCCACCACATAAATAAAACAAAAGTATCACATGATCATTTCAATCAACACAGAAAAGATATTTGATAAAGTCCAACACCCATTCCTGATGAAAACCTCAGTAAAATGGGAATGCAAGGGAAATTTCTCAACATAATAAATAGCATCAATACAAAACCAACAGCTAACATTATTCTCGATGGAGGGAGGCTGAAAGCATTCCCTCTGAGAACAGGAACAAAACAAGGATGCCCTTTATCACCGCTTCTATTTAACATTGTGCTGGCTGGAAGCCCGAGCTAGAGCAATAAGGCAAGGAAAAAAAAAAAAAAAAAAAAGGCGGGGGGAGGGACACCAAAATTGGAAAGGAAGAAATAAGGTATCCCTATTATTCACAGATTCTGTGATACTATATATAGAGAGGAAACCCTGGTGGCATAGTGGTTAAGAGCTACAGCTGCTAATCAAAAGGTCAGCAGATCGAATCCACCAGGCACTCTTTGGGAACTTTATAGGGCAGTTCTACTCTGTCCTATAGGGTTGTTATGAGTCAGAATTGACTTGACAGCAATGGCTTTGGTTTGTTTGGTACACATAGAGAACCCCAAAGATTACACAAGAAAATTACTGTAACTAGTAGAAAGATTCACCAGAGTATCCGGATACAAGACAAACATACAAAAATCAGTTAGATTCCTATTCACCAACAAAGAGAATTTGAAGAGGAAATCACCAAATCAATACCATTTGCAATAACCCCCAAGAAGATAGAATACTTAGGAATAAATCTAACCAGGGAGATAAAAGACTTATACAAAGTAAACTACAAAACACTACTGTAAGAAACCAAAAGAGATCTACATAAAAGGAAAAACATACCGTGTTCATGGCTAGGAAGCCTCAACATTGTGAAAATGTCAGTTCTACCCAAAGCAATCTATGGATATAATGCAATCCCGATCCAAATACCAATAGCATTCTTTAATGAGATGGAAAAACTAATCACTAAGTTTATATGAAAAGGAAAGAGGCCCAGGATAAGTAAAGCACTACTGAAAAAGAACAAAGTAGGAGGCCTCACACTACCTGATCTTAGAATCTACTATACAGCCATGGTAGTCAAAACAGCCTGGTACTGGTACAATGACAGACACATAGACCAATGGAACACAATTTAGAACCCAGACTTAAATCCATTCGTCTATGGTCAATTGATCTTTTAAAAAGACCCAAAGTCCATAAATGCGGAAAAGACAGTCTCTTTAAGAACTGGTGCTGGCAAAAATGGTTATCTGTCTGTTAAAAAATGAAACAGGACCCATATCTCACCGTACCCAAAAACTAATTCAAAATGGACCATTGACCTAAATATAAATTTAAACTATAAAGGTCATGGAAGAGAAAATACGGACAATGCTAGAAGTCCCAATGTATGGCATAATAACAATGCACAAGCACCAAAAGATAAAGTAGATAACTGAGAGCTCCCAAAAATTAAACACTTATGCTCATCAAAAGACTTCACCAATACAGTAAAAAGAGAACCTACGGACTGGGGGAAAAAAAAAAAAATTTTTTTTTTTTTTTTGGCTACAACATATCCAACCAGGGTGTAGTCTTTTAAATTTAAAACATACAGCAACACCTCAACAACAAAAAGACAAATTATCCAATTAAAAAATGGGCAAAGGATATGAACAGACACTTCACCAAAGAAGACATCCAGGTGGCTAAAAGACACATGAGGAAATGCTCATAATCATTAGCCATTAGAGAAATGCAAATCAAAAGTACATAGAGATTCTGTCTTACCCAGACATTTCTGTCACTAATCAAAAAAGGAGAAAATAACAAGTGTTGGAGAGATTGTGGGGAGATAGGAACTCTTATGCATTCCTGTTGGGAGTGTAAAATGGTACAACTGCTATGGAAAACAATGTGGCCCTTCCTTAAAAAGCTAAAAATAGAAAAATACCATATGACCCAGTAATCCCATTCCTATGAATATACTCTAGAGAAATAAGAGCTGTTACAAGAATACACACATGCACACCCGTGTTCATTGGAGCATTATTCACAGTAGCAAAAAGATGGAAAGAATGTAAGTGCTCATCAACAAAGGAACGGATAAACAAATTATAGTACATACACACAGTGGAATACAACCCAACAATAAAGATCAGTCCGCGAAAGATCTCACAACATGGATGAATCTGGAGGGCGTTATGCTGAGTGAAATAAGTCAATCACAAAAGGACAAATACTGTAGAAGACCACTCTTGTAAAAACCCAAGAAAAGGTTTACACACTGAAAAAACCATCTTTGATGGTTATGGGGGAGGGGAGGGATACAAGACATCACTAACTAGGTAGTAGACAAGTGTTAATTTTGGTGAAGGGAAAGACAACACACAAAATCAGGGAAGTCAGAACAACTTGATGAAGGCAAAGTCACAGAAACTTCCTAGACATCTAAACACCTTCAGGGACCACATTACTGGGGCTGATGGCTGGGGACCATGGACTTGGGAGTCATCAAGGCCAATTGACATAACACAGTTCATAAAGAAAATGTTCTACATCCTACTTTGGTGAGTAGAATCTGCAGTCTTAAAAGCTTGCAAGCGGCTGTCTAAGATACACCTATTGGTCCCATCATGTTCAGAGCAAAGGATAGTGAAGAAAACCAAAGATACAAGGAAAATGTTTGTCCAAAGGACAAATGAACAACATGAACCACAGCCTCCACCAGCCTGCACCCAGAAGAACTAGATGGTGCGTGGCTACCACCATCAACTGTTCTGACAGGGATCACAATTCAGGGTCCCTGACGGAGAGGGGGAAAATGTAGAACAAAATTGAAATTCACAGAAAAAGACCTGACTTACTAGTCGGATAGAAACTGGAGGAACCCCTGAGACCATGGCCCTCAGACACCCTGCTAACTCAAAACTGAAGCCACTTCTAAAGTTCACCATTCAGCCAAAGATTAGACAGGCCTATAAGATAAACAGTAACACATGTGAGGAACGTGCTTCTTAGTTCAATCAAGTACACTAGACCAAATGGGCAAAGCCTGCCCAAAAGCAAAGACAAGAAGTCAGGAAGGGACAGGAAAACTGGATGAATGGACGCAGAGAACCTAGGGTGGAAAGGGAAAGGGGGACAGTGCTGACACATTGCAGGGATTGCAACTAATGTTACAAAACAAATTGTGTATAAATTTTTGAATGAGAAAGTGTTTTGTGCTGTAAATTTCACCTAAAATACAATTTTTTAAAAAAGTGGAAAAAAATTGGCAAAGGACATTAACTGACACTTCAGCAGATAGAACATTCAGGTGTCCCAGAAATACATGAAACAATGCTCACAATCATTAGCTATTAGAGAAATGCAAATCAAAACTACAGTGAGATACTGTCTCACCTCTGCAAAAATGGCAACGATCAACAAAACAGTAAAAACAAATGCTGACAAGTTTGTGGGAAGATTAGAACTCTTATACACTGCTGGTGGGATTGTGAGATGATACAACCACTGTGGAAAATTGTTTGGTGCTTCCTCAAAAAGCTAGAAATGGAAATACCTTATGGTCAAGCAACCCCTCTCTACATATATATACAAGAGCTTTAAGAGCAGTGACATGAATACACGTATGTACACCTATGTTCATTGCAACATTATTCACAATAGCAAAAAGAAACAACCTAAGTCCCCAATAATGAATGAATGGATAAACAAAATGTGGTACATACATACAGTGGAATACTACGCAACTTTAAAGAATAGATGTTGCTGTTGATATGTGCCATGCAGTTGGTTTCGACTCATAGCAACCCCATTACAACAGAATGAAACACTGCCTGGTCCTGAGCCATCGTCACAATGGTTGTAACATTGGAGCCCATTGACAGCCATTGTGTCAATCTATCTCATCAAGGGTCTTCCTCTTTTTCGCTGACCCTCTATTTTACCAAGCATGATGTCCTTCTTCAGGGACTGGTCCCTCCTGATAACATGTCCAAGGTACGTGAGATGAAGACTTATCATCCGTGCTTCCTAGGAGCGCTCTGAGTGTATTTCTTCCAAAACAGACTTGTTCATTCCTCTGGCATTCCATGGTATATTCAATGTTCTTCACCAACACTATAATTCAAAGACATCAATTCTTCTTCAGTAGTCCTTGAGTCCTTATTCATTATTCAGCTTCTGCATGCATATGAGTCAATTAAAAGAACAACAAAAAGTCCGCAAAACATCTTATAACATGAATGAATCTGGAGGACATTATGCTGAGTGATATAAGTCAATCAATCACAAAAGGGCAAATATTGTATGATCTTACTATTATAAAAAGTCAAGAATATATGTACAGAAGATGGCGGAACACTCAGATGCTTCAGTGGTCCCTCTTACAACAAAAACACCCTCCACCCCCCAAAAGTGAATCAATTATATACGACAATCTAGGAGTACTGAACATTAAGGCAAAGTTGTGGAATCAGACAGAGTGGTAGGGGGAGGGAGAGACAGTTCAGAAGCAGCAAGGAGTTGCCAGACCTGACCCAGCAGGAACCAGCGCCCCACAGGCCAGATTCACTGGCACAGTTCGAGCGTGGTGAGACAAGCAGTGGTGTTCAGGACACATTTTCCACTCCAGGAGAGATGGAGCAGCAGAGAGTTCACTCACTCCTCCGAGGTCAGCAAAGAGCATCACTCTTAGCATTGGACTTGTGTCTAATCTACCGCACAGACCAAAAACCACTCCTTTGGAAAAAATTGTCTCCCATTTAACTGACCCCTCCTGGCTCTGCACCAGGTCCCAAGCCAAAATCAGTGATAGTTGCTTTCCCTGGGCTGGAAGTAAGACCTGTTGTGTGCCCTGAGTGATCCTTCTGGCCCTGGAGAAGGAACAAATTAACAAACAGGGGAAAAAAATAACCTGCCAGCTCCCCTAAGCTGGAAACTCAAGGCAGAAACAGCTCCTTTGACTAGGCACAGGCATAAGTGGTCCATGGACTTTGAATGCCTTTCACCTCTGCATAAACCTACAGCGTAGGCCCTCATTAGCACAGTACAACAGGGTATATACCTGAAGTCTACTTCAACTGTTTCAGCTATATGGTGGAGAGGCAGTTTTGTGAAATTTGACACTGCTGTGCCTGTAAAGCAGGGTCCTCACCACCCACATCAGGGGCCTGAGGACTGGTGGCTCTATCCTTGACACCTAACCACTCTCAGCAGTGGCCCAAGGATAAGTGGTGCCAACAGCATTGGGTGCCCATAGTCTGGCTGCAAAATCCACTCACCTAGGTGCTCTAGGGAACAGGGACATGCTTTCCTCACAGATACTCATATGTGGGCATCAGTCTCCTGCCTTGCTCAGCGTGTGACACCCTACTGCAACCAGATACCTGTGCCTACACCAATCACCCCATTCGTCTAGGACTGTAGGTGAGAATCTGCACCACACACTTGGCGACCGACTACTCCGATACCTGAGCTGAATCCACACAAGAAAAGTAAACAGACTCCTGGGTGTATATACATAGTAACAGCTCTAGCCACCAGGTGACAGGACGTTAGAGCTTCAAAAGCACCAATGATCAAACTAGCTCACTTGAGCAGCCTATTTGGGCATGTCAAAACAAAACAAGAAGCTAGGACACAGTAAGCAAACATAAAATAAATGGATACAATGACTTATTGATGGCTCAGAGAAAACAGTCAATATCAAATCATATAAAGAAGCAGATAATGATGGCTTCAGCAAGCTGCTAAAACAAAGATTCATGAAATCTTCCTGATGAAGATAAATTCCTGGAATTACCAGAAAGAGAATACAAAAGATTAATATACAGAAAACTTCAAGAAATCAGGAAGGAGATCAGGCAAAATGCAGAACAAGCCAAGGAATGCACAAACATAGCATTACAGGAACTTAAGAAGATTAGACAAGAGCATAATGACAAATTTAATAGGGTGCAAGAATCCACAGACAGGCAGTAAAAAAGCAATTCAGGAGATTAACAATAAAAAGTCAGAGTTAGACAACTCAATAGAAAGTCATAGGAGCAGTATTGAGGCAATAGGAATCAGATTTAGAAAGACTGAAGACAAAGCACTTGACTCCAACATATTTGGGGAATAATCGGATAAAAGAATTTTAAAAAATGAAGAAACTCTAAAAATTTCGTGGGACTCTATCAAGAGAAATAATCTACAAGTGACTGGAGTACAGAACGGGGTGTGGAGGGCTAACAGAAAATACAGAGAGAATTGTTGAAGATTTGTTGGCAGAAAATGTCCCTGATATCATGAAAGATGAGAAGATATCTATCCAAGATGCTCATCGAAACCCACACATGGTAGATTTCAAAAGAAAATCATCAAGATATATTATAATCAAACTTGCCAAAACCAAAGATAAAGAGAGAATTTTAAGAGCAGCTAGGGATAAACGAAACATCACCTACAAAGGAGAGTCAATAAGAATAAGCTTAGACTACTCGGCAGAAACCATGCAGGTAAGAAGGCAATGGGATGACATATATAAAGCCTTGAAGGAAAAAATTTGCCAGCCAAGAATTATATATGCACCAAAACTCTCTCTCAAATATGAAGGCAAAATTAGGACATTTCCAAATAAACAGATGTTTAGAGAATTCACAAAAACAAAAACAAAATTACAAGAAATATTAAAGGGAATCCTCTGGTTAGAAAATCAATGACATCATATAACAACCCAAGAGTAGAACACAGGACAAAACAACCAGATATCAACTCAGCCGGGGAAATCACAAAAATAAATCAAAGCTAAAACACTCAAAACAGGGAAACAAAGACATCATTACGTAAGAGATGACAGCATTAAATCAAACAAGAGGGACTGAAAAATGTTGTCATAGATCTTTCATATGAAGGGGAAGTCAAGGTGATATAAAGAAATAAAAGTTTAGTTTAAATTAAGAAAAATAGGGGTAAATATTAAGGTACCCACAAAGGAAAATAACAGTCCTACTCATCAAAAGAAAAATACAAAGACTCAGCAAGTACAAAAGCAAGAATATTGAAAAAGAGAAAAAGAAAATAAAGAAAAACAACTCAGGACAGAAAATTAAGTGGAAAAAAGAAACCATCAAAAATACACACAAAGAGAGACTGAAAGGGCTGACTCAAGACGGGGAGAGTAAGTGGGAGTAGGGAGTGAGATGTATGTAAACTTATATGTGACAGACTGATTGGATTTGTAAACGTTCACTTGAAGCTTAATAAAAGTTATTATAAAAAAAAAAAAATACACACAAAGAAGGACATTAAAATGACAGCGCTACACTCATAAAAAAAAAAAAAAACCTATCAATAATTACACTGAATGTAAATGGCCTTAATCCACCAATTAAGAGGAGGACATAACCACGATAAATATCTATGCACCCAACGACAGGGCTTCAAAATACATAAAACAAACTCCAACAGCATTCAAAAGAGATAAAAGAGAGATAGCACCACAATAATAGTAGGGGACTTCAACGCACCACTTTCTGTGAAGGAAAGAACATCCCCCCCCACACACACAAAAAAGTAAATAAAGACATGGAAGATGTAAATGCCTCGATAAGACAACTTGACCTCATAGACACATACAGAACACTGCACCCAACATCAGCCAAATATATTTTCTTTTCCAATACACATGGAACATTCTCCAGAATAGCCTGCATATTAGGTCATAAAGCAAGCCTTAACAGAATCCAAAACATTCAAATATAACAAAGCATCTTTTCTGACCATAAGGCATAAAAGTAGAAATCAGTAACAGAAAAAAAACAAAGAAAAAAAATCAAACATGTGGAAAATGAACAACACATTACTCAAAAACTATAGGGCTATAGAAGAAATTAAGGACAAAATAAAGAAATTTATAGAATCAAATGAGAATGAAAACACTTCCTACCAGAACATTTGGGACACAGCCAAAGCAGTCCTCAGAGGTCAATTTATAGCAATAAATGACACATAAAAAAGAAGAAAAGGCCAAAATAAAAGCATTATCCCAACAATTTGAAAAAATAGAAAGAGAGCAGCAAAAGAGGCCCTTAGGGACCAGAAGAAAGCAAATAATAAAAATTGAAGCAGAATTAAGTGAAATAGAGAACAGAAAAACAATGGAAAGAGTTAACAAAAACAAAAATTGGTTCTTTCAAAAGATCGACAAAAATCAATAAACCACTGGCCAAACCGACAAAAGAAAAACAGGAGAGGAGGCAAATAACCCAAATAAGAAATGAGATGGGTGATATCACAACAGACCAGACTGAAATTAAAAGAATTGTAACAGAATACTATGAAAAATTGTACTCTAACAAATTCAAAAACAGGGGAAATGGGCAAATTTCTAGAAACACACTACCTACCTAACTAACACAAATAGAGAGAGAACAATTAAATAAATCTATAACAAAAGAAGAGATTGAAAAGGTAATTTAAAACTCCCCACAAAAAAAAGCCCTGGCCCTGACAGCTTCGCTGGAGAATTCTACCAACTTTCAGAGAAGATTAACACCACTACTACTAAAGGTATTTCAGAGTATAGAAAAAATGGGATACTCCCAAACTCACTATAGGAAGGTGGCATAACCGTCATACCAAAATCAGATAAAAACACCACAAAAAAGAAAATTACAAACCTATATCCCTCAGGAATATTAAACCCTGATGGCATAGTGGTTAAGAGCTATGGCTGCTAACCAAAAGACAGGCAGTTCGAATCCACAGGCATTGCTTGGAAACCCTATGAGGCAGTTCTACTCTGTCCTATATGGTCGCCATGAGTTGAAATAAACTCAATGGCAATGAGTTTGGCAATGCGTTATCCCTCATGAACTTAGATGCAACACTCCCAACAAAACTCTAGCCAATAGAATTCAAAAACATACCAAAAAAATAATTCACCATGACCAGCTGGGATTCATACCAGGTATGCAGGATTGGTTCAACATTAGAAAAACAATCGATATAATCCATCACATAAATAAAACAAGAGACAAAGATCACATGATCTTATCAATTGATGCAGAAAAGGCATTTGATAAAGTCCAACACCCATGATGATAAAAAAAATCTCAGCAAAATAGGAATAGAAGGAAAACTCCTCAGTATAATAAAGTGCATTTATACAAAGCCAACAGAAACCCTGGTGGAATAGTGGTTAAGAGCTATAGCTGTTAACCAAAAGATTGGCAGTACAAATCTGCCAGGTGATCCTTGGAAACCCTGAGGAAACTCTGTCTTATAGGGTTGCTATGAATTGGAATTGACTCGACAGCAGCAGGTTTGCTTTAGTTTTGGGTTACACAAAGCCAACAGCCAACATCATCCTAAATGCAGAGAATCTGAAAACATTCCTTTTGAGAACAGGACTCAGACAAGGATGCCCTTTATCACCACTCTTAATCAAAATTGTGCTGGAAGTCCTAGCCAGAGCAATTAGCCTAGATAAAGAAATAATGGACATCCAAATTGGTAAGGAAAAAGTAAAAACATCTCTATTTGCAGATGACACGATCTTACATGCAGAAAACCCTAAAGAATCCACAAGAAAACTGCTGGAACTAATAGAAGAGTTAAGCAAAGTATCAGTATAAAGGAAAAACATTCAAAAATCAGTTGGATTCCTCTACAAAAACGAAGAGAACATTGAAGAGAAGATCACCAAATCAATACCACTTACAATAGCCCTGAGAAGATAAAATACTTAAGAATAAATCTAACCAGAGACATAAAAGACCTATACAAGGAAAATTACAAGACTCTACCTCAAGAAACCAAAAGAGACCTACACAAGTGAAAAAACATACCTAGCTAATGCATAGGAAGACTCAACACTGTGAAAATGTCTATTCTATCCAAAGTGATCTACAGATACAATGCAATCCCAATCCAAATTCCAGTGGCATTTTTTAATGAGATGGAGAAACAAATCACCAACTTCGTATGGAAACGAGAGGCCCTGGATAAAAAAAGCATTACTGAAAAAGAACACACTACCTGATTTTAGAACCTATTATACCACCACGGTAGTCAAAACAACCCAGTACTGATACAACAACAGGTACATAGACCAACGGACAGAATTCAGAATCCGGACACAAATTCATCCACATATGAGCAGTTGATATTTGACAAATGCCCAAAGTCAGGTAAATGGGGAAAAGACAGTCTCTTTAACAAATGGTGCTGGCATAACTGGATATCCACCACAAAAAATGAAACAAGACCCATACCTCACACCATGAACAAAAACAAACTCAAAATGGATCAATGACTTAAATATAAAATCTAAAACAAGAAAGATCACAGAAGAAAAAATAAGGACAATGCTAGGAGCCCTAATACATGGCATAAACAGTATACAAAACATTACTAACCATGCAGAAGAGAAACTAGATAACTGGGAGCTCCTAAAAATCAAACACTTATGCTCATCCCAAGACTTCACCAAAAGAGTAAAAAGATTACCTACAGACTGGGAAAAAGTTTTTAGCTATGACATTTCCAGTCAGCACCTAATCTCTAAAATCTACATGATACTGCAAAAACTTCAACTACAAAAAGACAAATAACCCAATTAAAAAATGGGCAAAGGATATGAACAGGTACTTCACTAAAGAAGACATTCAGGTAGCTAACAGATACATGAGGAAATGCTCATGATCATTAGCCATTAGAGAAATGCAAATCAAAACTACAATGAGATACCATCTCACCCCAACAAGGCAGGCAATAATTCAAAAAACACAAAATAATAAATGTTGGAGAGATTGTGGAGAGACTGGAACACTTATACACTGCTGGTGGAAATGTAAAATGGTACAACCACTTTGGAAATCAATTTAGCGTTTCCTTAAAAAGCTGGAAAACAACCAAGGTGACCATTAACAGATGAATGGATAAACAAATTATGGAATATTGACACAGTGGAATACTACACAGAGAAAAAGAACAATGATAAATCCATGAAACATCTCATAACATGGAGGAATCTGGAAGGCATTCTGTTGAATGAAATCACTCAGTTGCAAAAGGGCAAATATTGTATGAGACCACTATAATAAAAACTCAAGAAAATGTTTAAACACAGAAGAAAACATTCTTTCTTGGTTACAAGGGTGGGAAGGGAGGGAAGGGGTATACAGTAATCAGATAGTAGACAAGAATTATTTTAGGTGAAAGGAAAGACAACATACAATACAGGGGAAGTCACCACAACTGGAGTAAACCAAAAGATAAGAAGTTTCCTGAATACAACCAAACACTTCAAGGAACACAGTAGCAGGGGTGAGGGTCTGGGGACCAAGGTGTTGGGGGACATGTAGGTCAATTGGCATAACAAAGTGTATTAAGAAAACATTTTCTTCCCACTTTGGTGAGTGGAGTCTGGGGTCTTAGAAGCTGGCAGCAGCCATCTCAGATGCATCAATTGGTTTCAACCCACCTGGAGCAAAGGAGAATGAAGAACACCAAAGACACCAGGAAAGTATGAGCCCAGGAGACAGAAGGGCCACATAAGCAAGAGACTTCAACAGCCTGAGACCAGAAGAACTAGATGGTGCCCAGCTACCACCAATGACCGCCCTGACAGGAAACACAACAGAGAATCCCTGACGGAGCACGAGAAAAGTGGGACGTAGACCTCAAATTCTAGAAAAAAGACCAGACCTAATGGTCTGACTGAGACTGGAGGGACCCCAGAGGTTATAGTCCCCAGACTGTCTGTTAGCCCAAAACTAAAACCATTCCAGAAGTCAACTCTTCAGACAAAGATTAGACTGGACTATAAGACAGAAAATGATACTGCTGAGGAGTGTGCTTTTAGCTCAAGTAGACACTTGAGACTATGTGGGCAGCTTCTGTCTGAAGGCAAGATGAGAAGGCAGAGGGGGACAGAAGCTGGTTGAATGGACATGGGAAATACAGGGTGGAGAGAAGGAATGTGCTGTCACATTGTAGGGAGAGCAGCTAGGGTCACATAACAATGTGTGTATAAGGTTTTGTATGAGAAACTGACTTGAATTATAAACTTTCACTTAAAGTGCAATAAAAGAGTAGTTGAAAAAATAGTAGGAGGTGGGGCCAAGATGGCAGAATAGACAGATGCTTCCAGGGAGCCCTCTTATGACAAAGACCAGGAAAAAAAAGTGAAACAAGTATATTTATGACTAGCTAGGAGCCCTGAACATCAAAAGCAAAGTTAGAAAACGAACTGAGTGGCAGGGGAGGAAGAGATGTTTCAGAAGTGGAGAGGAGTTAGCAGACCTGAATCGCTGGGAGCACTCAAGCACCATTCTTGGGAGTGGCTGCAGCTGGCTGGTACTAGTGTTCAGCCACAGTTTCCTCATGGAGAAGCAGCCAGCCACACGGCCTACTCATGCCTCTGAACCAGAGAGAAACGGTGCTCTCTGCAAAATCTTAGTACTTCCACGTATTTTACCATGCCCCCAGCCCCCACGCTGACTTCGGCAGCTGTTGATTTCCCTGGGCCTGAGGTAGGCCCCGTTGAGTGCCTAGAGCCATCCTCCCGGCCTTGGAGAAGGAATAAATTCACAATTGGGGGAAAAGATAATTTGCCTGCTCCACTAACAGGGCGAGCTCAGGATGGAAGCGGCTCCTGTCCAGGCATAAATGGTCCATGGACTTTTAGTACCTTTTCCCCTTTTTTTTGCCCCCCGGCAAGAACCTGTGTGGGCCTATTTCAGGAGAATAGGCCCTTGTTGGCAGACTACAACTGTTTCAGCTGTGCAGTGGAGAGGTGGGTGTTTGATGTTTGACTCTGTTTTCCTATTAAACAGGGTCCTCCTCTACTCACAACAGGGGCCTAAGGACTGGTGGCACCATTCAGGACACCCAGCCACCTGTGACAGAGATCCAAGGATAACTGGTACCTCCCAGTCCTTACAACAAAAAACATTGGCTGCCCATGATCCGTCTGCAGAACCCACCCACGTGTATGCTCTAGGGAACAGGGACATGCTTTCCTCAGAGACACTTGGGCGACGATTCTCTGCCGCCTGCGTTTTTCAGAGTATGACCCCCTGCTGCAACCAGATACCAGTACCTACACCAATTACCCCACCCCTCTAAGTCTGTAGGACAGAGCCTGTACCATACACTTGATGATTAACTACCTGGAAACCTGAGTTGAATTCATACAAGAAAAGTGAATGGACTCCTAGACTGATACCTGATAACAGCTCTAGCCTTCTGGGGACAGGACATCAGAGCTCCAAAGGCAAAAATAATCAAGCTAGCTCACTCAAGCAACCCATTTGGGCATATCAAAACAAAACAAAGCAAGAAGCTATGATACAGTAAGCAAATATAAAATAAGCTAATACAATAACTTATAGATGGCTTGGAGACAACAGTCCATATTAAGTTACATAAAGAAACAGACCATGGTTGCCTCAACAAGCTCTCAAACCAAAGAATCAAAGGATAGTCTAGATGAAAGTACCTTCCTGGAATTACCAGATACAGAGTACAAAAGATTAATGTACAGAAACCCTCAAGACATCAGGAAGAAAATCAGGCAATATGCAAAACAAGCCAAGAAACACAGATAAAGCAGTTGAAGAAATTTAAAAGTTTATTCAGGAACATAATGAAAAATTTAATAAGCTGGAAAAATCCATAGACAGACAAAAATAAGAAATTCAGAACATTAACAATAAAATTACAGAATTAGACAACTCAATAGAAAGTCAGAGGAGCAGAACTGAGGAACTGGAAAGCAGAATTAGTGAGACTGAAGACAAAACACTTGGCACCAATATATTTGAAGAAAAATCAGAAAAAAGAATTTTGAAATAATGAAGAAACCCTAAGAATCATGCGGGACTCTATCAAGAGAAATAACCTATGTGTGATTGGAATACCAGAACGGAGAGGGATAACAGAAACTACAGAGAGAATTGTTTGAAGGTTTGTTGGCAGAAAACTTCCCTGATACCGTAAAAGATGAGAAGATATCTATCCAAGATGCTCATCGGACTCCACATAAGGTAGATTTTAAAAGAAAGTCACCAAGACATATTATAATCAAACTTACCAAAACCAAAGATAGAGATTTTAAGAGCAGCTAGGGATAAACAAAAAGTCACCTACAAAGGAGAGTCAATAAGAATAAGCTTGGATACTTGGCAGAAAACATGCAGGCAAGAAGGCAATAGGATGACTTATATGCAGCATTGAAGGAAAAAAATGCCAGCCAAGAATCATATATGCAGCAAAACTGTCTCTCAAATATGAAGGTGAAATTAGGACATTTCCACATAAATAGAAGTTTAGGGAATTTGTAAAAACCAAACCAAAACTACAAGAAATACCAAAGGGAGTTCTTTGGTTAGAAAATCAATAATATCAGGTATCGACCCAAGACTAGAACACTGGACAGAACAATCCCATGTCAACCCAGGCAAAGAAATCACAAAAATAAATCAAGATTAAAAAAAACACTCAAAAGAGGGAAACAGCGATGTAATTATGTAAAAGAAGACAACATTAAAACAATAAAGAGGGACTAAGAAATGCAGTCATAGATATTTCATATGGAGAGGAAGACAAGGCGATTCAAAGAAATAAAATTTAGGTTTAAATTTAGAAAAATAGGGGTAAGTATTAAGATAAGCACAAAAGAGAAAAACTATCCCACACATCAAATTAAATTCAAGAAAAAAATAGAGACTCAGCAGAAACAAACTCAACAATAACGAACAGGAGGAAAAGACAATATATAAAGATAGACTACTCAGCACAAAAAATTAAGTGGGAAAAAAGAAACTGTCAACAACACACAATAAAAGGCATCAAAATGATAGCACCTAATTCATAATTCATACCTATCCATAATTATGCTGAATGGAAATAGACTAAATGCACCAATGAAAAGACAGAGAGTGGCAGAATGGATTAAAAAACATGATCCATCTATATGCTGCCTACAAGAGACACACCTTAGACTTAGAGACACACCTTAGACTTAGAGACACAAACTAAAACTCAAAGGGTAGAAAACAATGTATCAAGTAAACAACAATAAAAAAGAGCAGGAGTGGCAATATTAATTTCTGACAAAATGTACTTTAAAGTTAAATCCATCATAAAGGATAAGGAAGGATGTTATATAATGATTAAATGGACAATATACCAGGAAGATATAAACCTATTAAATATTTATGTACCCAATGATGGGGCTGCAAGATACATAAAACAAACTCTATCAGAATTGAAAAGTGAGACAGCTCCACAATAATAGTCGGAGATTTTAACATGTCTTTCGGTGAAGGATGGGAAATCCAGAAAGAAGCTCAATAAAGTTGCAGAAGATCTAAATGCTACAACCAACCAACTTGACCTTGTAGACATATGCAGAGCATTCCACCCAACAGCAGCCAAGTATACTTTCTTTCCTACTGCATGGAACATTCTCTAGAATATGCCACATATTAGGTCATAAAGCAAGCCTTAGCAGAATCCAAAATATTGAAATATTACAAAGCATCTTCTCTGACCTTAAGGCCATAAAAGTAGAAAGCAATAACAGAAAAAGCAAGGAAAAGAAATCAAACACTTGGAAACTGAACAATACCCTGTTCAAATAAGACTGGATTATAGAAGACATGAAGGATGGAATAAAGAAATTCATAGAATCCAATGAGAACGAAAACACTCCTTATCAGAACCTTTGTCACACAGCAAAAGCAGTGCTCAGAGGTCAATTTATATCAATAAATGCTTACATACAAAAAAGAAGAAAGGGCCAAAATCAAAGAATTACCCCTACAACTTGATCAAATAGAAAGAGAGCAACAAAAGAAATGCTCGGCACCAGGAGAAAGCAAATAATAAAAATTAGAGCAGAATTAAATGAAATAGAAAACAGAAAAACAATTGAAAGAATTAACAAGACCAAAAGCTGGTTCTCTGAAAAGATTAACAAAATTGATAAACCATTGGCCAAACTGACAAAAGAAAAACAGGAGAGGAAGCAAATAACCCAAACAAGAAATGAGATGGGCAATATTACAGCAGACCCAACTGAGATTAAGAGAATCATACCAGATTACTATAAAAAATTATACTCTAACAAATTTGAAAACCTAGGAGAAATGGATGAATTCCTAGAAACACACTATCTACATAAACTAAAACACACAGACGTAGAACACCTAAATAGACCCATAACAAAAAAACAGATTGAAAAGGTAACCAAGAAACTCACAACAAAAAAAAAGCCCTGGCCGGGATGGCTTCACTGCAGAGTTCTATGAAACTTTTAGAGAAGAGTTAACATCACCACTACTAAAGGTATTTCAGAGCATAGAAAACGACGGAATACTCTCAAACTCATTCTATGAAGCCAGCATATCCCTGATACCAAACCAGGAAAAGACACCATAAAAAACGAAAATTACAGGCTTAAATTCCTCATGAACTTAGATGCAAAAATCCTCAACAAAAATTCTACCCAATAGAATTCAAAAACATATTAAAAAATATAATTCATCATGACAGAGTGGGATTCATACCAGGTATGCAGGGATGTTTCAACATCAGAAAAACAATTAATGTAATCCATCATATAAATAAAACAGAAGACAAGAACCACATGATTTTATCAATTGATGCAGAAAAGGCATTTAACAAAGTTCAACAATTCATGAAAAAAACTCTCAGCAAAATAGGAATACAAGGAAAATTCCTCAACATAATAAAGGGCATTTATACAAAACCAATAGCCAACATCATCCTAAGTGGACAGAGTCTGAAAGCTTTCCCCTTGAGATTGGGAACCAGACAAGGATGCCCTTTATCACCACTCTTATTCAACACTGTGCTGGAGGTCCTAGCCAGAGCAATTAGGCTAGAAAAGGAAATAAAGGGCATCCAGACTGGCAAGGAAGAAGTAAAAGTATCTCTATTTGCAGATGACATGATCTCAGACACAGAAAACCCTAAAGAATCCTCAAGAAAACTACTGAAACTAATAGAAGAATTCAGCAGAGTATCAGGATACAAGATAAACAGACAAAAATCAGTTGGATTCTTCTACGCCAACAAAAAGAACATCGAAGAAGAAATCACCAAATCAATACCATTTACAGTAGTCCCCAAGAAGATAAAATACTTAGGAATAAATCTTACCAGAGATGTAAAAGACCTATACAAAGAAAACTACAAAATACTTCTGCAAGAAACCAAACCTGTATAGGTGGAAAAACATGCCTTGCTGAAGGATAGGAAGGCTTAACATTGTAAAAATGTCTGTTCTACCCAAAGCCATCTATAGATTTGATGCAATTCCAATCCAAATTCCAATGACATTTTTTAATGAGATGAAGAAACAAATCACCAACTTCATATGGAAAGGAAAGAGGCCCCAGATAAGTAAAGCATTGCTGAAAAAGAAGAATAAAGTGGGAGGCCTCACTCTACCTGATTTAAGAACCTATTATACCACCACAGTAGTCAAAACAGCCTGGTAGTGGTACAACAACAGATACATAGACCAATGCAACAGAATTGAGAATCCAGACATAAATCCATCCACATATGAGCAGCTGATATTTGACAAAGGCCCCAAAGCAGTTAAATGGGGAAAAGACAGTCTCTTTAACAAATGGTGCTGGCATAATTGGATATCCATCTGCAAAAAAATAAAACAAGACCCGTACCTCACACCATACACAAAAAACGAACTCCAAATGAATCAAACACCTAATATAAAATCTAAAACGATGAAGATCATGGAAGAAAAAATAGGGACAACATTAGGAGCCCTAATACATGGCATAAACAGTATACAAAACGTTACTATCAAGGCAGAAGACAAACTAGATAACTGGGAGCTCCTAAAAATCAGACACTTATGCTCATCCAAAGACTTCACCAAAAGAGTAAAAAAATTACCTACAGACTGGGAGAAAGTTTTTAGCTATGACATTTCCGATCAGCGCCTGATCTCTAAAATCTACGTGATACTGCAAAAACTTCAACTACAAAAAGACAAATAACCCAATTAAAAAATGGGCGAAGGATACGAACTAAAGAGGACATTCAGGTAGCTAACAGATACATGAGGAAATATAATCATGAGCCATTAGAGAAGTGCAAATCAAAACTATAATGAGATTCCATCTCACTCCAACAAGGCCGGCATTAATCCAAAAAACACAAAATAACAAATGTTGGAGAGGTTGTGGAGAAACTGGAACACTTATACACTGCTGATGGGAATGTCAAATGGTACAACCACTTTGGAAATCGATTTGGCGCTTCCTTAGAAAGCTAGAAATAGAAGTACCATACAATCCAGCAATCCCGCTCCTTGGAATATATCCTAGAGAAATAAGAGCCTTTTCATGAACAGGTATATGCACACCCATGTTCATTGCAGCCCTGTTTACAATAGCAAAAAGATGGAAGCAACCAAGGTGCCCATTGATGGATAAATTATAGTATATTCACACAATGGAATACTACACATCGATAAAGAACAGTGATTAACCTGTGAAACATTTCATAACATAGAGGAATCTGGAAGGCATTATGCTCAGTGAAATTAGTCAGTCGCAAAAGGACAAATATTGTATAAGACCATAATTACAAGAATTCGAGAAATAGCTTAAACAGAGAAGAAAATATTCTTTGATGGTTATGAGAGGGGGGATGGAGGGAGGGAGGGAGAGGTGCACTCACTAACTAGTAGATGAGAAGTACTTTAGGTGAAGGGAAAGACAACACACAATAGAGGTCAGCACAACCGGACTACACCAAAAGCAAAGGAGTTTCCTGAATAAGCTGAATGCTTTGAAGGCCAGTGTATCAGGGGCAGGGGTTTGGGGACCATGGTTTCAGGGGACATATAAGTCAATTGACATAATAAAATCTATTAAGACAACATTCAGCATCCCACTTTGGAGAATGTTGTCGGGGTCTTAAACGCTAGCAAGTGGCCATCTAAGATGCATCAATCGGTCTCAACCCACCTGGAGAAAAGGAGAATGAAGAACACCAAGGATGCAATGTGATTATGAGCCCAAGAGACAGAAAGTGCCATACAAACCAGAAACTACATCAGCCTGAGACCAGAAGTACTAGATGGTGCCTGGCTACAACCGATGACTGCCCTGACAGGGAGCACAACAGAGAACCCCTGAGGGAGCCGGAGAGCAGTGGGATGCAGACCCCAAATTCTCATTAAAAAAAAAACCAGACTTAAGGGTCTGACTGAGACTAGAAGGGCCCTGGTGGTCATGTCTCCCAGATCTTCTCATAGCCCAAGACAGGAACAATTCCCAAATCCAACTCTTCAGACAGGGATTATACTGGACAATGGGATAGAAAAAGATGCTGGCGAAGAATGAGGTTCTTGGATCAAGTAGACACTTGAGACTACGTTGGCATCTCCTGCCTGGAGGGGAGATGAGAGGGCAGAGGGTGTCAGAAGCTGGCAGAATGGACGCAAAAAGAGAGAGTAGAGGGAAGGAGCAGACTGTCTCATTAGGGGGAGAGAATTAGGAGTATGTAACAAGGTGTATATAAGTTTTTCTAGGAGAGACTGACTTTGTAAACTTTCACTTAAAGCACAATAAAAATTAAAAAAAAAGTAGGCTTACAAAAATCCAAAAAAAAAAAAAAAAAGAATACATGTACATACAGAAAACAACACTTTTTGATTGCTACCTGGGATGGGAGGGGGATAGACAGTGAATAAGTTTCTAAATAGTGATTTTTTGTGATGGGGAAGGCAATACTAAATATGGGTGAAATCTGCACAATTTGACCAAGGTCAATGAAGACACAAAGAAGTGCACAAGAAAAAAGGTCCATTTCGGTAAATGCTATAACATTTACAATTTTGCAACAACAGTATTAACAACGAAAAATACGTATGTAGTTACATAGGTAGATACGCATGCACGCATGTGAATAGGAAGGAAGACACACGAGTAGATGCACACGCATGGATAGGTGTGTCTGTAGGCACATGTATGTACATGTTTGTGTGTGCTGGATATATAGCCATATATATAATAAAGCATATAGACAGCACAGTTACAGAGACTTCCCAGACATATCCAAACAACTCATGGGTTAAAAGGCTTAGGACCATTGTCCTGGGGACAACTTAGTCAGTAGGCATAACATGGTTCATAAAGATAATATTCTACATCCTTAGTTTTATGAATAGCACCTGGGGTCTTAAAAGCTTGCAAGTGGCCATCTAAGATGCAAGTATTGGTCTCTACTTCTCTGGAGCAAAAGAGAGTGAAGGATACCAAAGACTCAAAGAAGAAACTATTCCATAGAATTAATAAAGCCCACACAAAACATGGCCTCTTCTAATCTGAGTCAAGAAGAACTAGATGGCGCCCAGCTACCACTACTGACCATTCTGACCAGGACACAATAGAAGGTTCTGGATAAAATGGAGTGGGAGAAAAATGCAGAACAAAATTCAAATTTTAAAGAAGGCCAGACTTACTGGACCTATAATGACTAGAGGAACCACCAAGACTATCGTTTAAGATACCGTTTGAACTTGGCACTGAAGCTACTCATGGAGGTTACCTTTCAGCCAAATCATAGATTGGCTTATAAAATAAAGAATATCAATCATGAGTAATGTACTCCTTAGACAATCAACTATATAAGACCCAACAGTCAACATTTACTCAAAAGCAAAGATTAGAAAGCAAACATGGGAAAGGAAGCTAGCTCAGTGGAAGCAGAACAAACCTAATGGAAACAATGAGAATGCTGACACGTTGTGAAAATTATAACCAATGACAGGGAACAATTTGTGTAAAGATTGTTAAATGGGAACCTTATTTGCTGTGTAAACTTTCACCTAAAACATGGTAAAATACATATATTTTTTAAGTTTAAGAGAGAAAAATGAGATATAACAATGTCTCTAATTTTGTTTTATCCAAAATGTCTTCATTGTAATATTCTCTTCATATTGTAGTGAGGTCTATCACCTTTTTTTTTTTTTTCTGATTGCTGTAACAATAGCGTCTTCTGTTCTCTTAAATATCCTGAATATATTGATACCATGTTTCTCCTGTGGTTTCACATTTAGCTTATCAAGGACGTCGAAAGCTTTAGTTAAATAATTTTGTTGCCAAGTATCATCTTTAAAATATTTGCCTAATGTGGTTGTTTTCAACAAGAAAAACACAACTGTCGTTTTTGCACCTATACACTATGCTTAGTACTTTTCCTGACAATAACCAACTAATCTGGGTATGATTATAACAAGCAGGCAGGATTCACCCAGTCTCTGAACAGAACATGTCTAAAATTTGGCCATCCAGCAAACCTACTTTACTTGAATAATATTAACAAATTTCATTTGTCGATACACGAAAATTTTTTTTGATACCAAAATTTCATGATGTATGAAGCAATGGTTCCAGTCAGCACTGTTATTAGCAGCATAGATATTAATTATCTATGCTATGTTTCTGGTCATATTTACTACCTTATAACTTCTCATTCCTTTACTACATTTTGAATTTAATTTATATTATCCAGCATTACACTTTTCCAACTCTATATGTCTATTCGTATTTGAAGTCAATTTTAGACGAGATATAGGTGGCATGAGTAAAGGTCTGTTTTGTTCACTGCTATATCCCCAGCACCTAGAATAGTGTCTGGTCCATACTGGGCACTCAGTAAACATGTGGTGAATAAATTAACAAATTCTCCTTAAAACAGCCTTGCTACAATAGCAGACACAAGCTTAGAAGGCTGCACAACCGACACCGCCAGTGCTCTCATCAAGGTGGATTGCAGATTCTACAAGCATTCTTTTGTCAATGGTAGAGATTGGATGAAATACTGTATTATGACTTAGAAATATTTTTAAGTTTATTACCTGAGTTATCAAAACTTTATTAAATATAATAAATCAATATGTCAGCAATATTGAACAAATGGTTCTATGTTCATATATGCTGGAAGAATATTTGTTATATGTCCTCTTCCTTTTCCACACAATATGCCATTAAATATGACACTTATAAGGCATTTTCACTAATGTTTATACAACAGCTGAGAAACTGAGATGATAACTTTATTTCCTTTTTCTTTCTTTGAGCACATTTGAAGGGCTTATCCACAAGTTTCTCATGAGTTAATTTTTGTATATGGTTTATTAGTTCATCTTTCTTTCTTTTCTTACAAATATTCAGTTGTTCCAGCATCATGTATTCAAAAGACTATTATATCCCTCTCCCCATTGAATTACCTTCATGCCATTTTGAAAATCAATTCAACATGTATGTGGAGGTTATAATCCTAGGCTCTGTTCTGTTCCATAGATCAACGTGTCCATCCTTACAGCAATGCTGCAGTGCCTTACTCCTGTAGCTTTATGGCAAGTCTTGAAAGACTTAAATTCAGGAAGTGTAGGCCCTCTGGCTTTTGTTCTTCTTTTTCAACATTGTTCTGGCTATTTTAGGTGTTTTGTATTTCCAAAATACATTTTAGGATTAGTTTGTCAATTTCTACAAAAAGAGCTTGCTGGGATTTTGATTGGGATTGTCTTGAATGTATAAATCAGTTTGGGGAGTACTATCACCTTAATATTCAGTCTACCAATCCAAACTCACGTGATGTATCTCCACTTATTTAGTTCTTCTTTATTTTCTCTTAGCAATCTTTTAAGGTTTTCAGTATACGTGTCTTAAACATTGTTGCTATTGTAACTGATAATATTTTTAAATTTCATCTTCTAATAGTTTATCCCTGGTATATATACAATTGATTTTTACATATTGACCTTGCATCCTTTGACTTTGTTACATTCACTTCTAAGTTCTAGTATTTTGTTGTTCTCTGGTCCTCTTGTTGTCTAGGACATAGGCCCAGTTGATTTTGTTTCCTAATTCATAGACACCTGAAAGAGACAGTTCCCCTGGTCCCACGGGACCTGATTTTCCAGGGCCCTCTCAGCTATTCAAGGCTACAGTGATCAAGTGATTGCAATGGTGGGTCAGTGGCTCATTAAGGCATATTTCTGGATCACCTTCTTCCTGAAAGGGCTAGAATTGCAGTAGATGGCTTTGCTGACCAAAAGACCAAACATACAATTAGTATGAAGCAGGTAGGCAGGGAGAAACACCAGGGAACTTGTCCGACAAGGCCTTGTAGAAGGGATGGGAGGCAGGCCCCGGAGCAAGATCCTGAGCCCATGGGAGAGTACCCAGTGAGCTTCTATAGGGCTCGAGGGCCTCCCTGTGGTGGGGGGAAGGGAGGTCGGAATCACTGTCCAAGGGTGGAATCAGATGATCTCCATTCCCCGGCTTTACTCTTAGTCCTGAAACACACCTCAACTGTTCTGAGGACCTGAGGCCCCAAGGCCACCAAGAATCACAGGAGCCAGGCTGAGCCCCTCCTGGAGTCTATAACGGTTCTGGAGGCAGAGAGCAAGTGTGAGCTCTGGCCCTGTTGCCCGTTTGCCTAGCTGTGCTGTCTCTCTGATGCTGACTGACTTTCTACGCATGGTTTGGCTGGCTCTCAGCCTGTCGATGTCTGATAGTCCAACTCTTCTCCCTTTGCAGAGATCCAGTGCTCCTGCTTTGCCTTTCTTCGCACAGCCTGGGCTCACCTCCCTGATGTAATAGCTAATAGGAGTTTCCCAGTCTGCTCTATGTATCTCCTCCTCAGGAACAGCTTAGCTTTCACTCTTGAGGTCAATCTACCCTCATGCCTCCAAGTAATTGACTTATTCCATCTGCCCTGGACCCATGAGTTCTGTCTCATTGTCAGCCTGTGGGTAGGTTTTGCCAGCATGGGTTCCAAGGATATGAACTCATGGTGTGACCTGGTAGCTCAAAGACAGGAAATGACTGGCCCAGTGTCAGACAGTTAAAGTTAATATTGAAATCAGGTCCCCAAGCATGGTCTCAGGGAACTTCTAGCTCAATTGGCATACAAAGTTTATAAAGAATATGTTCTATGTTCTACTTTGGCGAGTAGTGTCTGGGGTCTTAAAAGCCTGTGAGCAGCCACCTAGAATACTCTACTGGTCTCACCCCTTCAAGAGCAAGGAAGAATGAAGAAAACTAAAGACATAAGGGAAAGATTAGTCCAAAGGACTAATGGACCACAACTACCACAGCCTCCACCAGACTGAGTCCAGTATAACTACATGTTGCCCGGCTACCACCACTGACTGCTCTGACAGGGATCACCATAGAGGGTCCCAGACAGAGCCAGAGGAAAATGTAGAACAAAATTCCAACTCAAGGAGAAAGACCAGATTTGCTGACCTGACAGAGACTGGAGAAACCCTGAGAGTATGGCTGCTAGACACCCTTTCAGCTCAGTAATGAGGCCACTCGTGAGGTTTACCCTTCAGCTGGGGATTGAACAGTGCCATAGAATGAAACAAGACTAGAGGGGTGCACCAGCCCTGGGGCAGGGACTAGGAGGTAGGAAGGAACAGGACAGCTTGTAATAAGGAACCCAGGGTTGGGAGGGGAGAGTGTTGACATGTTTTGAGGTTGTTAACCAATGTCATACAACAATGTGTGTACTGTTTGATAAGAAACTGCCTTGTTCTGTAAACCTTCATCTAAAGTTCAATTAAAAAAAAAAACAAAAACTAATACCAGGCAAAAGAGAAAAAAAAAGAAAGAAACCAGGTCCCCAGACTCCCAGCGAGTAATCAAACACTCTCTAATTCCTGAAATCTGTGAATATATCACCTTACATGGTAAAAGGGATTTTTCAGGTATGACTAAGAATACGGACCTTGAGATAGGGAGATTATTCTGGATTATCTGGGTAAACCCAATCTAATTGCATGATTCCCTAAAAGGACAGATCTTTCTCAGGTGGGTCAGAGAAATGAGAAGGAAGAAGAATTTCAAAGCATGAAAGGGACTCAACCTGCTCCTGCTGGCGTAGAAGATGAGAGGGAAGAAGAAGGCCAAGAGCCAAGGAATATGGTTGGCCTCTATGAACTGGAAACAGCACTCGGCTGTCAGCAGCAGAAAAATGATGAATCTCAGTCTTATAATTGCAAGAAATGAATTCTCCAACAACCCAAATAAGCAAAGAAATCGTTTCTCTCCTAGAGCCTCCAGAAAGGAAAAGCACCATGGCCAACACCTTGATTTTAGCCCAGGAAGACTCCTGTTGGACATATGACCCACAGAACTGTAAGGGAATAAATTTGAGTTGATTATATTTGTGGTAATTTGTTATGGCAGAAACAGAAAACTAATCCAGATACATGCAGGAAAAGCACAGAACTAAAGGATGAGCTTGAGGACAGACTCCAGAAAAGGCATCTCTGAGATCTTGTGGACCAGAAATTTGTGGGGTTGCCTTTGGAGTATCCAAACCCTTTTAGTCTCTGCATGTCCTCACTCAAGTTTCTGGTTCATGGGAGAGGATTCACTATTCCCAGCTGTGGTCACATGCCCATTCCTATGGTCAGGGGACAGTGTCATGTGATTGTCATCCCTACCAAACCACTTGGGTTTATGGAGATGAGGCATTCTTAAACAGAAGAACTTCGGATCAGCCAAAATACCAGTTGCCAATGTTTAATCATTGTTATATAAAAAACATTTGAACAACATTTCTGAACTAGGAAAGTATTGTCATAATAATAGTCACGAGTAAATAATTCGTTGACTGTACCCGTACCCCTCTACAGGAAAAGTTTTCCTGTATTTATATAGTGCTCCCTCAGGCAGTGTTTTCGTTTGAGTCTACAGTCCTAGCCTTGATATAACGCTTGTCATGCAGCCTAGGACACCTGGTAACTATCAGCGGAATGGGTGGCCCATTCTCCCATTCTTCCTGTCTACTCCATGGAATATGTACTATTGTCTTCTTCTTCTCTGGATGGCTGCGTAATTGTTCATGTCCCTGATGATACCACAAACAGTAACCTAGACTCTGATGTGGGCATACTTGACCTATGCAACTTACAGTAAGTATCTTTAAAGGGAAAGTATTTGGCCTTTGCTCTATCCTCCTGGCTAGAATGCAGATGTGATGGCTAGAGCTGGCCCAACAACTTTGATCATGAGGCAGCAGACAATATGCAGCACAGGAAAATAGTAAGCTGGATCCCTGTCGGTTATGCACCCACCACATCAACCGTGGACTGCTAGCCTCCATACCTCACACTTAGACCATATCAAATGTGGGCTGCCTGCCTTCAGACTCATGCAGGTTCATGTGAATTTATTAAAAGGTCATGTCTGTAAAGGACATGGGTGTTCATTCTGTCTCATGAAGCTGGGCGAGCTGGAGGAGAAGACCCAGGGCCTGGTGAGTTGGTTGCTCTGGCCTAGTAAGAGCTGTTTGTCCATCTCCAACCCACAGTCTTATGACTTGGCCTTCTTTGCCTGCCAGTAGTCCCTGAGAACTTCCATGCTGTAGTTTTCTGTCTTATGGTTTCAGCTGATCCTTGGCTCAGCTTTCTTATGGCTTCCATGGGGTTCAGGCTTTCCAAGTTCTGTTCCTTCTATTTTTCTTTCTACATCATTTTCAAATTCTGGAGAGACTCTGAAGTTGGCCAATTGCATTCCTACTAGCTTGGGCAAAGAGCCCTGGTAGGACACTGGTGAAGTGCTCAGCTGCTTACTGAAAGGTCATGGTTTGAACCCATCAACTGCTCCTCAGGAGGAAGATGTGGCAGACTGTCTCCCTAAAGATTTACAGCTTTGGAGATCCTATGGAGCGGTTTTACTCTGTCCTGCAGTGTTGGAATCAGCTTAATGGCAATGGGCAGAACTTTCCTTCCCAACAGCCTACAGAACAGCTGTCCTAGGGTCAGATGCCATCCTACTCTTGCTGTATTAGCTACCTATTACTGTGCAACAAGTTACCACAAACTTAGCAGATGAAAACAGCACATATTATCTCACAGTTTCTACGGGTCAGAAGTCCAGGCACGGCTTACCTAGGTACTCTGCTTAGAGTCACACAAGGCTGCAATCAAGATATCATCCAGGCTGCATTCTCATCTAGAAGCGTGACTAAGAAATAATCCACTTCCAGCCTCACTCAGGTTGTTGGCAAAACTCACTTCATTGCAGCTGTAGGACTGAGGACCCTGGCTTCTGTCTGGCCTTTGGCTGAACGCAACCCTCAACTCCTAAAGGCCACCTACAGTTTCTAGAGGTGACCTGAAGTTCCCTGCCATGGGAACCACATGATTGCTTACTTCATCAAGCCAGCAAGGAGAGTCTCTAGAGCAAGTATCCTGCCAAGAAACCAAACCAAACTGGTTGTTGTTGAGTCAATTCTGACTCAGGGTGAACCCCATGTGTTGCAGAGTGGAACTGTGCTCCATGGGATTTTTAAGGCTGTGACCTTTTGGAAGCAAATCACCAGGCATTTCTTCCTAGGCACCTCTGGGCTTGTTCGAACTGCCAACTTTTCGGTTACTAGTCAAGCACTTAACCATCTGCACCACCCACGGACTCTCTGGCAAGACAGAGTCTTATATAACATAACTTAATCATGGAAGTGACATCCCATTGCCATATGCTGTTGGTTAGAAGCAAACCAGAAATCATGTCCACACTCAAGAGAAGGAAACTATGCAAGATGTGAGTACCAGGAGGTAGAGGTCATGAAGGGCCATCCTAGAGTCTGTCCACCACACCTAGTATAGGTGCAGTTGGGCTAGGGGTCATGGTAGAGGATGTGGTGCCATGAAGAGACAGATACTGAGTTTGGTCTGGGTGATAAACAGATGGTTATAAAAACAATGTTACAACAGCAAAAAGCTGGAAGCAACCAAAGTGTCCATCAATGGATGAATGGTTAAATAAATTGTGGTCTATTCACACAATGGAATACTATGCATCGATAAAGAACAGTGACGAATCTGTGAAACATTTCATAACATGGAGGAACCTGGAAGGCATTGTGCTGAGCGAAATTAGTCAGAGGCAAAAGGACAAATATTGTATAAGACCACTATTATAAGATCTTGAGAAATCGTATAAACTGAGAAGAACACATACTTTTGTGGTTACGAGGAGGGGAGGGAGGGAGGGTGGGAGAGGGTTTTTTACTGATTAATTAGTAGATAAGAACTGCTTTAGGTGAAGGGAAGGACAATACTCAATACATGGAAGGTCAGCTCAACTGGACTGGACCAAAAGCAAAGAAGTTTCCGGGATAAACTGAGTACTTCAAAGGTCAGCGGAGCAAGGGCGGGGGTTTGGGGACCATGGTTTAAGGGGACTTCTAAGTCAACTGGCAAAATAATTCTATTATGAAAACATTCTGCATCCCACTTTGAAATGTGGCATCTGGGGTCTTAAACGCTAACAAGTGGCCATCTAAGATGCATCAATTGGTCTCAACCCACCTGGATCAAAGGAGAATGAAGAACACCAAGGTCACACGATAACTAAGAGCCCAAGAGACAGGAAGGGCCACATGAACCAGAGACCTACATTATCCTGAGACCAGAAGAACTAGTTGGTGCCCGGCCACAATCGACGACTGCCCTGACAGGAACCACAACAGAGAACCCCTGAGGGAGCAGGAGATCGGTGGGATGCAGACCCCAAATTCTCACAAAAAGACCACACTTAATGGTCTGACTGAGACTAGAGGAATCCCAGCGGTCATGGTCCCCAAACCTTCTGTTGGCCCAGGACAGGAACCATTGCCGAAGACAACTCATCAGACATGAAAGGGACTGGACAGTGGGTAGGAGAGAGATGCTGATGAAGAGTGAGCTATTTATATCAGGTGGACACTTGAGACTGTGTTGGCATCTCCTGTCTGGAGAGGGGATGGGAGGATAGAGAGAGTTGGAAGCTGGCAAAATTGTCACGAAAGGAGAGACTGGAAGGGCTGACTCATTAGGGGGAGAGCAAGTGGGAGTACGGGAGTACGGAGTAAGGTGTATATAAACTTATATGTGACAGTCTGACTTGATTTGTAAACATTCACTTGAAGCTCAATAAAAGTTAATAAAAAAAATGGACATGGACAAGTTCAAAGGCTTCACATCCTTTAATGTGTAGCTCATTCAATCTATACAATAAGATTGAGGTAAGTAATGGTATCCTCATTTTACAGATGAGGAAACTGGAAGGGACTAGGATTTCCCTGGATGGGAATTTGCACCAAGAGACGTATCTGGACTTAGAGCACCCGTAAGAAGCCAGTATCATTAGACTTCCCAAACTCTGCCAGAGTAAGAACCATCTGGGTTCAGTGATAGAGAGGTCTATGAGAGCTTCACCAACACTTGCAGGCCACCTGCTGATATGTGATTGACCACCACATGTCATTTGCACCAGGAATTGGTCCTCCTTGTATGACAGAGGGCTGTTCTCTAGACAACCAGCCAGTGAGTATGGTGCCTGTTGATGTTTTCATTCAATCCATCCAAACAAATGATATATCAAACGACCCACACAAACTATAATGGTGTATGGTCAACATCATCTTAAAGAACTCAAGATACAATAAAGCTCTGAAACTCTGGTAGGTGCTTGAATACCTGAGGACAGTAGAAGGGACAGCTGGGGCACAAGAAGGTGTCTTCATCTCCAAACAGCACACTAAGATCAGTGGATGGGAATTCTAAATACTAGTAACAACAATGGGCAAAGCATCAGTTTTCCTTCCAATGTCCACTATGTGAGGTACTGGAGGCATGGATGAATAAAGCAGCAGAAACTGTCCCTAGTAACTAATAACAACTCAGATTTCATTCATGTACTGTGGGTTTTTTTTTAATTTTGATTGTGCTTTTAGTGAAAGTTTACGAGTCAGTCTCCCACACAAAAACTTATGTACACCTTGCTACGTATTCTCAATTGCTCTCCCCCTAAATGAGACAGCCCACTCCCTCCTTCCATATTCTCTTTTTGTATCCATTTCGCCAGCTTCTAACCCCTTCTACTCTCTCATCTCCCCTCCAGGCAGAAGATGTCGACATAGTCTTAAGTGTCCATCTGATCCAAGAAGCTCACTCCTCACCAGGATGCCTCTCCATCCCATTGCCCAGTCCAATCCCCGTCTGAAGAGTTGGCTTTCGGAATGGTTCCTGTCTTGGACCAACAGAGGGTCTGGGGGCCATGAGCACTGGGGTCCTTCTAGTCTGTCAGACCATTAAGTCTGGTCTTTTTATGAGAGTTTGGGGTCTGCATCCCACTGCTCTCCTGCTCCCTCAGGGGTTCTCTATTGTGTTCCCTCTTGTGGATGTTTTTGTAATTCTATTCAGCAAACACTTACTGAATGTCTCCTGGATAGAGAATACAAAGATAAGTCATTTATTTCCCTTCCTACTCCGGGGGAATAAAAGGCAGGCACAAATTAGTGCTGTAATAGAGATATTGAGGAAGTTCTATGGAAGTATCCTAGAGAGTAGGGGAAGGAGAGAAATGTGAGGAAGGTGTCTCAGTTACCCTAGTGCTGCTATAACAAAAATACCACAAGTGGATGGCTTTAACAAACAGAAATTTATTCTCTCATAGTTCAGAAGGCTAGAAGTTTAAATTCAGGGTGCCAGCTCCAAGGGAAGGGTTTCTCTCTGTGTCAGTTCTGCAGGAAGATCCTTGTCATAATATTCCCCTGCTCAACTATTTCAAGGAGATTCTCAGCACAGGGACCTGGGGTTCAATGGATGCACTCTGTTCCTGGCTCCACTTTCTTGGTGGTAGGAGGTCCCTCTGTCTCTCTGCTCGCTTCTCTCTTTTATATCTTGAAAGGGATTGACTCAAGACACAACCTAACCTTGTAGACTGAGTCCTGCCTCATTAACATGACTGCCTCTAATCCTGCCTCATTAACATCATGGAGGTAGGATTAACAACACATAGGAAAATGACACCAGATGAGAAATGGTGGAGAATCACACAATACTGGGAATCACGGCTTAGCCAAGTTGATACACAGTTTTGGGGGACACAATTCAATCCATAAAAAAAGGCTTCTTAGAGAATAATAATCACTTTCTTTCCAGTTAGGCATTACAGAATTGGCAGAACTCTAACTGATAGTTACTGAGGGTCGAGACCTATAGAAGACTTTTCAGGCTTCAGTAAAACCCTGGAAGACCAACTGTGGAGAACTGGTGAAAGCTGTTGTCGAGAGAGTATCCAGTGTTTGGAGAGGTAGAACGGGCTAAATTATTACAGTTTTTGGACACTAGATTTAATGGACTGGAATATATTATTAAATTATTGGAACATCATACGCAGATTAGTAATTTAGAAAAAGAACTCTCTGGAGAACAGGCTGCAAATAGGAAGATATTAGAGTGGGGGCAATATTAGTCTAATCAAGACAAGAAATGATGAAGCTTGGAGCCAGGGCTATGGAAGAGTTTGGAAAGGTGAAAAGGTACAAAATCAATCCAATATGGTGACTTTGGGTGATGGAAGAGTGGGAAACGAGTTGAAACCAAAGGCAGAAAGAATGGTGGTGCCCTTAACCAAGCCTAGGAACCAGGAGGAGTAGATAGGTGAAGCAAATCAAAGAAGTTTTTCAATATGTTAAGCTTGAGCGGCTTGTAACACAGCTACGTGAACTGGTACAGCGCTTGGAAATACATGTGAGCAATTCAAAGACAGGTCACCATACAGATAAAAAAAAAAATTGAGTCAATTAGAAGGAAGCATTTTAAATGGTTGGGAGTAGCATTAAAAGAGGTTTGGGGCCTTGGAGAGTGCCATATTTATGAGCAAAAAGAGATATAATGTAAAAGGAGTAGAAACAGGAGAGGGTGCGATTATGGAGGCCAGGGGAAGAACACCTTAAGTAGGAACACCTGTTCAGTAAACTAAACAAGAGGAGAACTAAGTAAGGATCACTGGATTTGGAGTAGGCCAGTGGCAACTTTTGGGGAGCAGTTTGAGAAGGGCGGTGGGAGCAGAATTCAACAATGAGACAGAGGAGGCTAAAGTATCTGATAGTCGTTACTTTTAGAAGAGGTTTGGGAATGAAGGGGAGAAAGTGAGAAAAGAAAGTGGCTTGAAGGAAGAGGGCAGGGTATCTCAGACTCATTCTTGCTGCCCTGAGCTACTGTCCTCCTAGCCAGCAGTTGTCTTGGCAGTGCATGATAGGAAGAAGGGATTTGAGCCCATTTATATCTTGACTAGGAAACCCTGGTGGCATGGTGGTTAAGAGCTAAGGCTGCAAACCAAAAGCTCAGCAGTTCAAATCCACCAGGCGCTCCTGAAAACTCTATGGGACAGTTCTACTCTGACCTTTGGATTGCTATGAGTCAGAATCAACTCGACGGCAGTGGGTATGGGTACATCTTGACTAAGGAGGCCTGGTGGCGCAATGATTAAGCACTAGGCTGCTAACCAAAAGGTTGGTTGCTAGCCACTCTGCAGGAGAAAAGACCTGACCATCTCCTCCCATACAGATCACAGCCTTGGAAACCCCATGGGGCAGTTCTGCTCTGTCATATACGGTCGCTCTGAGTGGAAATGGACTCGAAGACAATGGGTTTCGTTTTTTTGGTTATAGGGTGTCTATGAGTCGGGATGACTGGACGGCATCAACAACACAACAACAACACATCTTGACTAGTCACGAACCCCCCATACCTAAATTACCATCTGGGGAGGGAAAAAAAGATGGGGACTAATCTCTATTATTAAAAAATTATTAAGAGACATAAATTTTGCCTCAGCAGCTTTTGGCTACGACTTCCAGAGGTGTATAAACTCCAACCCTCCACCCCAACAAAAAAGAACCAAACAAAACCATCCTTCGATTCTGTATAATCCAGAAAAACGGAGCAGGTGCACAATGCCTCAGTTCTTTTTCAGGAGAGCCTCTCGGAGCAGACCTCTAACGGGGGCCCGGGCAAGCTGGGCAGGGTGTGCAGCTCAGGAGGCTGTGCGCCCGCCGCAGACTCCAGACGGTCGCTCAGTTCAGTGTGCACAATCCTCCCACGATGCCGGGGCTATTCTGGCCGTGGCCTTCGGGGGCGAGACCGAGTCCCCCAGGCGGCGCGGGGAGGCGGGCTCAGGAAAGCTCTCGGCCGCGCCTGCAACCCCGTCGGCCCGTTGCAGTTCAGCCTCCGTTACTCTTTTCCCGCGCCGCTCGCTTCTCCTCTCAGGAAAACGGAACCTAGTGCTGTCACGCTGGGGCACAGGGGAGGGGATTCACTATCTTCTCACACGGCGGAGAGGAGAGGCCCAAATACTCCAGACAGCAAAGCGGTGAACGGACCAGTCCCGGTTCGCCGAGAGGCCCCGCCCCGTCCCGGCACTCCCACCTCCTTCCCGGCCCGCCCTCTTGGCACCGAGGACTACATTTCCCAGAGGCCTCTGAGGCACCGAGGGGGCGGGCCCGCCTTCTCTCCACTCACACTGGGCGGTGACTGGCTTTCCCCGAGGGGGGCGGGGCGTTCCACAGCCAATAGACGGGAGGCTCGTTACGGCGGCGGAAGCAGCGGCGCTGGACTGAGGGGTGGGGGGTAGAGGGCTAGCGCTCCGGAGGCGGCGGCAGCGGGTCCGGAGCCGGAGGACGTCTGCCCCAGGGGCTGAGAGCGCAAAGGACTGAGCCCGAGGCGGCGCGGCGGCCACTAGGCGCAGGCACCTAGGTAATGGCGGGACGGGCGCCCGGGAGGCGAGGGGAGGAGACGAGGGGGCGGGGCGGCCGAACCGGGCTGCAGCGTTCGTCCGCGGCGCGTCCCCGGGGAAGGGCAGCTGTGCCTATCTCCTGCGGCTAGGACCCAGGCTATTTTGCGAGCTGGGCACGGCGGTTGGGCCGGCGACAGGGGTCGGGCGTCCCGGGGCAAGGAAGAGAGAGGCTCCCGGGAGGGGTGTGCTGAACCGGGCGTGGGGGCGTGGCGGGCTCGGGCCTGGGCGGGGAAGTGGAGGAGTCGGAGCTGCGGGCGGCGGCCGGCGGGCGGGCGGGCGGCCCGGGGAGTTTGGCTCCTGGAGCAGTTTAAAGTGACTCTCCACATCCGGGCCCTGCGCCCGCCGCTTTCAGACCCCGGCCGAGGCGGGGCCTGCCCGTGCCCCGCCCCCGTCACTGGGAGAGCTCGCCTTCCTCTGCCATTGGCTGCGGCTGGAGAGGTTTGGGGTGCCCCAGCGGGGCTCGCGCCTGATTGGCTGGCAGTCGGCGGGAGGGTGGGGCGGGACCAGAGCGCGCAGGCCGCTTTGGATTGGTGCCGGCCCTGGAGTGACGCGCGCGGTGTGGGGGCCAGTGGGCGGGCAAGGAGGGTAGGGGCAGGTCCGGGGTAATAGGACTGGGAGCCTTGCGGCGGCCGAGTGACTGGGTGAGTGGGGCCGGCTGGGCTGGACAGCGGCGTGCCCTCGGCGCGCTCCGCACGAGCCCTCTTCGCGCCCCCCGGAGACCCGCGCTGCCACCGGGATGGGCCCTCCACGGCACCCCCGGCCTGGTGAGATGAAAGCGGGAGGTGCGGGCGTCAGCTGCAGGTAAAGGGGCAGGCAGGTCGTCCTGGGGCTCCCCAGGATGCCGGCCCTCCCGGCGAGATGGAGCCTCAGAGACCCGAAGTTTCTGGAAACCTGTGTTTTCTTTGATCTCAGCGATGGGCTTGGCGATGGGGTAGGGTTACAGGCGAATCGGGGGAAATCAGTGGAGCTTGCCCGTAGGGGACGAGCGGAGGACGACTTGAATGGAGGCGGTGAAGGTCTTTGGTCCTTTTGGCTTAGTGGAGGAATATGAAAGAAGGGAAAAAAGGAAATCTGTCAGTAAAGGCCTTTGCCTTGTGAGAATTCTTTTTGGATCCAGTCTTGATGAAAGTTTCCTGATCCTTTCAGGAAAAGGCATCTCTGTCCCAAATCTCCTCTGTCATATTGACTATAGTTCTGTACACCTTGGTGTGAGGTTTAACTTTCAAAAAGACTTGTCATTCTCCATACAACTGCACAGATAGGTACATATGCATTCTGTTAGTACCTGCCATGTGGTTGTAGTACAGGATTCTATGTTGATTTTTTAATCACAGCAATCCGTAAGTATCTGTGGAGGATCATAGTATCTCACTAGTACCAAACCAAGCCAGTTGCCATCAAGTCGATTCCGACTCACAAGGAATAGGACAGAGTAGAATTGCCCCATAGAGTTTCCAAAGCTGTAAGCTTTACGGAAGCTGGCTGCCACATCTTACTCTCGTGGTTAGTATCCCACAGTGTTATACAAATGATTTTTATTATTAATTGAACATGTATACCTTAAAAACTTAGGTAATTTCAGTACTGTATGTCGATCACAAGTATTTTTTTTTAAATAATGTATTTACTAAGTGAAGATATCATGGGTCACTAAAGATGCTTTAATTTTCCGTTACTTTAACCTCAGAATCCGTCAATAACCATGTGACTGTATGTACTGCAGGTGGAAATGAGTTCTCAACAGTTTCCTCGTTTAGGAACCCCTTCCACTGGGTTGGGCCAAGCTCCTTCACAGATTTCAAACAGTGGCTCTGCAGGATTGATAAACCCAACTGCTACAGGTAAGATGTTTAACATTGTGCATTGCTTTCTGCATTAAGAGTATTGCTAGTTTTCTAATTTAAAAATTAGTAAATACCCTCTGGGGACTTAACAACAAAAAGACAAAGAACTTGATCAAAAAATATGCAGAGGACGTAGTTCACCAAAGCAGATGTTAAGATGGCCAACAAGCACATGAAAAGATGCTCAACATCTTTAGCCATTAGGGAGATGCTATCCAAACTACAGTGAGATACCACCTCACCCCCATCAGAATGACAATGATGCAAAAAAAAAAACAGAAAACAGCAATGTTGGCAAGATCCATTGAGAAGTTGGAACCCGCATCCTTTTGGGTGGGAATGTAAAATGGTGCAGCCACTCACTTACCTGGCTAATTCTTGTTCTTGAGCTTTCATCTCAGATGTCATCTCTGGGAAGTCTTTGCTAACAACAATTCAAGTTAGGACCTCCCCTAGACTGAAGGCTGCTCAGGGATTGGGACCATGCGTCTTTGAATGTACTATACGTAATAAAATACAGAGCACAAAGTAGTGGTCTGTAAGTTCTTACAGAGTGACTTAAAGCTCTTTTACTCCTTAACAAATATTTTTGACAGTCTTTGGGATAAATTCACAACAGAATAAAGGAACATAGCCGAAGATAATATTTGTGAACACTTTTTTTTTTTACAAGGAATTATGCTGCTTATTAAAAATGGAGTTAATTACTAATAATTGCCCCCAAACTTTGATGGCTCAATAAAAGGGAAATCATTGACTTAGACCAAAATTGTCTATAATTTTACTTCTGAAGAGTATATATGTATAAATGTTTATTCTTTAAATTGATCTTGAAAACAGAGTATAGAAGTTTTTCATAAATAGGTATTTATGTTTCCCATTTTTTTTAGAAGAGCCAATTTGGGATCCTAAGCTTGTGAGGATTTCAAGTGCATACTTAAAGTTAGGAAGTATGGATTAAAATGAAGTTAACTACTGCTTTAAGGTTCTTTTCTGGTAAAAATGAACTGCAGAATGTCCAGGAGGAGATGACAAATGGATCTTAAAAACAACTTAAGAGGAAATGATCACTACTTGTATATTAATGAAATAGAGACAAATCAAAGTCATTCTGGACAAATAGATTTTGAGGAAAGTTATGAAATTGTTTTCCTTGAGAATTAATTAGGGGAACATCTATTTGGATAATACCAAAAAAACCAAACCCATTGCTATCAAATTGATTCCAACTCATGACAGACCCCCATGTGTTACAGAGTGGAATGGCTTCATAGGGTTTCCTTGGTTCTCGCCAGGCTTGTCTTCCACAGAGCGGCTGCGTTGGTTCAAACTACCATCCTTTAGGTTAGCAGCTGATCAATTGCAAATCACTTGGGACCACCCAAGGAAGGTTAAAATCAGTAGGTAATGGAAAGAAGAGGTAAAACTTGTCTCTGCACAGATGACATGATCATGTATGAAGAAAATTCTAAAGAATTTTTTAGAAGCTATTGGAACTAATAAATTAGTAAATTTGAAAGGTGCAAGTTCCATGTACAAAAATCAGTTATATTTCCAAATACTAACCATGAACAATGATTTTTTTTTTTAAGTTATTTACAATAGCAACAAAAAGGATGTTACTTGGTGACAGATGTAACAAAATATATGTAAGACCTGTAGTCTGAAAATTACAAAACATTGCTAAGAGAAATTAAAGAAGACCTAGAAAATGAAAAGATATATCATGCTCACGAGTTGGAAGACTTTAGTATTTTTAAAATATCAGTTCTACCGAAAAGAATTTATAGATTCAGAGAACTCCTAATCAAAATCCCAGCAGGCTCTCTTGTAAAAATAGACAACCTGATTCTAAAATTTATATGAAAATTCAAAGGACCCAAAATAACCAAAGCAATTTTGATAAAAAAAAAAAAGAATAAAGTTGGAGGACTATACTACCTTCTTGGAAGACTTAATATAAAGTTATACTAATCAAGACACTGTGGTATTACCAGTAATATAGAAACAGAGGTCAGTGAAACAGGGAGTATCCAGAGTAGATCTACTCATGTATGGTTGATGAATTTTTAACAAAAGGGCAAAGGTAATTGAAAAAGGAAATGATTGTCTTTTCAACAAAATAGTGTTGGAACAACAGAATATCCGTATGGAAGGAATGAAACTTGACAGTTACCTTCATCTTACACAAACATGTGTCCAGACGTAAATGTAAAACTTAAAATTTGTGGAGAAACTGTTTGCTAACTTGGGATAGAAAAATTTGCTTAGGTCACAAAAAACACTGAAGGTAGAAGAAACTGATTCATTGGACTTCATCAAAATTAAAAACAACTGCTCTTCGAAGGACACCATTAAGAAAATAAAAGTAAGCCACAGACTGAGTGAAGACATTCCCGATAAGTATATCTGCAAAAGGACTTACATCCTGAATGTGTAAGGAGCTCGTATAACTCAATAATAAGAGGATGTACAACCTAATTATTTTTAAACGGGCAAAAGATTTGAACAGACACTTCACCAAAAACCTGTATGAATGACAAGCCCATGAAAGGATGCTAAGCATCACTGATCCTCAGGGCAAAACCACAGTGACAAACTGCTGCACATCACTCCAGTCGCTTTCGAGTTGCTCTAGCCTCATGGCAGTCTGACGTGTGTCATCGTAAAGCTGTGCTCCGTAGGATTTTCACTGGCGGATTTTTCATAACTGGATCACCAGGGCTTTCTTCTGAGTCTCTGGGTGGACTTAAACCTCCAACCTTTCAGGTAGCAGCGAAGTGCATTCACTGTTTGCACCGCCCAGGGACTTCACACACCCACTAGAATGACTAAAATGAGACCAGCAACACCAGCTGTTGGTCAGGTAGAACTCTCATACATTGTTGGTAGAAACGCAAAGTGGTCTAGCTACTTTGGAAAACAGTTTGGTAATATCTAATAAACGTGTGGTTACCGTATAGTGTATCAATCCCATTCCAAGGTATTTACCCAAGATCAGTGAAAACATGTTCATACAAAGACTTGTACTTGAGTGTTCATGCGAACTTCATTTGTGATAGCCAGAAACCAGAAGCATCTGTGTCAGTCAGCATTCTCCAGAGAAACAGAATCACATATGTGCATTCGTATATATACACATATATGTGGAAGAGATCCATATTTGTGTCCATTCCAAACAAAGGTGAGCCAACAGAATGTGGAAGTTATTGAACAACACTACTTTTATCACAAGCAAAATTTTGCTGAAGATAATTAAAAAACTGCTGCAGCTGTACATGGACAGGTCGATGCCAGAAATTCAAGCCAGGTTCAGAAGAGGATGTGGAATGAGTGATATCATTGCTGATGTCAGATGGATCTTGGCTGAAAGCAGAGAATACCGGAAAGATGTTTACCTGTGTTTTATCAACTACACAAAGGCATTTGTGTGGATTATATCAAATTATGAACAGCATTGCAAAGAATGGGAATTCCAGAACAGATACATAGTTGTGCTCGGGCAGAACCTGTAAATAGATCAGGAGGCAGTCATTTGAACAGAACAAGGGGATACTGTGTGATGTAAAACTGGAAGAGGTGTGTATCAGGGTTGTATCCTCTCACCATACTTTTTCAATCTATATGCTGAGCAAATAATCTGAGAAGCTGGACTATATGAAGAAAAGCACAGCATCAGAATTGGAGGAAGACTCACTAACAATCTGTGATAAGCAGATGACACAACCTTGCCAAAACTGAAGATGATTTGAAACACTTACTGATGAAGGTCAAAGACTACAGCCTTCAGTATGGATTACACTTCAAAGTAAAACAAAAAAACCTCACAACTGGACCAGTAAGCAACATCATGATAAACAGAAAAAAAAATAGGAAGTTGTCAAGGATTTCATTTTACTTGGATGAACAATCAGTGCCCATGGAATCAGCAGTCAAGAAATCAAATACGTATTGCATTGGGAAAATGTGCTACAAGAGACCTCTTTTAAGTATTAAAAAGCAAAGATGTTACTTTGAGGACTAAGGTTTGCCTGACCTAAGCCATGGTATTTTTAATCATCTCCTGTGCATGTAAAAACAGGACAGTGAAAAAGAACTGAAGAAGAATGGGTGCATGTGAGTTATGATGTTGGCGAAGAATGTTGAATATACCATGGACTGCCAGAGAATGAACAAATCTGCCTTGGAGGGAGGATAGCCAGAATAGAATTCTCCGTAAAAGCAAGGATGTCGAGATTTCACCTCACTTCGGATATGTTATCAGGAGGAGGGACGAATTCCTGGAGGAGGTCATCATGCGTGGTAGAGGTTGGCAAAAAAGTGGAAGGCCCTCAACAAGGTGGATGGACACAGTGGCTACAACAACAGGTTCAGATATACCTGCTATTCTGAGGATGGCACAGGACCAGGAAACATTTTGTTCTGTTATACATAGGGTCACTCTGAGTCACAACCAACTCAACAGCAGCTAATGACAACATTAATGTACACACATATATTGATATGCATACATATTTATGTATACACATACACAGGTATATGTTAAGAAATTGGCTCATGAAGTTGTGGGGACTGGTATGTCTGAAATTTGTTGGGCAGGCTAGCAGACTAGAAACTCAGGCAAGATTTCTATGTTACATCTTGAGGCAGAATTCCTTCTTCTCTGGGAAACCTCAGTTTTTGCTCTTAAGGCCTTCAATGTGTTGAATGAGGCCCGCTCACATTGTCAACGGTAATCTACTTAAAGTCAACTAACTATAAATGTTAATTACATATACAGAATTACCTGCGCAGCAACACATAGACTGGTGTTTGAACAGACAACTCAGCACCATCACCTAGCCAAGTTTACACATAAAATTAACCATCATACCACACCCAAGTTTTTATCAGCTGCTGCCTAGGTAAGCAAATTGTGGTACATCTATACAATGGAATTCTGTAATAAAAATTCTATTGAGTATGCAGCAACGTGAATGAACCTCAGAAACATTGTACTAAGAGAAAGAAGCCAGGCACAGAAACCACATATTGTACCATTCTTTTTTATGAAATTCCAGAAAAGGCAAAGTTATAGTGACAAAAAGAAGATCACAGGCGTTTAGACAATGGGGTGGGAAGGAGAGAATTGACTGCAGCAGGACGTGAGTGAACTTGTTGGCATGATGGAAAATGCTGTGTCTTGATTGTGTATACGGTCTACTTTGTGAAAATTGATCTAATTTTACATGAAGAATTAGTGAATTTTATGATATGTAAAGCTGATTGATATAACATGGACAAAAGATATGAACACATACTTCACTTATGAGTAAAAATAACCTATGAATGGCCAATGATTAATACAGCGTTCGAGATTGCTTGTTAGTTGTCGCCGTCGAGTTGGCTCTGACCCGTGGCAGCCCACGTACAGCAGAGCGAGAAGTTGGTCGAGTTGGCTCTGACCCGTGGCAGCCCACGTACAGCAGAGCGAGAAGTTGGTCGAGTTGGCTGTGACCCGTGGCAGCCCACGTACAGCAGAGCGAGAAGTTGGTCGAGTTGGCTGTGACCCGTGGCAGCCCACGTACAGCAGAGCGAGAAGTTGGTCGAGTTGGCTCTGACCCGTGGCAGCCCACGTACAGCAGAGCGAGAAGTTGGTCGAGTTGGCTCTGACCCGTGGCAGCCCACGTAAAGCAGAGCGAGAAGTTGGTCGAGTTGGCTGTGACCCGTGGCAGCCCACGTACAGCAGAGCGAGAAGTTGGTCGAGTTGGCTGTGACCCGTGGCAGCCCACGTACAGCAGAGCGAGAAGTTGGTCGAGTTGGCTCTGACCCGTGGCAGCCCACGTACAGCAGAGCGAGAAGTTGGTCGAGTTGGCTGTGACCCGTGGCAGCCCACGTACAGCAGAGCGAGAAGTTGGTCGAGTTGGCTGTGACCCGTGGCAGCCCACGTACAGCAGAGCGAGAAGTTGGTCGAGTTGGCTGTGACCCGTGGCAGCCCACGTACAGCAGAGCGAGAAGTTGGTCGAGTTGGCTGTGACCCGTGGCAGCCCACGTACAGCAGAGCGAGAAGTTGGTCGAGTTGGCTCTGACCCGTGGCAGCCCCGTGTAAAGCAGAGCGAGAAGTTGCCAGACCGTGCACTTTCTTCCTAATCGTCAGTGTGCTGAGCCCATTACTGCGGCCGCCGTGCACTTTGAGTGCCTTCCAGCCTAGGATTCTCGTGGTCCAGCACTGTATTGTATAATACTCTATTGTGATCCGTAGGGTTTTCATTGGCTAATTTATGGAAGGAGATCTCCAGGCCTTTCTTCCTAGTTTGTTTTAGCCTGGAAGCTCTGCTGAAACCTGTCCACTGTGGGTGGTCCTGCTGATATATATATATGTATGTATGTGCATATATATATATATATTTTTTTTTTTTTCTTTTTGTCATTGAGAATACCGTGAAAAGTATCTCTCCTGTCCTTGTCCCCCCGCTCAGTCACTTTCTTTTCCATTAAGCAAACCACAGTGCTTTTGGAGATATCCTTAGAGAAATATAAATGGGTTCACTTGTGGGTATGTTTACTTTGAGAACAGTGGTGATTCATTGGTGGAATTCTCACATGTCATGCACAGCAGAACATACACCAGTTCAATAATTTCTATATATATAAATCAGTGTCATTGATTACATTCTTCAAGTTGTGCAACCATCTGCTTGTATTTTAAGTACCATTGGTATGGCTTCCAGCATCATAGGTACACATAAGCCACCACAGTGTGACAAACTGACAGGTGAGTGGTGGTCCATGTCACTAGTCATCATGGAAATCTTCATTAAGCTACAGTGAGACACCACTGCACACTCACTAGAATGGCCGTGTATCAGGTCGTGATGAGTATGAGGAGCAACTGGAACTCTCGTACAGTGCTGCTGAGGATATAAAATGATACAAATACCTTGGAAAGCACTTTAACAATTTCTTATGAAGTTAAACATTTACTTACTGTTATGGATTGAATTGTGCCCCCCAAAAATGTGTGTCAACTGGGCTAGGTTGTGACTTCCAGTATGTGTGATTGTTCACCATTTTGTCATCTAATGTCATTTTCTTATGTGTTGTAAACCCTATCTCTATGATGTTAATGAGGCAAAATGTGAGGCAGTTATGTAAATGAGACAGGACTCATCTATAAGATAAGGTTGTGTCTTGAATCTATCTCTTTTGAGATATGAAAGAAGTGAGCAGAGAGATGGTACCTCATACCACCAAGAAAAAAGAGCCAGCAGAATAGCATGTCCTTTGGACCTGGGGTCCCTGCACTGAGAAGCTCTTCGACCGAGTAAGGTTGATGACAAGGACCTTCCCCCAGAGCCGACAGAGAGAGAAAGCGTTCCCCTGGAGCTGGCACCCTGAATTTGGACTTGGAGCCTCCTAGACTGTGAGAGAATAAATTTCTGTTTGTTAAAGCCATCAACTTGTTGTATTTCTGTTACAGCAACAGTAGATAACTGAGACACTTTACCATTTGACTGAGCTGTCTTTTCCTAGTTGTTGGTGAGGATGTTTGTGAAAAATTATTCAACTCTCAACTAGCCGTGTCTTGTATGTAACTATACCTTAATAAAGAGATTTGAGAAATGAAAATTTTAAAAAATTCTGAATGACCTGAGAAAAAAATCAGTACATGCCCACTCCTCACTTATTTAAATCTGTCTCATTTTCTGACATTATGCATTTATAACAATAGTAAAAAGTCTGCTACCTGACTATTTTGTACATTAATGACATACATTTGGCAGTAATGAATACTGAGGTGAGAGGCCAGAGTAGCACTGGCTGTGATGGTTAAGGTTATGCGTCAGCTTGGCTGGGCCATGATTCTCAGTGATTTGCTGGTTATGTAATGATGTACTCATCCTCCATTTTGTCATCTGATGTGGTCATCCTCCATTTTTGCATAACACCAATTTTTGCATAGTGACCTGGTCTTTGGAACCTAGCCATGTGGATAAGAGAAGAGTGGGTGTATAGCAGTTTTTTCTTAAAAAGATCATTGTACGAGGGCTCAAAGATATATATGGATATTCAGCCCAGAGTTGTTGGTAATAGCAAAAAATAGGAAATAACCTAGAAACCCATCAATGGTATAATGGTTTAAAAATCTGTAGTACATCTATGCAATGGAATTCATTTAGACTTGAAAAAACGATGCCGTATATATTCTATATGACTCAACAATTCCACTCTTAGGTATATGTCCAACAGAAGTGGTATAAATTCTTTCTCAGATATCTAGTGCTGCTACAACAGAAATACCACAAGTGGGTGGCTTTAATGAAGAGAAGTTTATTTTCTCACAGTTTAGGAGGCTAAAAGTCCAAAATCAGGACACTGCCTCTAGGGGAAGGCTTTCCGTTTCTCTGTCGGCTCTGGAGGAAGGTTCTTGTCTCCTTTAGCTTCTGCTCCTGGGCAGTCTTCATGTGGCTTGGCATCTCTCTTCCCTGGTCTCTGCTTCTACCTTGTTTGTTTAATCTTTTCTGTATTTCAAAAGATATTGACTCAAGATATGCCCTGCACTGATGCTATGTCATCAACATAACAAAGACAACCCACCCCCATATGGGATCATAACCACAGGCCTAGCAGTTAGGATTTACAACACATGTTTTTGAGGGACACAATTCAATCCATGACAATATGTTCACCAAAAGACACATACAAGAATATTCATAACAGTAAAACACTGGAGACTGTCTGAATGTCCATTACAGGAAAATGGACAGCTGATTTGTGGTTTATTCACACGGTGGCATTCTGGACAGCATCGAGAATGAAAACTCTACCTCTCATGCCTAATTAGTGAAAGAAGCAAGGCCTAACAGGGTACATTTGTTAAAAGTCTATTTACATAAAGTTCAAGAGTAGTTAACGCTAACCTAAAGTGTTAGCATAGTGGATATCCCTGGAATGGGGCTGAGTGGAGGTTTTCTAGGGGAACAGCAATGTTTTGTTTCTCTTGGTGGGTGCTGGTTGCAAAGATATATTCAGTTTGCAAAGTTCAGTGAGCTACACAATTAACATTTATTTGTGCACTTAACTATTGATGTTACACTTCAATAAAAGTTAAATTAGCAAAAACCAAGCCCATTGCCGTTGAGTCGATTCCGATTCATAGCAACCCTATAGGACAGAGTAGAACTGCCTCCATAGGGTTTCCAAGGAGCGGCTGGTGGATTCAAACTGCCAACCTTTTGGTTAGCAGCCCAACGCTTAACCACTGCGCCACCAAAGCCCACCCCAGAGTGCAAAAAAAAAAAAAAGATTACAAAGAGGTGAGAAATATCTGAAGGTTTTGATTACAAAGAGGTGAGAAATATCTGAAGGTTTTACCAAAATATTAATTACTGGGGGCCTTTGGGGATAAAAATTTTTTAATAAAAACCATATGGAGCACAACAGTCTGATCCCGTCGTGCATGGAATCACCATGAGTCGGGCTGACTCGACAGCTGCTGACAATGACAACAGCAACAATACTTTCTTGTTCTATACCTTATGAAGATCTAGGAAGAGTTTTCATTTTATTTTTGTAAACTACATAGTATTCTATTCTATTGTGGGAATATACCATAATTCCTATTGCTAAACCCCTATTGATGGACATGTGAGTTTTTTTTTAAATCTCTTCACATCATAGAAATGCTGAAATGAATAAGCTTGTACTTAAGTCATTTTACATGTATGCTGTACATCTATAGGACAGATTCTTGGAAGTTGCAGAGAGAGTATGCATTGTCATAGTGATAGATACAGTCATGTTCTCTCTGCAGGGGTTTTGACTGAGAAATTTGTTGTGAAAATTTGTATGTTCTTATAATCAGTAACTGTATGTACTTAAATATCTTTTTAATGTTAGGTTTCTATAATTTTTTTCAGAAATGTTTTAAATGAAATCACCTATGTCCTGTATTACACTTTCAAGAAACTATTTGAGCTCATTTTAGATGGTCGCCAGGCCGTTTTTTCTAAGAGGTGGGCCGCAATACCCAGAAAAAGTCATATGTTCCACTGTTGTCACTCTGAGGCCTGGTTCCATAAGGCGAATCAATGCCCAAATTCTCGTTAAGAAAACCTCCAAGGAAATGATCAGTTTGTCAACCCTGAAGCTTAAGTTCAAGTGCCATTTTTGTATGTGCTGCTGTATTAACTAACTGGAAGGATATGACTATTTAACCCTTGATGTCCTTCCTAGTCAACGATGAACCTAGTCGAGATGCTGAAGTCACTGCCAGGGAGCACCTGGGTCCCAGCAGCTCCCTCCAGTCCCGTGAGGAGAAGCAAGAGCCTGTTGTGGTAAGGCCCTATCCGCAGGTCCAGATGTTGTCCACACACCATGCTGTTGCATCGGGCACACCTGTCACAGTGACAACCCCACCAGCACATCTGACGCCAGCGGTACCACTCTCATTTTCGGAGGGACTTATGAAGGTAATGGAGAAGCTAAAAATTCCACAATGACCCCCAGCTAAAGACTGGCTAATATTTATGACAATTTTCACACTACCTTAGGCTGTACACTAGTATCCTACTTTGTTTTTTCTTTTCAATCCATCAGTGCAGCTATTCTCTGTAACCCAGGGCTCTGCTGTTCTGCAGTGCCTCATCTTGTGCGCTGGGCAGTTGGCATCACAGGATCTTTTCTCTTATCCATTCCGAAACTGATTTTAAGTCATAGGCATGCTGAGCCAGTTTTTATCTTGGAGTGGCACTACTCTTCTCCAAGGTTTTGTGTTAAAAGCTTCCTGGTATCAGGGTATCCTAGAAAACTGCTTTGCTGAATTACCTTGAGGTGTGTTTCAGTTACTGGGAGTTTTATTTACTGGTACCTAAACTTGGAAGGCAACACTGCATAGAAGAAAGAGAATGGGCCATGAGCCACGCAGAGCTGGGGTTTATTCCTGGCTCTACTTTTTATTGTCTGTGTGGCTTTAGGCAAGTCATTTAGCCTTACTCTGTATATTTTCTCATCTGTAAAATGAAAACACTAGTACTGAAATGGAAAAACTGTGATGCTAAGATATAAAATATATCTCTTCTGGCATCTTTCCTGGCTCCCTCCAAGTGTGATTTGTATACTTGTATCTATAGAATGAAATGCATCACTAGTAAAAGGCTGTTGATATGTGTCGTGTGGTTTTCTGTTTGCAGCCACCCCCGAAGCCCACCATGCCTAGCCGTCCTATTGCTCCTGCTCCACCTTCTACCTTGTCACTTCCCCCAAAGGTTCCAGGGCAGGTTACCGTTACCATGGAGAGTAGCATCCCTCAAGCTTCAGCCATTCCTGTGGCAACAATCAGTGGACAACAGGTTTTTTTCCTCTTAATTTGCCGATTTTCGAACTGAGATGCCAAACTGTTGATCGCTATTTATTGAATGCCAGCAGTACATTAGGCACAGTACTAAATAAAAAACGGTCACTGATGTCTGTGAAGGGGAGATAGTACGTGGGAGAAAGGAGAGCTGTAAGGAGTAGGAACTAACATGCATAGTGATCTTTGTTATGTAGGCAGTACTTATTGAGCGTCTGCTATGTGCTAGGCACTGCTCTCGCTGTAAGATACACATGCAGATAAGATGGGCCATGTCCTTGAGGAGCTCAGAGTCCAGTTGTCCCTTGGTCTGTGTAGAAAACTTTGATGGGATCAAGCAGTCCTCATAGCAGTAGTGTCAGACAGTGCTTCTCTGATTTGATTTTTACTACCCACCCACTACCGTCTAGTCAGTTCTAACTCATAGTGACACTACATGACAGAGTAGAACTGCCCCACAGGGCTTCCAAGGCTCTAAAGCTTAACAGAAGCAGACTGCCACATCTTTCTTCAGTGGAGTGGCTGGTGGGTTCAAACTGCCAACCTTTCAGTTAGCCGAGCACTTTAAGCACTGCGCCTTGAGGGCGCCGTCATTTGATGTTTGGATATTTTAAACTACTTACTGATGGAAAATCTAAACCTCAAGACCCTTTTGTTCATGTTTTCAAGAAAAGTTGTTGCTCTTAGTTGCCATTGAGTCTGTTTTGACTCATGGCAGCTACGTAAAGCAGAACGAAACACTTCCTGGTCCTGTACCATCCTCACAATCATTGCTGTGTTTGAAGCCACTGTGTCAGTCCATCTCGTTGAAAAAGGTCTTCCTCTTTTTCGCTGATGCTGTACTTGAGCAAGCATGATGTCCTTCTCCAGGGACTCATCCCCCATGATAACACGTTCCAAGTACGTGAGATGAAGTTTCACCATCCTTGCTTCGAAGGAGCATTCTGGCTGTACTTCTCCCAAGACAGATTATTTGTTCATTCTTCTGACAGACAGTGGTATATTCAAAATTCAAAGGCATCAGTTCTTTGGTCTTTCTTACTCATTTTCCAGGTTTCTTATATGTATGAAGCTCTTGAAAATACCCTGGCCTGGGTCAGGCACACCTTAGTCCTCGAAGTGTCATCTTTGCTTTTTAACGCTTTTGCAGCAGATTTTCCCAGTGAAGTACATTATTTGATTTCTTGACCTCTGCTTCCATGGGCATTGATTGTTGATCCAAGTAAAATGAAATCGTGGACAACTTTAGTCTTTTCTGCATTTATCATAATGTTGCTTATTGGTCCAGTTGTGAGGGTTTTTGTTTTCTTTATGTTGAGATGTAATCCATACTTTATGTTGAGATGTAATCCAGGCGGTAGTCTTCGATCTTCATCAGTAAGTGCTTCATGTCCTCTTCCGTTTCAGCAAGCAACGTTGCGTCATCTGCTCATCACAGGTTGTTAATGAGTCTTTTTCCAGTTCTGGTGCTGTGTTCTTCATATAGTCCAGCTTTTCAGATTGTTGCTCAGCATGCAGATTGAATAGGTATGTTGAAAGCATACAGCCCCGACACACACCTTTTCCAATTTTAAACTACTCAGAATCCCCTTGTTCTGTTCAGACAACTACCTCTTGGTCTGTGTACACATGAGCACAATTAAGTGTTCTGGAATTGATGTTCTTCACAATGTTATCCATGATTTGTTATGATCTACGCAGTCAGATGCCTTTACATAGTCAATGAAAACAGGTAAACATCTTCCTGGTATTCTCTGCTTTCAGCCAGGCTCCATCTGACATCAGCAGTGATACCCCTTGTTCCACATCCTCTTCTGAATCTGGCTTGAATTTCTGGCAGCTCCTTGTCAATATACTACTGCAACTACTTATGAGTGATCTTCAGCAAAATTTTGTTTGTGTATGATATTAATGATATTATTTGATAATTTCTGCTTTCTGTTGGATCACCTTTCTTTGGAAGAGGCACAGATATGGACCTCTTCCAGTCAGTTGACCATTTAGCTGTCTTCCAAATTTCTTGGCGTAGATGAGTGACCACTTCCAGCATGGCATCCATTTGTTGAAGCATCTCAATTGGTATTCCATCAGCTCCTGGAGCCTTGTTTTTCTCCAATGCCTTCAGTGCAGCTTGGACTTCTTCCTTTAATACCATTGGTTCTTGATCATATGCCGTCTCCTGAAATGGTTGAATGTTGACCATTTCTTTTTAGTACAGTGACTCTGTGTATTCCTTCCATCTTCGTTCGACGCTTCCTGTGTCATTCGGTGTTTCGCTTATGAAAAAAACCATTGCTGTGTAGTCCGTTCTGACTCCTAGGGGCCCTGTGATCGGAATCGACTTGACAGCAGTGTTTTTTTTTTGTTGTTGTTGTTGTTTTGTTTTTTGCCCATAGAATCCTTCGGTATTGCAGCTCAAGGCTTGAATTTTTTCTTCAGTTCTTCCAGCTTGAGAAATGCTGAGCTTGTTCTTCCCTTTTGGTTTTCTATCTCCCGGGTCTCTACATTTCGTTATTGTACTTTGTCTTCTCAAGCTGTCCTTTGAAAACTTCTGTTCAGCTCTTACTTCATTTGTTCTTTTCAGTTTAGCTACTGTACATTATAAGCGCAAGTTTCAGAGTCTCTTCTGACATCATTTTGGTTTTCTCTTTCTTTCATGTCTTTTTAATGACCTTTTGCTTTTTTCATGTGCCATGTGGTTGCCCGATTCAAAATGGCCAATACCAGTGCATTTCAGGTCATTTTAACACCTAGTATATTGATCTTTATGCTTTCCATTTCATTTTTGATGACTCCCAAGTTTCCTAGATTCGTATTTCATACTTCAGGTTCTGCTTGTTAATGGATGTTTGCAGCCGTTTCTTCTCATTTTGAGTCATACCACATTAGCAAATGAGGGTCCCAAAAACGTGACTGCATCCACGCATGTCATTAAAATTGCCTCTACTTTGGGGAGGTAGCTCTTCCCCAGTCATATTTTGAATACCTTCCAACCTGAGGGGTTCATCTTCTGGCACTATGTCAGACAGTGCTCCACGGCTATTCATAAGGGTTTTCACTGGCCAATTCTTTGAGAAATAGACCGCCAGGTCCTTCTTCCTAGTCTTTCTTAGTCTGGAAGCTGCTCTGAAACCTGTTCACTGTGGGAGACCCTCTTGGTATTTGAAATACCGGTAGCGTAGCTTCCAGCATCACAGCAACATGTAAGCTACCATAATATGACAAACTGACAGATGAATGAGTGGTGGTGAAGAAAACTTAGTATTCCAAAAAGATGCAGTGTGGCTTTTTTTTTTTTGGTCACACTGCCAAGTATTCCCAGAAGCACTCAAACCCCAACCCAAGAAACACTGGTATCAGAGGGTTGGGAGAATGTGAAGAAGGGACATTTAAGGGGTAAGCCAAAGAACAGGTAGGGAAGTAACATGTTGGGTGCCAACTGAAATTTACTTAGAAATCCTTTATAGCATCAAAGACTTGATAGGGACAGCAACATGTGAAGGAAGTAGTGAGAATGGGAAAAAACAAACTCTTGGCCAGGGCAGAGAAAGCAAGTTTGAAAAACTATTATTGGAGATAAAATTCTCTCAAATTGGATAGTCAAATGTGTCATCTGTTTCTGGGACCACAGGGCCCTGAGCAGTTGATGGAATCCTCACAGTCACTGAGCACATGCCTGTTTGCATGGGTCATTGTGCAGTGTGCTAAACAAAAAAAGCTTAAATGCCTTCAGTTTTTTGCCTTTGGGTACTCACTACCTAAAAGGTACAACTTAACCCACACTTGGAGTCAGCTGACTTCCTAGGAAGAATGGCTAAGTGATGACCAGGCACGTGAAAATAATGTTCCATCCTGTTTGTTGCAGGGACATCCCAGTAACCTGCATCATATCATGACCACAAATGTACAGATGTCTATCATTCGCAGCAACGCTCCTGGGCCCCCTCTTCACATAGGAGCTTCTCATTTACCTCGAGGTAAAGACTGCAAGTTCTCTTCAGACTCTCGAAATGGTAGGAGTGGTGACACAACTTACCTAAAATCAGCCTGTTGAAGTTACAGAACAGTAGAAATAGATTCAGAGTGGTAAACAGCTTTAGCATAGTCTGATACATGCTTGGAGCCCCAGTGGCACAGTGGTTAAGCATTCAGCTGCTAAACAAAAGGTCAGCAGTTGGAATCCACCAGCTGCTCCTTAGAAACTCTATGGGGCAGTTTTACTCTGTCCTGTCGGGTTACTATGAGTAGGAATTGCCTCAATGGCAGCAGGTTTTTAATATATGCTTATTATAGTTATAGTTGCAGTGTAGCATACGCATATATGTGTATCATGTGTCTGTGTAAATATAAAGCAGTGTAAATATTTAGCTTGGTCAAAATTTTGTCCCTCATAACTATGGAACTCTCCAAAGCTAGGGTAGTCTAAACATAGTCTTCATTTTAAAAGGCGAAGTATATTAATACTGAATATTTTAAATGTTTAGTGATAGTGGCCTCTCAAATTTTTTTTTTTTTTTTACTTGTGTAACAATGAAATTAATTTATTCTTAGTGTATTCTAAAGGGTTGTAAGGTATTAAATTTAATGAGATTTCTCAACGAATTGACCAATAGAAATTGTTATCTTCTGTTGGGAGTGTAAAAATCATTGCTGGCAAAGTCAAGTTAAATACAACACGAGGTATACTTTTTTTCATAACTCGTAGGTTTTCTCAGAAATGTGGCCCACAGATCCTCTTAGGGCATCTATAAGGTCAAAACTGTCTTTGTAAAAGTGGGAAGCCGTCAGGTGCCTTTTTCACCATGTTGACATTTGCACTAGAGGCTCAAAGGCAGCGATGGTTAACGTGAACTGTGACTGACTGGTGTTCACTGCTGGCACCGTAGCCTGATTCCAGGCAGTGGTCGCCACCTGGGTGAGTCAGTGTTCTTCACTGCTACATGCTTGCAGTTTTTTAAAAAAAGAAAAGGAAAAGAAAGCGGGTTTTGTGTAAGAATTTCCTTGAAAAAGCATTACAAATTATTAATCTTAGTAAATCTCAACCCTTGAGTACATGTCTTCTTAATTTTCATGTGATGAAATGGGAACTATGCATAAAGCATTCATGCCGAATGTTGAAATTTAATTACTGTCTCAAGGTAAAGCACTTGTGCCGATATTTGAGCTGTGAGCTGTATTAGTCGCCTTTTCATGGAACACCATTTTTACTTGAAAGAATGACAGACAAACTATGGTTATTTAGACTTTGAAACTTGGCAGACATTTTCTCAAAAAACAACTACAGTATTTGCTGCCAATGTTAAAATTCGAGTTTGCAAGCAAAAATTAGAATTTTGGAAAACTTGTATTTTCTACTGTGAGCTTAACAGCTTCTCAATACTTAAACTTTTATAATGGGACTAGACTAGTGGTGCTATTAATAAACGTGACGTTTTATATTGTATTTTGAAATGTGTCAACAATTGGATTATCTGCATAACACAGGGAATCAGTTATTTTCAAATGACCAATGGTTTGAACGTCATTAGATCGTACACGGGGGAAATATCCATTCAAAGTGCAAGACAGACTGGTGGATTTTAAGGTAACAGAGTACGAAAAGCTTACTGATACGGTTTCAGATTCTGCGTTGTCACCCAGCTCTGATAAACTAGTACTTGTTGAGTTTCAGTGAACGTCCACAGTTATCTGGAAAGACTATTAAATGTTTTTACATGTTCCAATTCAGTGCCTGTAGGAGGTTGTTTTTCCTTAAATATATTTTAACCAAAACAACATATCAGAACAGATTAAATGCAGAAGCAGGTATGAGAATGCAGCTATCTTCTTTTAAGCCAGTTATTAAAGAGAATTGCAAAAATGTAAAACAGTGTTAATCTTCTCACCAAATATACTTTTTAATGTAGTTATTGTCACAAAAGATTATATTAATACATAACAGGTTTATAGGCGTTTGTGGGTGATGCAAACAGTTAAGCACTCAGCCACTAACAGAAAGGTTGGTGGTTCAAATCCACCTAGGGACACCTCAAAAGAAAGACCTAGTGATCAGCTTCCAAAAAGTCAGCCATTGAAAACCCTGTGGACCTCAGTTCCACTCTGACACAACGCGGGGTCACCATGAGACAGAATCTACTCGAAGACAGGTGGTTTGGTTTGATACAATGGGTTTATTGCTATTTTTGGATTAACACTGTAAAGTTTTCTCAGTGTATATTTTTTTAAAGCAATGTCTTTATTGAGTCATTCTAAAACAATTAACTTACATTTCATAGAAACATCTTTCTGGGGTGCATCATTTTTCATTAGTTTACGTAGTAAGTAATCAACCATATATACACAGTAATAAGTGCACGTGGCAGTAACAGATTTGGTGATAGACAGCCATTGATGGCCACTCAGCTCCACCGTTGAAACTAGTAGTAGGAAGGCTCACGGAAACAAAAGCTCTTTGGGATCCTCAGTAACGTTTACAAATGTAAAGGGATCCTAAAGCTAAAATGTTTGCGAAGCACTGACTTAACTAGCTGAGTTTTAAAAATTATCGTGACTCTTTTCCTAGGAAATTCAACCGCGTTGACTGCTGACGTTTGTTTTCAGGTGCAGCTGCTGCTGCGGTGATGTCCAGCTCTAAAGTAACCACGGTCCTGAGGCCGACGTCCCAGCTGCCGAACGCTGCCGCTGCACAGCCAGCCGTGCAGCACATCATTCACCAGCCTATCCAGGCACGTCTGGGGGGGTCGCCAGCGGCGAGGATCCAGTGCCTGCTCTGAGTCACATACTCCGCTAGCCACACGGGAGCCTCGACCTGAAGTAACTCAGGCTAGTCGCCAAGACATAGGGAAGGTTGACGCTATACAGTGTCACGTGATAAGCTGTAGGAGTTTAGGAAAGAGATAGTACGCGAAGACTTTTTGTTGGGATGGGTGTAGGAGTGAGGAGTCAGATATGAAGAGGAGGGCACTTTAGAGGGGATATAGCATGAACAGTGACAAGGAAGAGCACGATAGCTACAGCGTATCAGACGATCAGTCGTACGGCTAGCTGGAACTGAGGGGTTTTCATTTAGACAGGGGTTTATAAAATCCTAAAAGTTTTTATTCACGTTTTTGTGTATGCGTGTGTTTTTCTAGGAGGATTGTTCATTACTTTAAGGAAACTTACTTTCAAGGAAATCTTTGGCCTCAGTGCTACTGAGATGTGTAGCGTATTAAAAAACGTGGGTGATAATGTGGCATTTGTAAGTTGGGGACTTTCTCATATAGACTGTAAACTTGACTTTGTAGACAGTAGAGAACCACTGAGATTTTTATGCATAGTAACGTGTGATCAAAGAAATACCTCTGAAAGGTGAATGGAGCTGAATTACCTAAGAGGAGTGAACATCCCTGTGCCTTCAGGGGCCGGGCAGGTAATGTGTGTGAAACAGCTAAGGTTAAGGCAAGAAGGAGCAGTCCTTCTTAGGACACTGGTTAATCATACATGTCCAGCCTACAGATTTCACTTTAAAACAGAACACCCTGCTAGCCAGGAGAACATGTTCGGAGGGTGTTTAGGCCCCCAGGAGTATGTATGGTATGGTATATGAAAGATCGGAGAAAGGAGAACCAAGACAGGGAGGTGACTGGTGAAGAAGATACTGCAGTAACCCTGGTGTGAGATAATAAGCTGTCCACAGTGGGAGCGGTAGGTAAGCAGGCTGGAGGTGAAAAAATTGGGATAAAGAATGGGCAGACTTGTAACTGCAGACATGCAGGGTCAGGAAGAAGGGAAGAAACAGAAGAGTTCAGGTCATGGGAAGAGGGAGAGTGGACATGTAGATGAAGCCCAGGTGAATCTCACCTGTCAGGTGAGGCTTCTACACGCATAGGTAGTTGTAATGGCATCGTATCTATATGAAGACATCCATAAAGGACCTGGGCACTGTGGGTCTTTCACTGCAGAGAATTCTGTCACCTTTTGCAGAGGGCCTGAGAGCTAGCAGCTCTGTCTGGTAGCCAGGCGGGCCCTCTGTGGAAGACGTTGGATGATGTGGTGGTGTGAACTGTGTGCTCCAAAACCAGCAGATCTGTGGAAACTGTAGAACTGAATAAGTAGGTCTGAGTGTGTATGAACCCTATTGCCATTGGGCTGACTCCGACTCATAGCGGACCCTATAGGACAGAGTAGAACTGCCCCATAGGGTTTCCAAAGAGCAGCTGGTATATTCCAAACTGCCGGCCTTTTGGTTAGCAGCCAAGCTCTTAACCAGTGCACCACCAGGGCTCCAATATGTATGAATGGTAGGACATAATTTTGACTGATTTTTTGATAATTCTGTCTCTTGGTCTTATAGCAGTACGTGTGAAAAGGGAATTCCTTAATATCAGAATGGTGAGAATTTACTTTCATTTGGCCAAAAATACATTTATTAGGAGGCCCAGGTTTCCAGTTATACTTTTAATGTTCAGTATATTTGTTTTGCTTTTTATTTTAAATGAAATATTTTTTGTCTTATCTTGGTAGTCTCGTCCACCCGTGACCACCTCTAATACCATCCCTCCTGCCGTGGTGGCAACTGTCTCAGCCACCAGAGCTCAATCTCCGGTCATTACTACAACGGCAGCACATGCCACCGATTCAGCACTGAGGTATGGTTGGGGTCTGAACATCGAGCCACGATTCCATCCTCCATTCCTCCTCTTATCCCTCCTTCCTTTTTTCTTTTCTTCCTTCAGTCCCTCATTTAACTCAGTATCTATTGAGGTTTTTTGGGTTTTTGTTTTTATAAGCCATGTGTTGTTTCAGACGCTGGGGATAAAGTTGTAAACAAATTCCTGCCTTTATAGAGTTTATATTTTTAGGGGCTGGAGATACACAGTAAACAAATATATTGTTTGTTAGAGGGTGGCAAGTGCTTTTCAGAAAAATTGAGTAGGGTGAGGGGGATTTGTAGCAACGAGTTTGGCTGTACCGGAGACTTTCTATTTCATATAAGCTGGTTAGAGAAGACTTTGTTAATAAGAATACGTTTGAGTGGAAAATGAAAAGATGTGATGAAGTAGGCCATCTAGCTATCTGAGAGAAGAACAGTCTACACGATGTGAATAGTAAGTGCAGAGGCCCTGAGGCAGGAGTATATTTGTCATATGTAAGGAGCAGCAAGGCAGCCAGTGGTAGGAGATAAGTCCAGGAGGTGCCAAGGGCCCCAGTGACATAGGGCTTTAATGAACCAGTGTCAGGATTCAGACTTTGCTGGAAATGTGGTGGGAAACCTTAGAAGAGTTTTGAGCAGGAGTACCATCATCTGAAGTTTGAGAAGGTCCAGCCTCGGTGCTGGGTAGAGAGTAGATAGGCTGTGGAGAGGCAAAGTTGGATTCAGAAAGATCATTTAGAAGGCTTATGGCAGTAATCTAAGAGAGACGATGTTGGAGGTAGAAAGATGTGGTTAGATTCTGGATATATTTTGAAGATAGAGTCAAGAGGATTTCTGAGAAATTCCTGCCAGGGCATGATGCTAGATGTTTGGCCTGCACAGCTAGGAGGGTGGAGTTGCCATTAACTTGAGCTGGAGAGAAATGGGAGGAACAGGCTTTGAGGAGAAATTCCAGACTTCGGTTTTGGACGTTTTTAGGTTGTGATGACTTCTGAGCATCCAAGTTGGAGATGTTGATACAGATTGGTATATGGTGTTTGGATCACAGGAAAGAGGTTTGGAAGAGAGAATCTAGTAGATAGGGAAGAGGCTGATGAGAGAAAAATGGCCCCACTTGAGAGCGCTGAATCGGGGAAGCAGTGTTCTCAGAGGAGAGCCAAGATGCATTAGGGCAAGAGGGTAAGGTAAGGGGTATATTCAAAGGAGAGGTTGAACATATGGGGGATTTTGCTAATAAATGGATCTAAGTGAAAGAGTTGGAGTTTTGAAAAGGGAGGACAGATAGTGTTATTTACAGAGCCGTATAGAAATAAAGTCTGACTGATGATTGATGATCTCAGAGGCCTCGTATATGAGTGATACATGGTCTCCAAGCCATGTTATGGTGGTGAGATTGTAAGGGTTGGAGAGGGGAGTAGGATGTGGGTCTTACTCAGAGCACACAGAGTTCTGGTAGTCTTTCTTGATTCTTGCCATCTGATATGTAGATGCCAGAGAGGGAGTCTTTGGCAGTATCGTAACAAGAAGTGACTCACTGATGGGAAGGAGGGAGTGTAGACATGGAAAATAGCGCTGTTAGAAGTTGGAGACTGTCCCTAGCCCTTGATTACCTATTGGAAGAAGGGCAGGGTGGCAAGGGAGAGGGTGGGGTCTGAGCTGTTGCCTAGGTTTCTTCCTTGATTGACCAGGTAAATAAAAAGGAAACAGGGAAGGAAAAGCAGGTTTTAGAACAGAGGTTGAGTTTTGGGATATCGAGCTTACCTGTGGAGTAACCAAGTGCTCTTGTCAATAGGCAGTTGAAGCTCAGGAGAAATGTCTGTGCTGAAGGTAATAGGTTTAGGAGTCATCAACATGTGGGCCACAAGTAAAGCTTTGCAGTATCTGAATCTATCCAAGGGGAGTGAATAAAATGAGAAGGCGGCCTAGGACTCTAAAGAAAATGACATTTAAATGAAGAGTGTGCCTAGGACCTTGTCTGTCACTGTTAGCTCTGTGATTTACTAGCTGTGTGACTTTTGGCAAGTTCCCTAACTTCTTAAGTCCCTAGTCCCCTCTTCAATAGAACGGGGATACTCTACTTTGTGAGGACTGAAGATTTTGCTTGCAGTATAAAGAGGCACAGCTACCCAGCGTAAAATAGACTTCTTTTGTTGTTCTTGCTCTTCATTTTAACTTTGTCTGAGGATGGAAAAAAAAATTACATATATAAATTTTTTTTTTTCAGGTAGTATGATGAGATTTATTAGTATGAATGGGTATATACTGAAAACTGTGGCTTAGGTTTTTTTTTTTATGTCATGTAACCAAAGTATCAATTTTTTCCAATGTATTGAGTTTTAGTTTTTAATACAAAAACAGGTATTAAATTCTGTCAAATGCATTTTCAGCATTCATTCATACAACAAATATTTATTGGGTACTTTCTATGTGCCAGGCACTGGAAATAAACTAATAAATATAACAGACAAAAACCCTAATGATTTTTTTAAGTAGATCTATGATTACGGTAAATTCCTAATATCTGCCTTTGAATTCTGGAGGTACAAAATTTAAGTTGACTAATTTCTGTAAAAGAAACAGAAAAAAATTTCAAATCACTGTCTTCTAGAAAAGCACTGGGCCAAACAGTTCCATAGGAGAATTCTACCACACTCTCCCTGGTGGTGTAGTGGTTAAGAGCTATGGCTGCTAACCAAAAGGCCTGCAGTGTGAATCCACCAGGTGCTCCTTGGAAACTCTGTGGGGCAGTTCTCCTCTGTCCTGTAGGGTCATTATGAGTCAGAATTGACTCAACGGCAATGGGTTTGGTTTGATTTTTTGGTTCTCAAGGTCCAGATAACCCCGCTAATAATTAAACTGGTTCAAGGCATAGAAAAAGAAAGTAAGTGCCAAAAAAATTTAAGTAGGAAGTCTTATTCCTTCTGTTAAGTAGATTCAATACTGTGTTATCAATTCTTTCATTGTTTTTTTCATTTCAAATAAATTTCCTCTCTATTTCTTTAAGAAGCATTTATGGGACTAATACTTTCCAAGGTTTTACTTGCTCAAAACTGTCAGATTATCTTTATATGTAAGACAATATTTTTTTTTAGTTTCTATTTTCTTCCCATAAGAACTTAATAGGTATTTCTCCCTGCCTTCTAGAGTTGCAAAAAAAAAAAAATTTTTTTCTTTTTTCTAGAGTTGAATGATACTGTAGAGAAATCTGAAGCAAGCATATTTTTTCTTTAGCCCCTTAAAAAGACCTTGATCCTTTTGCCTTTTTTTTTTTTTTTTAAATAACGTTCTGTTTTCAATGAAATTTATGTAGCAGTTTAGGTTCCCATTTGACATTTTCTACACAGGTTGTTCAGTGACATTGATTACATTCTTCACAACTCATGAACGTTCTCATTTATTTCCATTCTGGTTGTTCTGTTCCATTAATCTAGTTTTGCTGCCTCCTTACATTCTCATTTTTGTTTTAAAGTAATTGTTGACTGTTGAGGCTCATATAGGTGATTTTTTAAAGGGTCATAGTACTTACAGGTGATATTTTTTGAGCCAATTTGTTATTTAGCTACAGGGTGACCTCAGAGATCGTTTTGGTTCAAGGTTTGAAGAGTATCTCAAGACAATAGTTTTGGGGGGGGGTCTCTTGTCTTACCTCAGGAGGTCTGGTGTTTTTTTGTTTGTTTTTATTTAAGAAATTTGAGGCCCTGTTCCACATTTTTCACCCATTCTATTAATCCATTTATTGTGGCCATGATTAGAATGGTCGTTAATGGTAGCTGGGCACCATCTAGTTCTTCTGGTCTCAAGGTAGATAAGGCCATGGTTCATGTAGACTATTTCTCCTGTAAACTAGTTTCTTCTTTGAATCTTTGGTTTCCTTCATTGTTTTTTGCTGTGGACGAGTAGAGACCAATAGATGTATCTTAGATGACTGCTCACAGCTTGTAAGACCCCAGACACTACTCGCCAAACTAGGATGTAGAACATAACTTTATAAACTACATTATACCAATTGACTGAGATGTCCCACGAGACTGTGGTCCTAAATCTTCAAACCCAGAAATCTAACCTCGTGAGGTATTTGGGCATGGCTAAGAAGTATCTGTAACTGTGACCCCTGTGTGCTTTATTATACATATAAATATATGTCCGTAAAGTCACATAGATGCATATGCATATGTGTATACATATATATATACACACACATATGGACATACCTATACACATATATGCCTACATACATAAAATTACACATGCACGTGTATTTTTTGGTTGTTTTTGCTGTTGTTTCAAAATTGTATATGCCATACCAATTACCAACAGGTCCTTTTTTCTTGTGTACTTTTTAGTGACATCATTAACCTTCGTGGGGCTGTGTACACTTCACCCTCATTCAGTGTTACCTTTCCCATCACCAAAAATAGCAAGTGTCTACTATCCAGAGAATGAATATTCCTCTCTCCCCTCATCCCTGGTAACCACTAATGAGCATTTGTTTCTGTTCATGACCAGTTCATGTCACTTTATAAAAGTGAGAACATACAGTATTTGTTTTTTTGTCATTAACTTCCTGCTGTCAACGTAATGTCTTCAGGTTCATCCACGTTCCAGGGTGTTTTGGGAACTCATATTTCTTTTTGCTGAGTAGTGTTCCATTGTATGTGTATGCCTCATTTTACTTATCAGTTCATACATTGATGGGCACTCAGGTTGTTGCCATCTTTTTGCTGTTGTGAATAGTGCTGTGATGGTCATAGGTGCACAGTATGCTTTTTGCCTCATTCTTGCCCAGAATGCTTTATCTTTGAATTTTAGCAACTTTACTAGAATGTTTTTTGTGGTGACTGTTACATGTCGTTTTGTTCTGGAACATGACATGCTTTTCTACACTGCAGTATAAAATTACCTTTATTTCTGAAAAATTTTCTTGAATTATGTCTTTAAACGTGTGTGTTGGATCTCTTTATGTGACTTCTTTACCAGATCCTTTTAAACTTTTTTTTGCTCTTCATTCTGCTCACTTTTCTCAGGATCTTCTCTTTTCCTTACTGAGTTTTCAGCACTGTCTCTCAGGTGTTACTTTTAATTTTGCCTTTGTTTCTGAAACTGCTGAATAATTTTACTCTAGAGCTCTGCCCATTTATTTTGTCTCCTGTTGTCTCATTGTTACTTTCGATGAACTTGTATCTCTGCTTTGTGTTTTCATTTCATGGAAATACTTACTTCATTAAGTTTTTTAAATTCATGGCACAGTTTTCATCTGCTCGGTAGAAGCATTTCTGGTAAATTTTTCCTGTTTCCTTTCACCTTTTTTCTTGTAGCATCTTTGACTAGATCGTGTGCTGCTTCCTTCTGAGTACTCATCTTTAAATGGATTGAGTTCATCCTGGACCAGCTCTTTGTCATTGTTCTCATGGTAGCCTGGGCTACGTACTGGGTTAGGAGAAATTGTCCTAATGACTCAGGGCCGTGTGTATGAGTTTTCTTGGCCACTGTTTCTGTCCTGTCACTGAAGATAGACTGCTCAAATGGCAGAGTCTCTCTCTTCCCTGGGTCTCCTCACACTGAAGGGGGCTTCGCTGTGTCTGTGTGGTCCTGGTTCAGCCCTACCTTCTTTCCTTTTTGGATCTTGGAACATGTTTAGGTCCACCTTAACTGCTGGCTCTGTTCCCAGTGTTACAAGCAAGAGATTTTGATTTCTTCTGTCAGAGTATGCTCCTCACTTTGGAATTATTCTTTATTGGATTTTATTCTTGAGAATACAGTCCTCTTTCCATTTCCTCCTTAGTTCCTGTTTGATTATCACTGCCTTTGGCAGTTCTGTTACCTATTTTGTGATTTGAAGTTTCAGATGTCTCCAGATTTTCAGAGATGGAGATTGCGTTCCTCTTTTTCATTGTTGTCTTCTCTGAGAAAAGAAGGAGAAGATACCAAACTAGCAGTCTCTACCTGTAGTGCTTTTTGGGGGGCCGAGGGGCGGGACGGTTAACATTTTATTTTTGGTGGGAATATGTACAACCAAACATACATCGATTCACAGTTTCTACATGAACAGTTCAGTAATGTTGGTTACATACTTCACATGGTGTCACTATTTTATCTCTAGTTACAGTGTTTCATCACCATTAATTGAGCCTCTCTGTCCCTTAAAGTTCTTATCTATGCTTCGGATTAACTTTGTCAGTGTACACTCATATAGATAATTCTTTATAAGAACGCTATGCTTGGGACAAACATTCTTTATTAATTGGGCTAAACTGTTGTTTAATTTCACAGTGACTTCATGGGATAGTTTTGGTTCAAGATTTAAAGATTATTTTCTAGGCGTTAAACTCAGGCATCCCCCCAGTCACAATGGATCCAGTAGGTTTGGTTTCCACATGAGTCTCAAGTTCTCTTCTACACTTTTTCCTCTTTTGATCAGGATCCATCTGTTGGGTCCTTGATCAAAACTTTCGGTAATGGTAGCCAGGATCATCCATTTCTTCTGGTGTCACAGTAAGGGAGGTAGTAGTTTACGGAGGCAGTTAAGCCCGCAGTCCGTTTCTTTCTCTGATTCCTGGGTTGCCTGTAGTACTACTTCTCACTCCACCGAAGTCAAGCAAGGACCCAGCTAAACACTGGGGGGTTCTCACAAGTCCACTTGTCAGATATTAACCCCTTATTTCCTATAGAATTTATTAAATTGAGTGTTCCTGGAGTCACTTTTGAAACCATTAAAAAAAAAGATCCCTGAGAGGACTAGTGTAGTGCTTAAGACGGCAGACTGGAGCACTTTCCAGCTGGTTGACCTTAGGTAACTTTCTTTAATCTCTTTGACTTTTTTATTTTTGGCAGGATGGTTGTCATTGTGAACTCAAAGATATTTTATTGATTCAATGTGTTTTAATCAAAGTCATTTTCTTTTTCTTTGAGTTGTTTCAAATTTGGCTAGTGAAAACCCTTTCAAGCTGGCTTGAGTGCCCTTTTGATAATTCCTGTTAGTCTTTGAAGGAGCCCTGGTGGTACACATGGTTAAGTGCTTGGCTACTAACTGAAAAATTGGCAGATCGAATCCACCCAGCAGCTCCACGGAGAAAGACCTGACGATCAGCTTCCATAAAGATTACAGTCAAGAAAACTATGGGGCAGTTACACTCTTGTCACATGGGATCACTATATGAGTCGAAATCAACTTGGTGGTGCCTAACAATAACAGCAGTCTTTGAGCACTTTATTCTTTCTGTTACAAGATGTCTCCAGCTATCTTATACTTTCCTTGCTTCCCTAGTCCTGAAATCAGCTATTTCACCAAGAATCACTTGATGTAGAACCCAGGGTGTGGGTGCTAGGCTACCATTGCTTTCAGACTTTCCGAGGACAGAGACAGTCAATAAATATAGTAAAACAGTTATGTTCAGACTGATACTTCCAAATGAAATTTAACAAGTTTTTTCTTGCTTAGATTTTATATTTTTGTATTTTTTACACTGAAAACCTTGTTTCCTAAAGACATTAATATTAATGTTAATATTAATATTAATATAACTGCTTACTTATTTTCATTCCATAGTATACAGAAAAAGTTTTGAAGTAAACAACGGTAGCACTACTAACAGTAAGACTAAAAAAAAATTTTGGAGGGGGGAAATACTTGACAGTTCTTTTTATCCTCAGGTTAGATCCATTAAGGAGAGTGGGAATGTATTCGAAAGTTATTCATTCGAAGTGATTCATTCCTCTTAGAGTTGCGTTGTTGTTGTTAGGTGTCGTCGAGTCAGTTCCAACTCATAGCAACCCTATAGGACACAGTAGAACTGCCCCACAGGGTTTCCAAGGAGCGGCTGGTGGATTTCAACTCCTGAACTTTTGGTTAGCAGCCGAGCTCTTAACCACTACGCCACCAGGACACCAAGAGTTGTGTCGTGCCATTGTATTTTTCCTAATTTATACTCAAAAGGTATACAATAAAGAGTATGGTTCTCCATTTGGCCTCACATCTACCAGTTTCTCATGTTCCTTTCGCTCTTTTCTAGAGTAATCTGTTACAGGCTTTTTGGGTATCCTCCCAGTGTTGCTTTCTTATAATGTAATATGTAGTTGGGATTAGTTCTTCAAGTTTTTCTTTGGATTTTAGGATTTGCTTTTTCCTTTGGATTTAGCTTTTCTTAACATGTAAGCTTTTTACTTGGTTCAAAAGTCAAAGCTGTATAAAAAGGTAGACTAGTGAGTCTCTCCTCCAGCCCTGTGGCCTCCCACATTGCCATCTGCCCTTTGTAGGGCACCACTTCTTTTATTCCCTAGCTTGCCCTACCAGGCCTTCTTTTTGCGAAAATAAGAATACACACATGTAGACACATACACTTTCCTGGTTGTCCTCTTTCTTACACAAAATGTAGCATGTTATATATACTATTTCATACCTTGATTTTCCTCTTAATAGTATATTCTGGAGGTGACTCCAGATGTGTCCATAGAGATCTTTACTTACGCTTTTTTGGCTGCATCGTGCCCTGGTGTGTGTGGATATACTGGTAGGCTTTTAGGCCTGTGTTGTTTCATGTTTGCTATGGTTTGTCTTCACAGTAGATTCGTGGAGGTAATAGTGCTAGGTCAGAGAGTCAATGTCTCAGTTTCTTCATCTAGAAATATTACCTACCTCAGTGTTCGTTGTGAGGGGTAACGATACTTAATATATAAATCAGTTAAAACATGCTTGGCATATAATGTACATTATTGAAATATTAACAGTTGTTCATTAGAGTAAATGAAAATAGAATACAACTATATTCCTTGATTTTTAAAACATATTTAAAAACTTAACATTCTTTTTTGGGTACATTTTTGCATGAACTGGACCTCTTAAAATACGAGCCCATTTAAAGTTTGAATTGAGGAGCCCCTTTCTGTAGGTGATTCAGTAGGCATCTTTCTTTGTTATAAGGATCTTCAAATTGTTTTCATAATTAGGCTAATTTGCCCTAGTACTCACTTTTCAACATAAATGCAAGCAGAGGGGCAGCTTTCATGGCAGTGTTCTCCATTAACTATTTCACTGACTCTTTAAAAACCCGTCTCCAATAAATTGCTTTTACTCCAGTGAGGTCCACCACATCGCATAGCTACATCTGCGTCAAGACCTGCAGCTTTCCTTCGAACTCTAATGATACACCATTCATCTCTTCCTGCAGGCATAAAGCCATCTTCTAATCAGTCTGCAAACCTCTCACTCATATCCCACTAGGTCTGATGTAAAGCAATTTGGAAGAGGATTTCTCAAAGGAGACATGAAGTCCGAATCCAGCTGTCACCATTATAGCTGAGCTTATCACATTTTCTTTTACCTAATTTATATTCACATGGTTCCAGAATGTAAAAGTGTCAGAAGGCATATACAAGGGGCATTCCTTTCCTCTGCCCCTAACTACCATGTTCCCATTTCCTCTCTCTTTGCCTTTCTATGGTTTCATAGCTTTTTGGGTATCCTTCCAGTGTTTCTTTACACAAATACAATCAAATCCAGATGTAATTCTTTTTACCATTTTATTCCAAAGGTAGCTTATTCATATATTCTTTCCCTTTTTTTTTCTGTATGACAATGTACATTGGAAGCTTTCAGTACGTGGAGTTTCCTGGTTCTTTTAGTGATCCATCATATGAGTGATTTAGGGTTGTTTCCAGTCTTTTACTATCATGAATGATACTGTAGTGAAAAACTTTGTGCTTATGTCATTGCACATATGTGCAACAGTACCTGTAGGGTAAATTCCCAAAAGTGGTCAGAGGGTAAATGCCATCGTAATTTTGAAACGTACTATCTAATTACTTCCCTTAGGCTTTATACCAATTTACACTCCCCCCACAATGGTTTAAAGCACCTGTTTCCTTACAGCCTCAGCAACGGAGTACACTGTGAGCTTTTTGGACTTTTGCCAGTCTGACAGGTGAACAGTGGTATCTCAATATAGTTTAAGTTGGATTTCTCTTCTTAAGAGTGAGAGTGAGGATCTTTTCTTTGTTAAGCGGCAACTTGTGCTTTCTTTTTAGTGAACTTGCTATTCCTATCCTTTGCCCACTTTTTATTGGGCTATCCTTTTTCTCATTGATTTCTAGAAGCTTTTGTATACTGGGGAGATTACACTTTGATCTGTGGTAAACCCATTAAACACCCATTGCCTTCAAGTCAATTCTGACTCAGAGTGACCCTGTAGGACAGAGTAGAACTGCCCCGTAGGGTTTCCAAGGAGCAGCAGCTGGTGGACTTGAACCGCTGACCTTTTGGTTAGCAGCCTACCTCCTAACCTCTGTAGGAATCACAAATCTTTTTCCAGTTAGACATTGGCCTTTTGATTTTGCTTATAGTTGTGTTTTGCCATGCAGGAGGTTTGCTTGTCAGATTTACTGGTCTTTTATAGCTTTTGAATATTGAGTCATAGAAAGATCTCCATTCCAAGGTTGCAAAAGCAGCCTCCCAACTTTTCTTCATGTGCTTCTTCATTTGCCTTTAAATCTTTGATCCTTTTGATACTTCGTCTGGTTTGCTGTGTGTGAGGCATGGGTCAGATTTTATTTTTTCCATATGGTTACCTAGTCTTCCTAACACCATTTTTTTTGTTGTTGTTAATTTTATTAACTTTTATTGAGCTTCAAGTGAAAGTTTACAAATCAAGTCAGACTGTCACATATAAGTTTATATACACCTTACTCCGTACTCCCACTTGCTCTCCCCCTAATGAGTCAGCCCTTCCAGTCTCTCCTTTCGTGACAATTTTGCCAGCTTCCAACTCTCTCTATCCTCCCATCCCGCCTCCAGACAGGAGATGCCAACACAGTCTCAAGTGTCCACCTGATATAATTAGCTCCCTCTTCATCAGCATCTTTCTCCTACCCACTGTCCAGTCCCTTTCATGTCTGATGAGTTGTCTTCGGGAATGGTTCCTGTCCTGGGCCAACAGAAGGTTTGGGGACCATGACCACCGGGATTCCTCTAGGCTCAGTCAGACCATTAAGTATGGTCTTTTTGTGAGAATTTGGGGTCTGCATCCCACTGATCTCCTGCTCCCTTGGGGGTTCTCTGTTGTGCTCCCTGTCAGGGCAGTCGTTGATTGTGGCCGGGCACCAACTAGTTCTTCTGGTCTCAGGATGATGTAGGTCTCTGGTTCATGTGGCCCTTCCTGTCTCTTGGGCTCTTAGTTATCGTGTGATCTTGGTGTTCTTCATTCTCCTTTGCTCCAGGTGGGTTGAGACCAATTGATGCATCTTAGATGGCCGCTTCCTAACACCATTTTTTGAATAGTTCATTCTCTCCCCCGCCCCGATTTGAGAGCCCAGCTTTGTTATACTGTCAAGTTTTCTTGCCATTGTTGGAATTTCATCAGCTTGCTTTCAGTTAAGTTCACATACTGCCTGTGATGAGATCATCTTAGTTAGTTGGCAATCATAACTGTAAATCTTTATCACTTCAAGAGAGGTGCTAATCTGGTAAAACCAGGACCCATTGCTATCAAGTCAATCCTGACTCATAACGACCCTGTAGGACAGAGTAGAACTGCCCCATAGGTTTCCAAGACTGTAATCTTTACAGAAGCAGACTGCCATATCTTTCTCCTGCAGAGCAGCTGGTGGGTTCGAATCGCTGACCTTTTGGTTAGCAGCTGAGCACTTAACCACTGTGCCACCAGGACTCCTTACATCTGGTAAGGAATGATATAAAATCACAAGGGAGATAAGTGCTCCAAGAATCACAGGTTAAGATGCTGTTAATCAAGGTTGCCTGTAATCTTCCCCCAGGAAATTTGTCAAAAATTCGTAACATGAGAACATTATTGCCTGTCTTCTAACTTGTCCACAGAATGAAGTGTATCCGTTATTATAACGTTCGTACAAGATTGTTAAAGAGTGTTAAGTTCATCAAGGATGATGAGAATGATTAAGGATTATTTTATTCAGTTCAGGATACACAACGATACCTTTTAAAATGAGACAAAGCAGTTTCAGGAGAGAAACTCCATGGACAGCTTACTCGTTTGGAGTGATTAAAGATCAAGCATGGTTCAGCTGTGGACTGCACAGAATTGTGAGAAATTACAGCTTGTATGATTATGTTTTGATACAGGTGTGAAGTGACCTCAGCTGTGTTTGTGGACAGGTTATAAATAGCTGTGTGTTTTCTATCTTTTCAGTCGGCCAACTTTGTCTATCCAACATCCACCGTCTGCAGCAATTAGTATTCAGCGTCCTGCCCAGTCACGGGATGTCACAACAAGAATCACACTACCGTCTCACCCAGCATTAGGGACGCCAAAACAGCAGCTTCATACCATGGCTCAGGTAAAAACAGGCATGAAGAACCGCCTGTGTGCTCTGTGGGTGAGAACTAGAATTGTGCAAAACTTGCTAAGGACCTGGCAGTGCTGAAGGTGGTGCTTGCTTTTAAACGGGATTGATTGGGAAATATTTTTGTTTATAACTTTGTGTTACGGGGTTTTCCCTCACAGAAGACGATTTTCAGTACTGGTACGCCAGTAGCTGCAGCAACGGTAGCACCTATTTTGGCGACCAACACCATTCCTTCAGCAACCACAGCTGGTAAGTTGGTAACTCTGCTCTTCTTGTGAAGGAATAAGAACATGTGAATGGCGAGTTAGTTTCTCATTTCTGAGCTTATGTCAGAGAAAAAGAATAGGCTAGAAAAGTTCTCTTTACTCTTCCCGTGAGCCTTTCTCAGGTTTGTGAGAACTGGGATATGTGCAGAGGCCATTGGTGAAGCATTTTCTTTTTCCTCCTGTTTTAGGATCTGTGTCACACACACAAGCTCCCACGAGTACAATTGTCACCATGACAGTGCCCTCACATTCATCGCATGCTACTGCTGTGACCACCTCAAACATCCCCGTCGGTAAGTGTCTCGCAGCCTTCAGGTAGAAGCTTAAAAGGAATTTTTCAGCCCCCCTAACTAGGCCCCAAGGTCAAAGGCTAGTATTGGTTTTTTTAATATTGTTGATTTTTAAAGCAACACTGATTTTGACTTTTAACATTATCTGTCATAGAGATTTCGCGTTGACAGTAGCGGTAACGATATTTGAGTACTCTTAGAAAGTGAACTTCATTTACGCCTCTAAGTTTAGCTCCCTCACTCATCAAACTTTGTCTCTTCTCTGGATATGTATCTCTTAAAGAAATAGGTTAACTTTGCTAACACACACAAACAACAGGAAAAGCAAGAAAAGAAGCAAAGATCTGGAGTGAGGAGAATTTGTACACTTTGATAGATTTTTCAGGGAGAATCTGTGGGTGATGCAGCAGTGAGAAGAACACTAAACCTTGATTTTCATTTTACCCAGGTTCTCACTGAGTGCTACCCCAAGGTGGTTAAGACCATCCTATGCTTTCTTCTAGGCTTTGTTTACTCTCTTTAAAAACTATGTGTATACTTTGAATACTAAAAATCTTCGAATGTTCTCACAGCCAGACTTCAGCCATCTAGAGTAAGGATTGGGAGAATTTTCCTATAAAGGGCCAGATAGTAAACACTTCAGGCTTTGCAGACCACATGGGCCTATGTCACTCACCTCTGCTGTGGTAGCACTAAAGCACTCAAAGACTTGATGTAAGAAGTGGCATGGCTGTGTTCCAGAATGACTATTTATGGACACAAATTTGAATTTCATATAATTTTCAGGTGTTGTGAAATAGTCTTCTTTTGGTTTTTTTCCTCCAGCCATTTAAAAATGTGACATTATTCTTAGCTCAGGAGCCATACAGGCAGCAGGCGGGATCTGGCCCGGGGGCCGGAGGTGCTGACTCCTGTCCTGGGGCTGATACTTCCAGGCTTCCAGAGCAGAGCCCATGGCCTGCAAGGCAGAATCTGCTTTCTAATCCAGAGGCCACAGGTTTCAGCTTCTCATGTCTGCCTAGGTTGTGTAATGATGGGCAGGTCATCTCTGTCTTTCTCCACTACAGCCACAGGATGGCGGCCATCTTTACACAGTGCAAATTTACAAAGACTGCTGCCTTTTGTGAAGCACACACACCAGCATTCTATTTTTTTTTAACTGTACTTCAGATGAAGGTTTACAGAGCAAACTAGTTTCTCATTAAACAGTACGCATATTGTTTTGTGACATTGTTTGCCAACCCCATGACATGTCAGTACTCTCCCTTCTCAACCTTGGGTTCCCTATTACCAGCTTTCCTGTCCCCTCCTGCCTTCTAGTCCTTGCTCTTGGGCTGGTACCCATTTGGTCTCATTTTGTTTTATGGGCCTATCTAATCCTTGGCTGAAGGGTGAACCTCAGGAGTGACTTCATTACTGAGCTAAGAGGGTGTCCAGGGGCCATAGTCTTGGGTTTTCTCCACTCCATGTCAGGCCAGAAGTCTGGTTTTTTCTTTTGTGAGTTAGAATTTTGTTCTCCATTTTTCTCCAGCTCTGTCTGGGACCCTCCATCGTGATCCCTGACAAAACAGCCGATGGTGGTAGCCAGCACCATCTAATTGTGCTGGACTCAGTCTGGTGGAGGGCGCAGTAGTTGTGGTCCTTTTAATCCTTTAGACTAATCTTTCCCTTGTGTCTTTGGTTTTCTTTGTTCTCCTTTGCTCCAGATGGAGTGGGACCAGCGGAGTATATTTGATGGCTGCTCACAAGCTTTTAAGACGCCATACGCTACTCCCGAAAGTAGAATGTAGACATTTTCTTTATAGCCTGTGTTATGCCAGTTGAGCTAGGTATTCACTGAGCCCATTGTCCCCACAGCCCTCAGTCCAGTAATATGGTCGTCCCTTGGAGAGTTCGGATGTGTCTGTGGAGCTTCCATGACCTTGCCTTGGTCAAGTTGTGCTGGCTTCCCCAGTATTGTGTACTGTCTTAGCCTTCACTGACACATAGACACAGAAATGTGGCCTCCCTCTTTGCTGTGTAATGAAGCATCTGGGTGGTCTCTCCTCCCTTCCTAGCCACGTGAAAACAGCCTGACCTTCCCAGCCCTCTTAGCACACTTCAAAGGCACTTTTCCCTGAATAATGGTTAGGGCTTAGAAGGACCCTGCTCTTCTGGACGATGGGCCATGCCACCTCTTAGGAAGCCATTAACAGAGAAATCACTGTTGTGGGGTATTTCGCACACTGCTGCTCTCGACCACTTGGCATTGGAGAGACCAAACGTCTCTCATGCCCCTCTGGATTTAATTTCACTTTTATGGAAAGAAGTTTGGGGAGGTGTGTGTGCATTGGTTATCATTAATGCATTTTTGGATGAAAAAGATGATCAGTTGTTCCATATTGTCATTTCAAACCATTTTCTGGTTTCGCCTTACAATGGCATTAGTTCTGTGATGATGGGGCCAAGCACCGCTGTGTCGTTGACATTGCAATCAGAGCCTCACCAGCTATCTGTAGCTCTGAAGAAAATCGAGCCCATAAAGGGGGACAGTGTGCCATGTGAGGACTACATCCTCTTGAACCCTCATTGCAAAGGATTTTTTTAAAGATTGTTGTTGTTGTTGTTGAGTCGGTTCTGACTCAGCGACCCTGTGGACAACAGAACGAAGCACTGCCTGGTCTTAAGCCATCCTTTCAATCGTTTTTAAAGATTAGTTCTTGTTAATGTTGCTGTATCTTCATAAGATGCCACACCAACTACCTAAAAGCACGAGGAGACACTAATATGTTCATTTATTTGGTTAAAACTATCAAATTTTTACCTGTCCTGGGTCACTGTATTAATGTAGTCCATATCTCCCTGCCTCATTAGTCTTTAAATTTAAACAATTTACTAAGTTCCAAATATAAGTATCATTTCACAGAAATGTTCAGACACATTTAACATGTGCCACTTAATGTGATTTTTTTTTTCTCAGTTCCAACAGCTCTATGCTGTAACTTGTTTTCCCGTTATATCGTAACCCATATATTTCTTTATCATGTCATAATAGGTTCCTCTAAAGAGGAACCTCGGTTGAGAAGGGAAACCGGATAGAACCCTCCAATATTGAATTTTCATGTTGGAATGTAGGAGGTATATTAAAATCACCAAAGCAGCTTTTTCCAAGTTACATGTGCCTTCTCCAGGTGAGACTACATCTTGAATTCAGCTGTGGTTGCTAATAGGAACGTGCTGGATCAGGAAGAAAAAGCCTGATTAACCCCCAGCATAGGGTTTCCACCTCTCCTGAATGCTCATCTGCGGTAGAATGCCATCCTTATTTTCCCCCATGCTTCTGGCCCACAGACAACAGTTGTCTCAGAATTACAAAAGGCAGAAGTGGGAAACATTATCTTTGGAGATAGCATTGTGGCAGACTTATGTTTTCTGTATTCTATGTTGCTTTAAGGTTTTGTTTTTGTTTTTTTAAATGAAGATTTGAAAGCGCGAATGTAAGTGCTACATGTATGGTTACCAACCACTGGTTAGCTACTCTGCCACATGAGCTGCATTCCTACTCTACGGGACAGAGTTAAAAAACAAAGCTCAGTTGCTTTCAGTTCAGCATCCCCCGTACTTACCCGTTTACTGGTCTGAGGGAAAGAAAACATGTCCTGTCAGCTTCTCCTTATTAACCAGTGGATGCCAACATCTCTGGGAGCATGGGAAATCCTGGCCAGCCTCCTGCAGAAACTTCTCCCGCTCCTTCCCTTAGGAGCTAGCTGGCACCCAGTACAGTAGGGTTTGTGCTGCTTAACTTTGGGGCTCCGTGCCCTGCACTGGAAGTAATGTGGCAGTGTCATCCTAGTCCCAGTGTTCTGTGCCTGTCACTGATGAAATGTACTCTTTATGTGAGCAGTACCTGTCCAGATCCCTAGGCGTGGAGTTAACAGACAGGTCTGTAGGTACAGTTGAGAGCTACCTTCCGAGCAAGATTTGATTTCAGTTTGTAGAGGAGAGCATACTAAATTGAATCTGAAAATGCTGAGGTGGTAATGACTTTTATTTTTCCATAAAGTATGTAGATTCTCAGAACTTTCCAAGGACTTCAGAAATCTTTGCACAGTGATCTAGAGCAGTCCTCATAGATGAGGAAACTGAGATGTGGAAATTAAAATGCTCTGCTTACTTCATACTAATCAGCTATGGACCCTGGAGTAGAATGCCAGTTCTATATTCAAAATTTTATGTAATTTTTTTTTATATTACACAGTTTTCTCCTCTCTTTTATTTTATTTTTTTTAATTTAAAAAAAGGCATCCTGGAAGAGGGGTTTTTGTTGATTTTTATCATGCTGAACCCTGTTTTCACAAATAATAGTATGAATATATCAGTGGATTGCTGAAATAGCTCAGTTGAACTTTATGTACTCATCTTCCATTTTTTATCTTGGTTAACACGTAAAACCCATGCTTAGTATTTGCATTTTTAAGATGGTTCCAGGGCAGGAATGCTTTGGCCTGCCAGGAAGAGTGCATGAGTGATGCTGTATTGGATTTTGCTTTTTGTAGCTAAGGTCGTGCCCCAGCAGATCACACACACGTCTCCCCGGATCCAGCCTGACTACCCCGCAGAGAGGAGCAGTCTAATTCCCATTTCAGGACATCGGGCCTCTCCAAACCCTGTGGCCATGGAAACCCGAAGTGACAACAGGTAGGTGAGAAATACCAGTTACGGCTGCCCATTGTGTCAGTTATCGTGTTGATTGTTCAGTAAAACAAAATATCTGGGATACATGAAATACACTTATTTATTCATACTTTGAAATTTCCCTTGGAAATAACACACTGTGTGGTTTCTTTTTTATGTGGAAAGTAAGGGTGGGCTCAAATGATGGGGAAATGTGCTGTGTTTATTCACCCCTTCTTTTTTTGATGGATATTCTCCTAGTGTCCATTTTTTTGTGTTATGTGTGATTTTTTTTTTAGTCACTTCAGGGTTGCAGCATCATAGCCCTTTGTTCCTAAATACTTCTGTATGTATCTTCTAAGAACAAAAACATTCTCTTGCTTAACCACATACAACTACCTGAATGTGTTTTTTAGCTTTTCCTTGCCTTTCATAAAAAAAAAAAAAAATTTTTTTTTTAGCCTTTCATAGGTTGCTATTTTTAACGAGTGTAGGTCAGCTGTCTTATAGAATATTTTTCAGTTAGGGTTTATCAGGTAGTTTCCCCATGGTTACATCCAGGTAATCTGTCTTTGGAAGAAGACCACCTAAGTGTTATTACTACGTCAGAGAGCTTTTGCTATCTGTTCGTCCCATTATTACTTATGTTAACAAGAACTTAGCTGAGGAGATGTTTTCCAGCTTTTTCTACTGTAAAGATAATTTTTTCTTCTTTGTGTGTAAGTAATCTGTGTGGTGATACTTTGGAACCGTGAATGTCTTGTTCCCCAATTAACTTGCAGTAGTTTAGCATACACTGATGATTCTTGGCTGAGTCGGTTATTAATATGGTGATTACTGAATAGTGGCGTTTCTATTTCTGTTATTTCTTCCACATTATCTACTCCCCATTTGTTTATCTAGTTGTTTATTTTTTTAATCAGCATGAGCTCAGAGATTTGGTTTTATTCGCTATTACAGTTTGTGGCTGTAATTTATTTTGATGCTCGTTATCTCCATTCGGCCCTTAGAAGCCCCTTCAAGCGAGTTCTGTGGTTTTTGCTGTATCACCATCATTTGAGCCTTCTCATACTTCCCTCTTAAAAGTTTTAGTAGGTTGATCTTGTATCCGTCTACCTTAATGAACACTCTTATTAGCTCTAGAAGTATATAGCTTCTTAGCTTTCTTATGTGTATGTTCATTTCATCTACAAATAAGGACAATTCTGGGGAGCCGGGAGTCTTTTTGTTTTTTTTTTCATTGCGCTTTAAGTGAAACTTCACAAATCAAATGGCTCTCCTTTGAAAACTTATATACACTTTGCTATGTACTTCTAGCTGCTCTCCCCCTGATGAGACATCTTCCCCTCATGAGACAGCACACTCCTCCTCTCCACACTGTATTCCCCGTGTCCATTCAGCCAGCTCCTGTCCCCCTCTGCCTTCTCATGTCACTTCCTGTTCCCCTCTGCCTTGTCTTCCCGCTTCCAGACAGGAGATGCCCACATACTCTCATGTGTCTACTTGAGCCAAGAAGCTCACTCCTCAACAGTATCATTTTCTGTCTTATAGTCCAGTCCAATCCCTGTCTGAAGAGTTGGCTTCAAGAGTGGTTCCACTCTTGGGCTAACAGAAGGTCTAGGGACCATGACCTCCAGGATCTTTCTAGTCTCAGTCAGACCATTATGTTTTGTCTTTTTATGAGAATTTGAGGCCTGCATCTCACTGTGCTCCTGCTCCATCAGAGATTCTCTGTTGTGTTTCCTGTCAGGGCAGTCATCAATTGTAGCTGGGCACCATCTAGTTCTTCTGGTCTCATGCTGATGTTGTCTCTGGTTTATGTGTCCCATTCTGTCTCCTGGGCTCATAATTACCTTGTGTCTTTGGTGTTCTTCATTTTCCTTTGCTCCAGGTAGGTTGAGACCAATTGATGCATCTTAGATGGTTGCTTGCTAGGATTTAAGACCCCAGATGCCACTCACCAAAGCGGGATGCAGAGTGTTTTCTTAATATATTTTATTGTGCCAATTGACCTAGGTGTCCCCTGAAACCATGGTCCCCAAGCCCCTGCCACTGCTGCTCTAGCCTTCGAAGTGTTGAGTTGTATTCAGGAGACTTCTTTGCTTTTGGTTTAGTCCAGTTGTGCTGACCTCTCCTGTGTTGTGTGTTGTCTTTCCCTTCACCTAAAATAGTTCTTAGCTATTATCTAATTAGTGAATACCCCTCCCTCCCTCCCCCTTCTCATAACCATGAAAGAATATTCTTTTCTCTGTTTAAACTATTTTTTGAGTTCTTATAATAGTGATCTCATACAGTATTTGTCCTTTTGCAGCTGACTAATTTTACTTAGTATAATGCGTTCCAGATTCCTCCATGTTATGAGATCTTTCACAGATTCATCATTCTTTATTGTTGCATAGTATTCCATTGTGTGAATATACCATAATTTGTTTATCCATTCATCCATTGATGGGCACCTTGGCTGCTTCCATCTTTTTATTATTGTAAACACTGCTGCAGTGAACATGGGTGTGCATATATCTATTCCGGTGAGAGCTCTTCTGTAGGATATATTCCAAGAAGTGGGATTGCTGGATCCTATTATAATTTTTTTTATGATAGTTCAATTTCTAGCTTTTTTAAGGAGGCACCAAATCGATTTCCAAAGTGGCTGTACCATTTTACAGTCCCACCAGGAGTATGTAAGTGTTCCAGTCTCTCAGCAGTCTCTCCAACATTTATTTTTTTGTGTGTTTTGGATTAATGCCAGCCTTGTTGGAGTGAGATGGTATCTCATTGTAGTTTTGCTTTGTATTTCTTTAATGGCTAATGATCGTGGGCATTTCCTCATGTATCTGTTAGCTGCCTGAATGTCTTCTTTGGTGAAGTGCTTGTTCATACCCTTTGCCCATTTTTTAATTGGGTTATTTGTCTTTTTGTTGTTGAGTTTTTGCAGTTTCGTGTAGATTTTAGAGATCAGACACTGATCGGAATCGTGGTAGCTAAAAATTTTTTCCCAGTCTGTAGGGAATCTTTTTACTCTTTTGGTGAAGTCTGGATGAGCGTAAGTGTTCGATTTTTAGGAGCTCCCAGTTATCTAGTTTCCCTTCTGGCGTTTATGCATTGTTAGTAATGTTTTGTATACTGTTTATGCCATGTATTAGCATTGTCCCTATTTTTTCTTCCGTAGTCTTTATCATTTTAGATTTTATAGGTCTTTGATCCATTTTGAGTTAGTTTTTGTGCATGGTGTGAGGTATGGGTTTTGTTTCATTTTTTTGTAGATGGATATCCAGTTATGCCAGCACCATTTGTTAAAGAGACTATCTTTTCCCCATTTAACAGACTTTGGGCCATTGTCATATCAGCTGCTTGTATGTGGATGGATTTATGTCTGGATTGTCAATTCTGTTCCATTGGTCTATGCATCTACTGTTGTACCAGTACCAGGCTGTTTTGGCTACTGTGGCGATACAATATGTTCTAAAATCAGGTAGTGTCAGACCTCCCACTGTGTTCTTTTTCAGTAATGCTTTGCTTACCTGGGACCTCTTTCCCTTCCTTATGAAGTTGGTGATTTGTTTCTCATCTCATTAAAAAATGTTGGAATTTGGATCAGAATTGCATTGTATCTATAGGTCACTTTGAGTAGAATAGGCATTTTTATAATGTTGAGTCTTCCTATCCATGAGCAAGGTATCTTTTCCACATATGGAGGTCTCTTTTGGTCTCTTGCAGTAGCATCTTGTAGTTTTCTTTGTATAGGTCTTTGATATTTCTGGTTGGATTTATTCCTAAGTATTTTGTATTCTTGGGGGCTATTGTAAATGGTATTGATTTGGTGATTTTCTCTTCTGCGTTCTCTTTGTTGGTGTAGAGGAATCCAGCTGATTTTTCTATATTTGTATTGTATCCTGATACTCTGCCGAACTCTTAGTTTCAGTAGTTTTCTTGAGGATTCTTTCGGGTTTTCTGTGTGTAAGATCATGTCATCTGCATATAAAGATACTTTTACTTTTTCCTTACCAATCTGGATACCGTTTATTTCTTTTTCTAGCCTAATTGCTCTGGCTAGCACCTCCAGCATAGTGTGGAATAAGAGTGGTGATAAAGGGCATCCTTGTCTCTGATTCCTGTTCTCAGAGGGAATGCTTTCAGGCTCTGTCCATTTAGGATCATGTTGGCTGTTGGCTTTGTATAAATGCTTTTTGTGTTGAGGAATTTCCCTTCTGTTCCTATTTTGCTGAGAGTTTTTATCATGAATGAGTGTTGGACTTTGTCAAATGCCTTTCTGCATCAGTTGAGAAGATCATGTGGTTCTTCTGTTTTATTTATGTAATGGATTACATTGATTGTTTTTCTACAATTGAACCATCCCTGCATACCTGATATGAATCCTACTTGGGCATGTGAATTATTTTTTTGATGTGTTGTTGTATTTTATTGGCTAGAATTTTGAAGATTTTTGCATCTACGTTCATGAGGGATATAGGTGTATAATTTTCTTTTCTTGTGGTGTCTTTACCTGGTTTTGGTATCAGGGATATGCTGGCTTCATAGAATCAGCTTGGGGGTATTCCATCCTTTTCTGTGCCCTGAAATACCTTTAATAGTAACAGTGTTAAATGTGAAAGTTTGGTAGAACTCTTCGGTGAAGCCATCTGGGCCAGGGCTTTTTTGTTGTTGTTGGGAGTTTTTAAATTACCTTTTCAACCTCTTCTTTTGTTATGGGTTTATTTAGTTGTTGCATCTCTGTTTGTATTAGTTTAGGAAAGTAGTGTATTTCTAGAAATTTGTCCATTTCTTCTAGGTTTTCGAATTTGTTACAGTACAGTTTTTCATTGTATCTGTTAAGAATCTTTAAGTCAGTTGGGTCTGTTGTGATATCACCCATCTCATTTCTTATTCAGGTTATTTGCCTTCTCTCCTGTTTTTCTTCTGTCAGTTTGGCCAGTGGCTTACTGATATTTGTTGATCTTTTCAAAGAACCAGTTTTTGTTTTTTGTAACTCTTTCAATTGTTTTTCTGTTCTCTCTTTCACTTAATTCTGCTTTAGTTTTTATTATTTGTTTTCTTCTGGTTCCTAAGGGCTTCTTTTGCTGCTCTCTATTTGTTCAAGTTGTAGGGATAATTCTTTTGATTTTGGCCCTTTCTTCTTTTTTGATGCGTGCATTTATTGCTATAAATTGCCCTCTGAGCACTGCTTTAGCTGTGTACCAAGGTTGTGACAGAGTTTTCATTCTCATTGGATACTATAAATTTCTTTATTCCATTCTTAATTTCTTGTGTAACCCATTCATTTTTGAGCAAGTTGTTCAGTTTCCACGTGTTTGATTTCTTTTCCCTGGTAATTCTGTTACTGATTTCTACTTTTATGGATTTATGGTCAGAGAAGATGCTTTATAATACTTCGATGTTGTGTATTCTCTTAAGGCTTGCTTTATAAATATGTGGTCTAGAGAATGTTCCATATGGACTGGAAGAGAAAGTATGCTTGGCTGCAGTTGGATGCAGTGTTCTGTATATGTCTATGAGGTCAAGTTGGCTGATGGTGGCTTTTAGAGCTTTTGTATCTTTGTTGAGCTTCTTTCTCGATGTTCTGTCCTTTACCAGAAGTGGTGTGTTGAAATCTACTATTATTACGGAGCTATCTATCTCACTTTTCAATGCTGTTAATTTGTTTTATGTATCTTGAAGCCCTGTCGTTGGGTACATAAATGTTTAATGTGGTTTTCCTGATGGTATATTGTCCTTTTAATCGTTATACAGTGTCCTTCCTTATCCTTTTTGGTGAATTTAACTTTAAAGCCTATTTTGTCAGAAACTAATATTGCCACTCCTGCTCTCTCTTGTTTTTTGCTTGATATATTTTTTTCCATCCTTTGAGTTTTAATTTGTGTCTTTAAGGTGTTTCTCTTATAGGCAGCATATAGAAGGATCATGTTTTTTTTATCCATTCTGCCACACTCTGTCTCTTTATTGGTGCATTTGGTTCATTTCCATTCAGTTAATTATGGATAGGTATGAATATAGTGCTGTCTTTTTGATGCCTTTTTTGTGTGTTGTTGACAGTTTCTTTTTTCCACTTAATTTTTTGTGCTGAGTAGTTTTTCTTTATATATTGTCTTTTCCTCTTTTTTATTGTTGTTGATTTTGTTTTTGCTGAGTCTTGATGTTTTTTCTTGTATTTCGTTTTGACATGTAGGATTGTTAGTCTCCTTTGTGGTTACCTTATTATTTACCCCTATTTTTCCAAGTTTAAAACAAACTTTTATCTCTTCATAGCCCTGTGACTTCCTCTCCACATGAAATACCTATGACTGCATGTTTTAGTCCCTCATTTTTGATTTAATGTTACCATCTCTTACATCATGACATTGCTGTTCCCCTGTTTTGAGTGTTTTTTTTATATTGATTTATTTTTGTAATTTCCCTATCTGGGTTGATATCTGGTTGCCTTATCCTGTGTTCTAGTCTTGGGTTGATACCTGATGTTATTGATTTTCTAACCAGAGCACTCCCTTCAGTATTTCTTGTAGTTTTGATTTGTTTTCTGCAAATTCCATAAACTTCTCTTTATTTGGAAATGTCCTAATTTCACCTTCATATTTGAGGGACAGTTTTGCTGGATATATGATTCTTGGCTGGCGATTTTTTTTCCTTCAGTGCCCTTCAATTGCCTTCTTGCCTGCATGGTTTCTGCTGAGTAGTCTGAGCTTATTCTTACTGACTTTTCTTTGTAGGTGACTTCTTGTTTATCCCTAGCTGCTCTTAAAATTCTCTGTCTTTGGCTCTGGCAAGTTTGATCATAATATGTCTCGGTGACTTTCTTTTGGGATCTACCCTATGTGGCGGTCAGTGAGCATCTTGGATAGAGACATCTCATCGTTCATGAAATCAGGGAAATTTTCTGCCAACAAATCTTCAACAATTCTCTCTGTATTTTCTGTTCTCCTTTCCTGTTCTGGTACTGTAATCATTCAGTTATTTCTCTGGATAGGAGCCCCACATGATTCTTAGGGTTTCTTCATTTTTTTTAATTTTTTTGTCTGATTTTTCTTCTAATATATTGGTGCCAAGTGTTTTATCTTCAATCTCACTAATCCTGACTTCCATTTCCTCACTTCTCCTCCTCTCAACTTTCTGTTGAGTTATTTAATTATGAAATTTTATTGGTAATCTTTTGAATTTCTCACGGCTTTCTATGGATTCTTGCACCCTATTAAATTTTTCCTTATGCTCTTGAATAACCTTCTTAATATCTTCCATTGTTTTATCTTGTGTTCATTTGCTTGTTCTGCATTTTGCCTGATCTTCTTTCTGATCTCTTGAAGAATTCTGTGAGTTAATCTTTTGTATTCTGCCCTGGGAATTCCAGGCGTACCTCTTCATCCGGAAGATTCCTTGATTCTTTGTTTTGAGGGCTTGTTGAAGCAATATGGTCTGTTTCTTTGTGATTTGATGTTGACTGTTGTCTCCGAGCCATCTATAAGTTATTGCATTAATTTATTTTATTTTTGCTTACCATATCCTAGTTTCTTGCTTTGTTTTGTTTTGATATGCTCAAATAGGCTGCTTAAGAGACCTAGCTTAATTTTTGCACCTTTGAAGCTCTGACATTCTATCACTAGATGGCTATAGCTGTTACCAGGTACATGAGCCTAGGAGTCCATTCACTTTTCTTGTTTGGATTCAGCTCAGGTGTCCAGGTAGTCAGTCACCAAGAGTGTGGTTCAGGCTCTGTCCTACAGTCTTAGGAGGGCAGGGGTGATCGGTTTAGGCACAGGTATCTGGTTGCAGCATGGAGTCATGCTCTGAGCAAGGCAGGGGACTGATAACCATCTCCCAAGTGTGTGTGAGGAAATTGCATCCCTGTCCCTCTTCCCTAGAGCGCACAGGTGGGTGGGTTCTGCAGTCAGACTATGGGTACCCAGTGCTTTTGGTTATAAGGATTGGGAGGCATCACTTATCCTTGGACCCCTGTCGCGGGTGGCTAGGGCATGTTGGTGGAGCCACCAGCCCTCAGGCTGCAGGTGTAAGTAGATGAGGACCCTGTTTAATAGGCAGAGTGGTGTGAAATGTCAAAAACCCACCTCTTCACCACACAGCTAAAACAGTTGAAGTCAGATCTCAGGCACATACACCACTGCAGTCTGCCAGCAAGGGCCTAAGCTCCTGAAATGGGCCCACACAGGTCCCTTCAGGGGTAAAAAACATTCAAAGTCCATGGACCATTTGTGCCTTGACAAGAGCTGCTTCTGCCCTGAGTTCCTAGCTTAGGGGAGTCGGCAGATTTCCTTTTCCCCCAATTGTTAATTATTCCTTCTCCAAGGCCAGGAGAATGGCTCAGGGCGTGTAGCAGGACATATCTCAGGCCCAAGGAAATCGACAGCTACTGAAGCCAGCTTGGGGGCTGAGGGCATGGTAAATTAGATGCACGTGCGTATTTTTTGCCGAGAGTGCTGTTCTTCTCTGATTCTGGAGGCATGAGTAGACTGTGTGGCTTGCTGTCTCTCCCTGAGAAACCTGCGTCCTGAACGCCGGCAGCTCTGCCACAGTCGCTCCAGGGGATTGTGCCTGAGCGGTTCTGGTTCCTGTGGGAGTCTTTTCATTCACAATTTTTATGCCTGTTTTTTTCTTATGTTTGAGTTTCCAATGCGAGGTTGAATAGAGGCAGAGATAGTGAGCCACCTTGTCTTTCTTATTCTTGGCCTGAATGGCTGTTTTGAAATTTCATGATAGATTTTGGTAGATACCACTTTCGGTTTGAGGAACAAATGTTTCTATAAAACATTAATAGAAAATCTAGTGTTGACTCTATGTTAAGTCTCATTTGATCATGATATGTTTAATTGTATATGGTACTGAATTGCATGTTATTTATGAATTTTTGATCAATAAGGAGAAATGAGATTTGTTGGTAATCTTTTTGTTGTGTTCTCCCTAACTAATTTTGGTATCAAGGCTATATTAAATTCAAGAAATACGTTGGATCGTGTTTCTTTTTGTATTCTCTGAAACAGTTTGTTTAAAACTGGGATTATCTTACGTACATTTGATAAAATTCCCAGCAAAAACATTTGAAACTTAGCGCCATTCAAGTGGGGTTGAATGGGGAGACTCAATTACTGAGTTTCTGTGTCAGTTTTGGTAATAGTTCTAGAAAATCATCCATAAAAATTATTTGTTTTAAAATGTATCTGTATAATTATTTATCCAAAAGAACACCAAACCCATTGCCATCGAGTTGATTCTGATACATAGTGACCCTGTATAATTATGTTTTTTTTTTTTAGTATCCACTATTTTAAAAAATTTTACTTTCTCTAGGTATGTCTCTTTTGATCTAATATTGTGTGGGACACAGTTGGGGAAATGCCACTATGTTAGTTACGAAGAGTATTAAGAAGGTGTGGAGGATGGTATTATTTGAAGGTAAAGAAAAAAAAAAAAAACCATTTGTCTCATTATAACCCATGTTCCATCTATAGACCATCTGTTCCTGTTCAGTTTCAATACTTTTTGCCAACTTATCCGCCATCTGCATACCCGCTGGCCGCGCACACATATACGCCCATCACCAGCTCAGTATCCACCATCCGACAATATCCAGGTATGATCCCATCTTTCTTTAAGATAACTCTTAACATTTTAATTTTTGCAAGCAGTGAGTGTTTCTAGTATGGCATATAATTACTCCAGCGTTTATTTTCAGGCTCAGATAAAGCTAAAATCTGAAGCTTTAAGGTCTTAAATCACCATCCTTGTGATCTAAAAAGGTGGTGACTTACTGGTGATCATTGTAAGCTTTTATCTCACCCTGAGGATAATCCTGCTAATTTTTATCGCACTTTGAAATGGTAGAATAATTACAGTGAATAAAGCTGTATATTCTTGTGGGGTTTCTGTTGTTCGTGGGATATCAGAGGTGGGGGGTTGTTTTGATTTTTTCTTTTGTTTTCAGTTTTTGTCCAGCTGTGTTCAACATTCATCATGTCACATGTAGACAGTGTTGATTTTCCCACTTTCAAGGCTTACATAATCTTCTCCTGTGGGCTGTCAGCTTAGTTGAGGCATCAGGAAGCCAGTTTGTCCGTATTGTGGGCTTTGTCCTTCTGCAGTGTCCGTGAGCCACACAGGCCAGGGAGCACTTGAAGTGGAGCTGGCTCGACTCACGAACTGAATTTCTAACATGATTTAATTAAAATTTGAAAAGTTCCAGATACGTTTGAAACAACATGGCCATGTGAAACTGCTTTTTCAGTTGTAGATGCTGTGAAATGAGAACATGGATCAGGTATTTCTGGTGAAAAGTCAGTATCTGAATTGAGATGTGCTTTTGGGTTACGGATGAGACACATAGTAGATTTTGAAACAATTTGGAAAAAAGAATGTAGAATATATCTTATTAATAGTTTTTATATTGGTTATATTTTAAAATGACAAAATTTTTTATTAGGGTAAATGCAGCATATTATTAAAATTAATTCCACTCTTATCTTTTTTTTAGTGTGGCTACTGGAAAATTTAGAATTACACTGTGACTTATATTTCCACCAGATACAGTGCGAGTCCAAAATTTTCAAGTGTTCTAGGGAATTTAAGGGGCTTTGGAAGAGGTTCCTCCATCTGTGGATTATTTGATGACTGAGAAGAAAAGTCTTTTGTATTTTTTCCTTCCCATGAAAAATTAGAAATCCTTTCTTTTTGTTGCTTTCTGGGAACGCCATTGTTTCCAGGTTTTTTGTTTGTTTTTAATACACAGAACAGAAAAGGAAACATGCCTGTTCACTCATCAGTGGATATATGGAATTTGGAATTCACTTTTCAGAAGTGGCTGTGATGGTGTTTTTATCAGTTACAGCAAAGATTCTTGACCTGCTAGCCATGGATGCATTTCAGAAGTTTTATGTGAAATACTTAGCACAGTGCCTGGCCTTATAGTTGGAATTTAGTAGTCAATTGCTTTTTTCTTGTTTTAATCTTATTCCAAGTAATCTGCAAAAAGACTTACCAAATTGTGGGCAGTAGTAGGAAAAAAACAAACTTAGCTATACAATGTTTTATTAGGCTTTTTTGAAAACTGAAGATTTAGATTTTGTACAGTGGGAAATGCTGTTTTTATATTAGATTAGTTTTGGGGTTTTTTCCTTCCTTCTGTGGACAGAAGGTGGTACAGTGGTTAAAGCACTCAGCTGCTAACAAGTCAGTGGTTTGAACCCCCCCAGCCACTCTGCGAATGAAAGATGTGGCATTCTGCTTCTGTAAAGATTCACAGCTCTGGATAACCTATGGGACAGTTCTAGTCTGTCTTATAGGGGCGCTACGATTTAGAATCAACTCGATGACAGTGGGTTTGGCTTAGTTACGTGGACTGGTTTTATCGGCGCTAACATTCTTGTAGTCACCTTCTATATTATTGTTAGTTTCAGCTCAGGCTCCAAACTCTGCCATCACAGCTCAGACTGGTGTTGGGGTGGCATCTACAGTACATCTAAACCCCATGCAGTTGATGACAGTGGACGCATCTCATGCTCGACATATCCAAGGGATCCAACCAGCACCCATCAGTACCCAGGGGATACAGCCAGCCCCCATCGGAACACAGGGAATACAGCCAGCCCCAATTGGGACACAGGGGATTCACTCAGCAGCCCCAATCAGCACGCAGGGACTGCAGCCTGCACCGCTGGGTACTCAGCAGCCTCCGCCTGAAGGAAAGACTTCAGGTAAATTTATCGCTTTGCACGGAAAGTGATGTGGAGGTTCTGCCAACTGGCTGGTTTTGTGGTCTCTCAGGTATTTTCTCTAGTTTTTAGTTTCCTCTTTGTAACTGTGTTTCTTTGAGCTTACCCTCCAGGGTCGTTGTAAGCATTAGAAGTAACATATATAAACAGCCTAATATGTTATTTGCACATAGTAGGAAGCTTGTATAAGGGGCTTTTGGTTGAGGGAGCAAATTCACTTTATACCGATAGTGTCCTCATTCAGCCTGAGGTTTCTAAGGGCTGTATGTAAAGGTGTAAGATCTTACCCTAGTGTTAGCTAATGCTGTGTCAGTGTTGACAAAACAAATGCTAACGGAGTAGACATTTTAAGAAATGGAGTAAGCCATGCTCAGAGCATTAATTTGCGATTTCTCTGATGCAATTAAAGAAATAGCTTTTTTCATTCAGGGTATTGGTTTTAAAGATTATCTTTTGTGTTAAGTGTAGCATAAAGAGAGCAACTTGGAACTGATTATTTTAATTGTCAAGTAGATGTTGAATTTCACTGTTTAATCAAAGTTTTTCCAGACTCTGAGCTACTAAATGGCTGTCGTAGAGGTGCAGTTGACCAAAAAGATAACCCGTGGTGACCCAGCTGGAAGAACGTTGTACCTACGTCTTCAATAGTACCTGCTAGGATACTCATTCTGTTATTTGGACATTTTAGTCATTTGAAATTGCCGTTTTTGTAGGTCAGATATGAACTGATTCCTCATCATGGTCTTATGTTCATCAATTTTTGATGCTAGTTTTAAATACAGTTTGATTAAAATTAATTATTAGTTGAGTGAGTTCCTAAAGATTCCCAGTATTAGATGCTGAGAGGAAGTGATGTTTCACAAAAATGTAGGCGCACATTTCTTGAAGTACATTTTAGAGCATGCTGTCAAGCCGGAGGACCTCGTTTCCTGTCCATTTGTGACTCTTTCGTCATCTCTAAAATGGGAATAATAATTGATGTAAGAATTACATAAATAAAAAACATAAAGCACTGTGTATAGTGAGATATTCTGCAAGATACTCTGTGTACTGTATGTACCTCGTCTCACTGACTACTGACTGTGATTGTAGAGCAAAGAAAAGTGAATAGTTACGAGCATGCGTCAGTAGACCCAGTGGCCCCCTGCTTTACCATCTGCTTTCAGGCAGATGGACATTGTGCTTCCACCCCTTCTCTTCCTGAAATTGGACAGTCTTGACATGGATACCCTAATGCCAGTGGCCTGCTCCTTTCTGTGTATGTCTTTTGTGGCATTTAGTACTGTTTCTTCCATTTCCCTGTCTTCATTATTCTTTCCCGGCCCCTCCTCTTCCTACAGCAGTGGTGTTGGCCGATGGAGCCACAATTGTAGCCAACCCTATTAGCAATACATTCAGTGCTGCTCCAGCAGCCACCACTGTGGTCCAGACCCACAGCCAGAGTGCCAGCACCAACGCGCCAGCCCAGGGCTCATCACCGCGGCCAAGCATACTCCGGAAGAAACCAGCCACTGATGGGTAAGTAGCCTCAACAGTGCCAGCTGACACCTTCAGTTCTGGATATAATTAGTATAAACAGTAGACATGCATCCAGTGCTGATTGTTGTTAGTTGCCATTGAGTCGGTGCCGCCTCACGGCAGCCCCATGTGTGCAGAGTAGAACTGCTCCGTGTAAGTTTTCAAGTCTGTGATCTTTTGGAAGCAGATTGGCAGATCTGTCTTCAAGGCGCCTCTGGGTGAGTCTGAACCACCAGCCTGTCGACTAGTAGTTGAGCGCTTAACTGTTTGTGCCACCTAGGGGCTCCTTCAATGCTGGTAGCAAAATCCAAAGTTTCTCATCTTCTGTGACATTTTTTAATTTCCTCAAAAATAACTTGACCCCAGATTTGTTGAATAGAGCCTTGCCAACCACGAGCTACAGGTGTTAAGAATCCAGGAGTCAGTGAAGTGCGAGTGTGTAAGCAGCTGTTGCATACTACTTCAGGAGTTCTCTCTAGTTTGGGAGCTTAATTCTAGAACCTTAAAATAGCTTATAATTAACTCTTGAGGCTTGTCTAGGTAGGAACATTAGCGTGTACCACATGCAGGCAATTTCCCAAGTACAGTAAGACTTATATTTAGCAGCCATATAAACCTCTGGATTGGTGGGTCAGTCAGAAAGGTGTGTGCTGTGCTGTGAAACGAGCTTTAAACTTGGGGAGGTGAGAGATGAGCAGTCACTTTCCAGAGCAGTTTCTGTGGCTCAACTGAGCTGATAACTCGACATCAGAAGGTTAAATTAGAGAACATACCTAAACTGCTGGGACCAGGGTCTGTGAAAGGTGTTCAGATGCATAAAGTGCTGCCTAGACCCATGTATCTTTGCCCATTTGTGAATGCGTTATGAAGGATGTCTTTTAATGTTGAGTCAGCCCATGATGACGTAACCTAACTGATAAAAACAAGAGGCAAAGCTTACTAGTGAAGAGGGCAGATTGAACATACTATGTCAATTTCTCTCCTCAAAACCCTGTAGAACTTCAGTAAAGTGGGTGGGTTTTTTTGTTTGTTTGTTTTGTTTTTTTAGTTATAAATACAAGGAAGGGGAGAACAGGAGAGGACACAAACCACAAACAAAACTTTGGAAGCTAGAAAGCAGATAGGCAAATGATTGCTTGCTTAGCTGTGAGAAGTCTGAGTCTTCAGTGTATATAGGAGAAAGTTGAGAATTGCAGAATCTTTAGAACAACTAGAAACAGGCACAACTGGGGATGAAGGAAGGAGTGGCTAAGCTGAAATCAAGGAGACCTGATGGCACGGTGGTTACGCGCTCAGCTGCTAACCAAAAGGCCCGTAGTTCGAACCGTAGTTCAAACCCACCCAGCGCAACTCAGAGAGTATAATCAGTATCACTGAACCGTACATGTACAAACTGTTGAATTGGATTATCTTGTGTATATCTCAACAACAACAAAATAAATGAATAAATTTTTTTTTAATGTTTCTATTGATCCCACTTTCTTCCACCATCTACCACCCCATTTCTTTGCTATTATATGCAAAGAAGGTAAAGGAATTGTCTGTATTTGCTATTTCCAATTCTTCTTCCAGTCTCTTTCAACGTTTTCATTGAAATGCAGAAAACTGCACCCATACCGCATGTCCAGCCTAATGAGTTAGCACACAGTGAATACAGTGTGCTACGACTGTTAGTTTCCGTCACATCAGTTTCGACTCATGGCGCCCCATGTGTGCAGAGCAGAACTGATCCTTAGGGCTTTCAAGGCTGTGACCTTTCAGAAGGAGATCACCAGGCCTGTCTTCTGAGGCGCCTCTGGGTCGGTTTGAACTGCCAATTTTTCCACTACTAGTCGATCACTTAACTGCACCACCCAGGGTGTCTTGCAGAATCTCTCTGGATTTTGCTGATTGAGTCCCCACAATGTAGTTTTACTCATTCTTCTGTCCTCCACGTTCACTGTAATTTGTAGTCGACTCTAAAGGCTTGATTAGAATCACACTACGAGCACCTTCCCCCAAGGGTAACGAACCAGTTTTTCTAACCTTTGACCCTATGGGTTTGTTTTGCCTCTTTTTGAACCTATATATAACACTTTTTTTGTGAGCCTCTGATTCCATTACTCAGTTTTGTAAGATTCTGCTGTTTTTTTCATGTGATTGTTACACACAGCACCATTGTATAAACTATATCACGCTTTATCTATCTATGTTGCTGTTGATGAGTATTTGGGCTGTTTCCAGTTTGGGGGTCATAGATCACTCTGAACATATTTTTTCATGATTTTGGATACATCACACATGCATTTCTGTTACATACCTTTAGGAGACTTGTGGGGTCATACGTTCAGTTGTATGTAGTAGATAAATGCCAGCAGTTTTTCCAAGTGCTTGTATTGATTTACAAGGAGTCCCCAGGTAGTACAGATGGTTAAGCGCTGGGCTGCGAACCAGAAGGTTGGTGGTTCAAGCCTACCCAGAGGTACTTTGGAAGAAAGGCCTGACGATCTACTTCCGTTAGGTCACAGCCGTGAAAACCCTACGGAGCAGTTCTACTCTGACACACATGAGGTCAGCATGTGTTGGAATCAACTCAGTGGCAACTGGATTGCTTTGGCTTTTATGCTGATTTACACTCTAAGAGTGAGGATCATTGCCTCATCCTCACCAACATTCGTTATTGTCAGTGTTAGTAAGTTGAGTCATGCTGTGAACTTACAGTGGTATATTTCATTGGGTTTTGTTGTTTTTGTGTTTGGGGGTGGGGGCAGGAAGACTAGTCTTTCTACTTTTGTTTTTTACTTTTTATTATAGAAAATTATAAGGATGATAAAAACGTACACATAAGAGGGAATACCCATCTTCAATGTTCGGTTTATCAGCTCATGGCTAATTTTGTTTTATCTATATGCCTGCCGCACCACATCTTACCATATTATTTTGAAACAAATCTTTATTTGTATCTGTTTCAGCATGTGTCTGTTGAGAGATAATACCTTAAAAATGCATGTAACTCCTTAGTGTCATCAAATATCCAATCATTGTTAAATTTCAACTTGTCTCAAATGTCACAGATTTTGTTTTGTATTTATTTGAATCAGAGTAGAATCTGGTAAGTTACACACATTTTGTGTAATTAGTCAATATGTCTCATAAGACTCTTTTAATATACAGATTTCTTCCATCTCTTTTTTCCCTTGCTCCTTAGTGAAGAAGCTTGGTCTGTGTCCTGTAGTTTTTCCGTCTCTTCTGGATTTTGCTAGTTGAATCTCCACAGTGTAGTTTTGCTTGTTCTTCTGTCCTCCACATTTTCTGTAATTATAGATGAAACTAAAGGCTTGATTAGAATCACTTTTTTCTTCTGGCAAGACTGCTTTGTTGGTGGTGGGGTTTTACTCTTTTACCAGGAGGCATGATACCTAGTGGTCATGTTTTTTGGGATGTTAGCTTCCCTGCTACCCAGATCCACTAGTTGTTGTTAGCTGCCACTGAGTTAACCCCTTATTCAAGGTGACCCCATGCACAACAGAACAAACTGCTGCCCAGTCCTGCACCATCCCTGTGATCCCTTGGGGGCAGGAGTGGTTCAGTGGTAGGATTCTTGCCTTCATGCAGAAGACCTGCATTTGATTCCCAGCCAGTGTCCTTCATCAGCCACCACCCGTCTGTCAGTAGAGGCTTGTGTGTTGCTGTGATGCTGAGCAGGTTTCAGTGGTGCTTCCAAAGTTAGACAGACTAGGAAGAAAGACCTGGAGATCTATTCCCAAAAACAGCCATCGAAAGCCATGTGGATCACAATGGTCCAAGTCATAACCAATTATTAGGAATTGCAAAATGGTGTAGTCTAGTTCTAGCCACTTTCTCTCAAACCCACTCATGTCTGGCATTTGCCCTCACCACTCTGTGGAAACTAAACATGTCAGGGTCACCGGTGCTTCCATATTGCTAAACCCAGTGGTTAATTCTCAGTACTAGCTTTACTTGGCATCTATGTAACATGATGTGGGAGTTCCCAGGGGACACACACAGGTAACCACTTGACTAGTAGCCAAAAGGTTGGCGATCCCGACCCACCCAGAGGCACCTCAGAAGATAGGCCTGGTGATCTGCTTCCGAAAGGTCGCAGCCATGAAGACCCTAAGGATCAGTTCTGCCCTGCACACATGGGGTCACCATGACTCAGAATCAACTCAACAACAGTAGCATGACAGTTGATCACTGATTCGTTTTTCCTCTGATAAACGTTTTCACTTGGGTTCCACTAGCTCAGCTATGTATAAATGCACAGAAATAATGATTACAAATATATGAATTTAAATTGTAATATGACTATATTGGGAAGATAGAGGAGGAAAGCAAGGGAGTTGGCATTATAATCCTTATCTACCCTGATAGATAAAAATCCATTGCCGTCAAGTCGATTCCGACTCCTAGCAGCCCTGTAAGGCAGAGTAGAACTGCCCCATAGGGTTTCAAAGAGCGGCTGGTGGGTTTGAACCACGCACATTTTGTATCCCTGGCGAATGAATGTCTTGTACTGCTTATCCTTTAATGCCCTTGGACTACTGTTTCCTAGTCTGTCTGTCTCTTTCAGAACGGCAGTTCGGAAAACCCTCATTCCTCCGCAGCCTCCTGAAGTGGCCAGTCCGCGAGTGGAGAGCTGTGTGCGGAGCACATCCGGGTCTCCTAGGCCTGCAGGGTGAGGAGGACGTACAGTCTCTTGTCGCTGTGACTCTCAGCTGCACCTCCTTGGAGAGGGTTTCTGTTAAGTGTGGCGCATTTCACAGAATTTGCACCTGTGCATCTTTTAAAATCCACACTCCAGCTGTGTGACTTGAGTATGGTTCTCAACCTCTCTGGATAAAATGGGTGTATTTATAACCTCTGCCTCATAGACGTCTTATGAATTTAAATGAAATGATGGATTCAGACACTCTGAACAGAGCCTGCCTTCAATAAGCAGGCTGTGAAACACGGCATCACAACATGCAGGATTTTTTTTTTTTAATCTTAATTCCAAAGTAATATAATTTCAGGGGAAAAAACAGGCAATATAAAAATACTTAAAATATAAAATGAAAGTTATTGTTCTGTTCCCCACCCACCTTGCCAGCCCCACCCCCAGAAATAATATTCATTGTTATCAGTTTTGATAAATGTTTTTCCACCATATACATACAGATAGATTAATATACTCTTAGAAAAAGGGTCTTGCTGTATAGTTTGTTCTGTAGCTTGCATTTTTTATTTATTGTATCAGTAATAGCTTACCACGTTAGTCTACTTAGAGCTACTTCTTCATAAAACTTTATTCAAGGAAAAAAATATGGAATGCCTCAGTATACCAGGTATCGTTTTAGGCTCTGGGGATACAGCAGCAACTAAACCAGACAGTGCCTATTCTCATAAGGCTTACTTTCTAGTGGGTGTAGAGAAATAATAAATATATGAAGGAGAAGAGAGCTGTGTAAAGGAGGTGTTATGGGTTGAATTGTGTTCCCCCAAAATACGTGTTGGAGTCTTGACCTCTATACCTGTGGATGTAACCCCGTTTGGGAATAGGGTTTTGTTTGTTATATTAATGAAGTCGTATCATTGTAGGGTAGGTCCTAAACCTAATCACTTCTGAATGATGTAAAGAGCAGCATAGACACAGAAAGGAGTGAGCATGCACTGGGGAAAACAAACATGAGGACAGCCACGGAACCGAGAAACGAGAGGGCGGTAGAAGCCTGAGACAAGGATCTTCCCCCGGAGCCAACAGAGAGCCCTGCCCTGTAGCTGGTGCCCTGAATTCAGACTTCTTTCCTCCTGAACTGTGAGAAAATAAGTTTCTCTTCTTTAAAGCCACCCACCTGTGGCAGTTGTGTTACAGCAGCACTAAGAAACTGAGACAGGAATATAAAGCCATGGGAGGACCAGGCGATGACTCAGAGTAAACAGAAAGGCCTCTCAGCAGAGTTTTGAGGAGCATGCGGGAATGAGCCACTGTGTTCCCTGATGTCCGAATGTGTCAGACAGAGGGAAAAACAGAACAAAGCTTTGTGGAGAAGTACATGCAGCCCTCGTTTTGCACGGTAATGCACAGCTGTAAAAATGGTGGTGCAAGTTGAAACCATGCAAACAAAGCACTGAATCAGTGGGGGTGTTACTGCTGTCCCATGACCTTTAAAAGCTTCTGCAGAATATTAACAAGAAGTTGCAACAGTGTTTGCCCTCTTCTCATCATATAACAGGATACAGACCACAGATCTTGGTGAGATGTAGTATGACAGTCTCCAAGTTTGGATCCTGCCTTAGTTTCCTAAAGCTACCATAACGAAATACCACAATGTGGGTGGTTTTAAAGAACAAATACTGATTTTCTCACAGTTTTGGATGCCGGATACCTGAATTCTAGGCCATGGTAGAGCTATGCTTTCTGTCAGATCCAGGAGGCAGATCTTTCCTTGTCTCTTTCAGCTTCTGGCAGCCCCGGGCATTTCTTGGTGTTCCTTGGCTTGTTGATGATGGATCCTCACGAGCTGCTTTCTTCTGTGTGTGTGACCCTTCCTAGGCCCTTCTCTTTGTAAAATGCCCCTCAGAAGGGATTAGGACTAGGACCCACCCTATTCCAGTGTGACTTCATTAATTTAACAGCATTCCTAGGATAAAGCCCACTTGGTCGTGGTGTATAATTTTTATGTGAAGCTGAATTCTGTTAGGATTTTGTTGAGAACTTTTGAATCTATATTTATAAGTGATAATGGTCTATAGTTTTCTGATTTGGGTAATTCGAGCCTTCTGTCTTTTTTCTTGGCCGGTCTAGCTAAAGGTTTGTCAATTTTGTTGATCTTTTCAGAGATCCAGCTTTTGATGCTGTTGGTTTTCTCTGTCGTTTTTCCATTCTCTATTTCGTGTTTCTTCACTGTAATCTTTATTATTTCCTACCTCCTTGTTCTGGATTTAGTTTTCTTTTTCCAGTATCCTAAGGTACAAGGTTAGATTGTTAATTTGAGAGCTTTTTTCTTTTTTAATGTAGGTGTTTACAGCTATAAACTTCTGTTAAATCACTGTTTCAGCTACATTCCATCAATGCTGGCATATTGTATCTTTTTTTCTTTCATATCAAAGTATTTTCTAATTTCCCTTGTAATTTCTGTAAAAACAACACTCATACGTTATGTAGGAGTGTTGTTTAATTTCCATGTATTTGTGAATTTTCCGAATTTGTTTTAATTGAGTTCTAATTCCATTCAATTGTGATCTGAGAATATACTTTGTATTATTGTAGTCCCCTTTAAATTCATTGAAGCCCTGGTGGCACGGTGGTTAAGTATTCGGCTGCTAACCAAAAGGCCGGCAATTCGAATCCGCCGGACGCTCCTTGGAAACCTTATGGGGCAGTTCTGCTCTCTCCTTTAGGGTCGCTATGAGTCGAAATAGACTCGACAGCAACAGATTTGGTTTGGTTTTCTAAATTTATTGAGGTTAGTTTTATGACCTTACAATATCATCTGTTGTGGAAAATGTACCACGTGCACTTAAGAACTGTCTTCTACCATTGTTGGGTGGAGTGTTCTATGGATGTCTGTTAGGTTGTTGATCATAGTGTTCCATTCTTTAAAAATTACTTCTCTTTAGTAGTTCTGTCCAGTATTGAAAGTGGGGTTTGATATCTTCAGCCATTATTGTTTAATTGTCTGTTTCTCCCTTCAGTTCTGTCAGGTTTTGCTTCATGTATTTTGGGTCTTCGTTATTAACATGTATGTATAATTGTTTATCTTTTTGAAGTGACCTTTTTAACATTAACTATCCTTCTTTGTGTTCAGTAACAATTTTTATCTTAAAGTCTTTTGTCTGGTATTGCTAGCTCTCTCTTGGCTACGGTTTGCACCTGTTTGTACCTTTGAATCTAAATTATGTCTCCTGTGAACAGTATATACTTGGATTATGTTTTTATCCATCTGCCAGTCTCTGCCTTTTAATTAGAGTGTTTTATCTACTTAGTTAAGTTCATTATTGATAGCATAGGATTCATACCTCTGTTACGTAGTTTATCATTTATTTTCTATATCTTTTTCTTACTCTATTGCACTATTACTGCCTTCTTTAGTGTTAAATCAGTATTTTATAGTGTACCATTTTAATTTGCATGTTATTTCTTTTACTATGTATGTTTTTTAGTTATTTTCTTAGAGATTGTCCTGAGGTTATAATTAACATCTTAATTTATATAACAATCTAGTTCAGAGTAATAACCAACTTAATTTTAATAGTATACAAAACCTTTGCTTTTTATGTAGCACTGTTCCTTCCCCTTCTCCTTTGCTCTTACCATCATGCAAATTACATCTTTCTATACCATGTGCCCCTCAACACAGATTTATAATTACTGCTTTACACAATTGTCTTTTAAATCAGATGGGGAAAAATGAGTAACAAACAAAAATGTGTTTATAACATCTTTTATATTTATTAGGTTTTTGTTACCTTTATTAGTGTTGTTTGTTTCTTCATGTTTTTTCAGGTTATTTTTTCATTTCCTTTGCTTTTAGCTTGAAGGGTTCCTTCTCACATTTTTTGTAGGGCAAGTTTGCTAGCAACTAAAATTCTCTTGTTTATCTGGAAATGTCTCAGTGGGTTATTTTGTGTGTGTGTGTGGCAAAATATATGTAACAAAACATTGGCTATTTCAGCCGTTTTTATGTGTGCCATTCAGAGACATTAAGTACACGCACCATGGTTGTGCAACTGTTGCTACTGTCTGTTTCCAAAATTTTTTTTATCAGCTCCTTCATTTTTGAAAGATTGTTTTGCTTAATATAGAAGTCTCCATTGACAGTCTTTTTCTTTCAACACTTTGAATATTTTATCCAACTTTATTCTGCCCTCCATGGTTTCTGGTGAGAAATCAGCTTTTTATCTTATTCAGAATCTGTTCTATATGATGAGTTGCATCTTTCTGGTTTCAAAATTCATTTTATCTCTGACTCTTAGTTATCTAGTGCTGCTGTAACAGAAATACCACAAGTAATGACTTTAACAAACAGAAATGTATTTTCTCAGAGTTTAGGAGGCGAGAGGTCTGAATTCAGGGCACTGGCTCTAAGGCAAGGCTCTCTCTCTGCTCTAGGGAAAAATCATTGTCTCAGCTTCTCTGGGGTTGTTCTTGGCATTCCTTGAAGATCTCCACATGGCATCAATATTTCCCCATTTGACACCTCTTTGCTAATCTTTCTTACCTCAAAGGTGATTAGACTTAAGGCACACCCTATACTGATATGGCCTTATTAACAGAACCATATTCACAAATGGGATTACATTCACAGGTATAAGGTTAGGATTTACAAGACATACTTGAGGAGGGACACAGTTCAATCCATGATAGCATTTGACAGTTTAAATATGGTGTATCTAGAGGTAGGTCCTGTTCTTTGAGTTGAATTCATTGAATTTGGAATTTGTTAAACTTTTGGATGTATGTGATAATATTTGCAGGAAATGTGGAAAATTTCTTCACATATTCTTTCTCCTCTTTTCTCTTTTTCCTCTTCTGCGATTTCATTATGCATATGTTGGTACGCTTAATAGTATGCTACATGTCTCTGAGGCTGTAATCATGTTTCCTCATTTTTTTTTCTTTTTATTCCTCAGACTATTTAATCATAATTGACCTATTTTCAAATTTGTGGGTTTTTTTCTTCTGCCTGCTTATCTTTTACTGGACCCCTTAGTGAACATTACAGTTACTGTTTTTTCAACTCCAGAATTTCTATTTGATTTTTTTTTTTTTTTTTGTAATTTCAGTCTCTCTACTGATATTCTATATATGCTGACACATCATTCTTACTTCCCCTTAGTTGTTTAGACATGTTAACTTGTCTAATATTCTTGGAATATTTTTAACATAGCTAATTTAAATTTTTTGTCTAGAAAGACATCTAGACTGCTCCAAGTAACAGTTTTGTTGATTGTTTTTTCCCAGTGAATTGGCCATACTTATATTATTTCTTTGTACATCTTTTAATATTTTGTTGAAAAATTGACATTTAAAGCAATAGAAAGTGGTAGCTTTGGAACTCAGATCCTCCCTCCTCCTCAGAGTTGGTTATTGTTGCTTTTTGTTGGTGGTGGTGGTGGTGTTTGTTGTTGTTTGTTTCTTGATTTTTCTTAAATAGTTCGATAAAATCTCTATCTTTGTGTTTCCACCAGCGTTTCTTCTCAGCTTAATGGTCAGCTAATGATTGAACACAGATTTCCTTAAACACCTTTGTTGTTATTAGGTGCTGTTGAGTCAGTTCCGACACATAGTGACCCCATGTACAACAGAACGAAACACTGCCTGGTCTTGAGCCATCCTCACAATCATTGCTATGTTTCAGCCCATTGTTGCAGCCACTGTCAGTCCATCTCGTCTGGGGTCTTCCTCTAGCTCACTGACCCTCTACTTTACCAAGGATGATGTCCTTCTCCAGGGACTGTTCCCACCTGATAATATGTGCAAAGTATGTGAGATGAGCTCTCACCATCCTCACTTCCAGGGAGCACTCTGGCTGTATTTCTTTCGAGACAGATTTGTTCATTCTTCTAGCAGTCCATGGTATACTCAATATTCTTTACTTCACTGACTCCATAATTGAGAGGCATCAATTCTTCTGCAGTCTTCCTTATTCATTGTCCAGCTTTCACATGCTTATGAGGCGACTGAAAATATCCTGGCTTGGGTCACAAGCACCTTAGTCTTCAAAGTGACATCTATGCTTTTTAACACTTTCAAAGAGGTCTTTCGCAGCAAATTTGCCTGGTGCAATACGTTGTTTGATTTCCTGACTGTTGCTTTCATGAACGTTGATTGTGGATCCAAGTAAAATGAAATCCTTGCCAACATCAATCATTTTGCTGTTTATCATGATTTTCCTTATTGGTCCAGTTGTGAGGTTTTTTGTTTTCATTGTATTAATACACAGGCCATACTGAAGGCTGTAGTTTTTGATCTTCATCAGTGCTTCAAGTCCTCTTTACTGTCAGCAGGCAAGGTTGTGTCATCTGCATATCTCAGGTTGTTAATGAGTCTTCCACCGTCCTGATGCCACATTCTTCTTATAGTCCAGCTTCTCAGATTATTTGCTGGCATTCAGATTAAATAAGGATGGTGAAAGGATACAACCCTAACACATACCTTTCTTGATTTTAAGCCATGGTGTATCCCCTTGTTATGTTCGAATGACTGCCTCTTGGTCAATGTACAAATTCCTCATGAGCACAATTAAGTGTTCTGGAATTTCCATTCTTTACAGTTTTACCATAATTTGTTATGATCCACACAGTCGAATGCCTTTGCATAGTCAGTAAAACACAGGTAAACATCTTTCTGGTATTCCCTGCTTTAGGCCAAGATCGATCTGATATCAGCAGTGATATCCCTTGTTCCATGTCCTCTTCTGAATCTGGCTTGAATTTCTGGTAGTTTCCTGTCAGTGTACTGCTGCAGCTGCCTTCGAATGATCTTCAGCAAAGTTTTACTCGAGTGTGACAATGATATTAGTAATTTCCTCATTCTGTTGGATCACCTTTCTTTGGAATGGGCACAAGTATGAATCTCTTCAAGTTAGTTGGCCAGGTAGCTGTCTTCCAAATTTCTTGGCAAAGACAAGTAAGCACCTCCAGCGCTGCATCTGTTTGTTGAAACATCTCAATTGATATTCTGTCAATTCCTGGAGCCTTGTTTTTTGTCAGTGCCTTCTTCCTTCAGTACCACTGGTTCTTGATCATATGCTGCCTCCTGAAATGGTTGAACTTCAACTGGTTCTTTTTGGTACGGTGACTCTGTATTCCTTCCATGTGCTTTTGATGCTTCTTGCATTCAATATTTTGCCCATAGAATCCTTCAGAATTGCAACTTGAGGCTTGAATTTTTTCTTCAGTTCTTTCAGTTTGAGAAATGCCAAGTGAGTTCTTCCCTTTTTTGGTTTTCTAACTCCAGGTCTTTGCACATTTCATTACAATACTTCAATTTGTTTTCTCAAACTGCCCTTTGAAATCTTCTGTTCAGCTCTTTTCTTTCATCTTTTCTTCCATTCACTTTAGCTACCCTGTGTTAAGAGCAAGTTTCAGAGTCTCTTCCAATATCCATTTTGGTCTTTTCTTTCTTCTTTGTCTTTTTAATGACCTTTTGCTTTCTTCATTTATGATGTCCTTGATGTCTTCCCACAACTTGTCCAGTTTTCGGTCATTAGTGTTCATTGCGTCAAATCAGCTCTTGAAATGGTCTCCAAATTCAGGTGAGATACACCAGTCATATTTTGGCTGTCATGGATTTATTTTAATTTTCTTCAGCTTCAACTTGAACTCGTATACAAGCAGTTGATGGTCTATTCTGCAGTTGACCATTGACCTTGTTCTGACTGGTAATATTGAACTTTTCCTTTTATAGATGTAGTCAGTATGATTCCTGTATATTTCATTTGGCGAGGTCCACATGTATAATCGCCATTTATGTTGTTGAAAAAAGGCATTTTCAATGAAGAATTCATTGGTTTTGCAGAATTCTATCGTGCAATCTCTGGCGTCGTTTATATCACCAAGGCTGTATATTCCGATTACCAGTCCCTCTTTGTTTCCAGCTTTTGCGTTCCAGTCACCAGTAATTATCAATGCATTTTGATGGCATGTTGGATCAATTTCAGATTGCAGAACTTGGTAAAAATCTTCAATTTCCTCATCTTTGGCATTAGTGATTAGTATGTAAATTTGAATAATAGTCGTATTAACTGGTATTTCTTGTAGACGTATGGATATTATCCTATCACTGACAGTGTTGTACTTCAGGATAGGTCTTGAAATGTTCTTTTTGATGATGAGTGTGATGCCACCCCTCTTCAATTTGTCGTTCCCAGATAGTAACCTGTATGATTGTCTGATTCAGAATGGCCAATACCAGTCCCTTTTAGCTCACTGATGCCTAGGATATCCTTCTTTATGCATTCTATTTTATTTTTAACAACTTCCAATTTTCCTAGATTCATACTTCATACATTCCACGTTCTGATTATTAGTGGATGCTTACAGCTGTTTCTTCTCCTTTTGAGTCATGCCACATCAGCAAACAAAGATCCCAAAAGTTTGACTCCATCCACATCATTAAGACTGACCCTTAATTTGAGGCGGCAGCTCTTCCCCAGTCATATTTTGAGTGCCTTCCAACCTGAGTGGCTCCTCTTCTGGTACTGTATCAGACAATGTTCAACTGCTATTCACAAGGTTTCACTGGCCAGTTTTTTCAATAGTAGACTACCAAGTCCTTCTTTCTAGTCTGTCTTAGTCTAGAAGCTCCCCTGAAACCTGCCCACCAAGGGTCACCCTGCTGGTATTTGAAATACTGGTGGCAGAGCTTCAAGTATCACAGCAACATGTAAGCTACCACAGTATGACAAACTGGCAGACCTAGATTCAGTAAATCTCCCAGTCTTTGCCAAGGGTCTTTCTGTATTTTGGAACATGCCTTCGACAGCCATCCAGGCAATTTGCAGTTCCAGCTTCCTGTTTCTGCAGAGCTTCAGAGATTCCCAGAGGTCAGAGGTCAGAGCTCAGGCCCTTCTCAGGTCTTTCTCAGGTGTGTGTTCAGCCCTGGGTATGCACACAGGCCTATGCATGTGCACAGCCTTCTGGATTCCCAGTGATACGTCACAGCTTCCAGCGCCCCTGTGAGCATCTCATTCCCCAGCTTTTCATTTTATAGTTTCTGGGTAGCCTCTTACTTCCCTAGTTTTACCCACTGCTTCAGAGAACTGCAGAATTAATCAGTTGCCTCTGATTTTTTAAGACAAATGCCCCCAGCAAAAATGCTCTTTACATTTCAGGTAAGGACTACCACCATAACAGTCCTCTGAGAATGAGATTTGAAGATCCTCCAATACTGTTCTTATACCTCTGGTTGCTGCCAGGTTTTCATCATGATTATGGGCCATAGGTTTTTAAGGCTACCATGGAGCTCGAGAATGGGTGTATGATGCAAATAGGGCAAGGTAAAAAAAAAAAAAAACCACAAAATTTGTTTTTTCTTACCAAGCTTCAACTACTTTTCTTGAATAATTTTGCCAAATTGCTGCAAGCCTTTTGTTAATATGCATTTGTATTTTTTATTACATAATACAACGAAATTTTATCACATGTGTATATTTGTCCATAGTCAGAATTCAGAACTGTTTTATTAGCACAAACACACTCCCTCATGTTATCCATTTATGTTCAGACCCGCCCCTCAACCCTAACTTCTTAAAACCACTGTTCTGTTCTCCATCTCTGTAACTCGATCATTTTGAGATTTATATAATGGAATCATATGCTACCTGTTCATATTGGCATTTTTCACTCAAAATAGTACCTTTGAGATCCAGGCAAGTTGTTGGTTATACCAGTTGTTTTTTCCTTGTTATGCATGGGTAGCATTCCATTGCCCTCACGTCTATCAGCTTGTCGTACTGTGAGGGCTCACATGCTGCTGTGATGCTGGAAGCTATGCCACAAGTATTCAGATGCCAGCAGGGTCACCCATGAAGGACAAATTTCAGCTGAGCTTCCAGGCTAAGACAGACTAGGAAGAAGGGCCCGGCAGTCCTGCTATTGGCCATTTTGAATCGGACAATCACATAGTCCACTATGCCGGGAGTGACTTCTTAAAGAGGAATGGTGTTGCATTCATCGTCAAAAAGAACGTTTTAAGATCTATCCTGAACTGTAACGCTGTCAATGATAGGAAAACATCCATATGCCTACAAGGAAGACCAGTTAATATGACTATTATTCAAATTTATGCACCTACCACTAAGGCCAAAGATGAAGAAACTGAAGATTTTTATCAGCTTCTGCAGTCTGAAATTGGTCAAACATGCAATCAGGGTGCATCGATAATTACTGGTGATTGGAATTCGAAAGCTGGAAACAAAGAAGAAGGATCAATAGTTGGAAAATACGGCCTTGGTGATGGAAACAAAGCCAGAGATCACATGATAGAATTTTTCAAGACCAACCACTTCTTCGTTGCAAATACCTTGTGTCACCAACATAAACAGCGACTATTTACATGACTCTTACCAGATGGAATACACAGGAATCAAATCAACTACATCTGTGGAAAGAGACGATAGAAAAACTCAATATCATCAGTCAGAACAGGGCCAGGGACTGACTGGGGAACATACCATCAATTGCTCATATGCAAGTTCAAGTTGAAACTGAAGAAAATCAGAGGAAGTCCATGAGAGTCAAAGTATGACCTTGCGTATATCCCACCTGAATTTAGAGACCATCTCAAGAATGGATTTGTTGTGTTGAACACTAATGGCCGAAGACCAGATGAGTTGTGGAATGACATCAAGGACATCATACATGAAGAAAGCAAGAGGTCATTGAAAAGACAGGAAAGAAAGACCAAGATGGATATTAGAGGAGACTCTGAAACTTGCTCTTGAACGTCAAGCAGTTAAAGCAAAAGGAAGAAATGATGAAGTAAAAGAACTAAACAGAAGATTTCAAAGGGTGGCTCAAGAAGACAAAGTAAAGTATTATAATGACACATGCAAAGAGCTGGAGATAGAAAACCAAAGGGGGAGAACAAGTTCAGCATTTCTCAAGCTGAAAAAACTAAAGAAAATGTTCAAGCCTCAGGTTGCTATAGTGAAGGATTCTATGGGAAAAATATTAAACAATGCAGGAAGCATGAAAAGAAGGTGGAAGGAATACACAGAGTCATTATACCAAGAAGAATTAGTCAACCTCACCCATTTCAAGAGGTGGCATATGATCAGGAACAGATGGCACTGAAGGAGGAAGTCCAGGCTACACTGAAGGCATTGGCAAAAAACAAGGCTCGAGGAATTGACCGAATATCAATTGAGATGCTTCAACTAAAGGATGTAGTGCTGGAGGTGCTCACTTGTCTATGCCAAGAAATTTGAAAGACAGCTACCTGGCGAACTGACTGGAAAAGATCCACATTTATGCCTATTCCCAAGAAAGGTCATCCAACCGAATGTGGAAATTATCGAACAATATCGTTAATATTCACATGCAAGCAAAATTTTGCCGAAGATCATTCAAAAGCGATAATAATAGTACATCGACAGGGAACTGCCAGAAATTCAGGCCAAATTCAGAAGAGGACATGGAACCAGGGATATCATTGCTGATACCAGATGGATCCTTGCTGAAAGCAGAGAATACCAGAAGGATGTTTACCTGTGTTTTATTGACTATGCAAAGTCATTTGACTGAGTGGATCATAACAAATTATGGGTAACATTGCAAAGAATGGAAATTCCAGAATGCTTAATTGTGCTTCTTAGGAACGTGTACATAGATCAAGAGGCAGTTGTTTGGGCAGAACAAGGGGCTACTGCATGGTTTAAAGTCAGGAAAGGTGTGTGTCAGAGTTGTATCTTTTCACCGTACCTATACAGTCTGTATGCTGAGCAGATAATCCAAGACTCTGGACTGTATGAAAAAGGAAGGGGCATCAGGATTGGGGGAAGACTCATTAACAGCCTGCATTATGCAGATGACACAGCCTGGCTTGCTGAAAGCAAAGAGGACTTGAAGTACTTACTGATGAAGATCAAAGATCACAGCCTTCCGTACAGATTACACCTCAACATAAAGGAAACAAAAGTCCTCACAACTAGACCAATAAGCCACATCGTGATAAACAGAGAAAAGATTGAAGTTGTCAAGGATTTCATTTTACTTGGATCTACAATCAACAACCATGGAAGCAACAGTCAGGAAATCAAAAGACGCATTGCATTGGGCAGATCTGCAGAGGACCTCTTTAAATTGTTGAAGAGCAAAGATGCCACCTTGAAGACCAAGGTGCACTTGTCCCAAGTCATGGTATTTTCATGTGCCTCATATGCATGTGAAAGCTGGACAATCAATAGGGAGACAGAAGAAGAATTGACACCTTTGAATTGTGTTGGCAAAGAATACTGAGTATACCATGTACTGCCAAAAGAATGAACACATCTGTCTTGGAAGAAGTACAACCAGAATGCTCCTTAGAAGCTAGGATGGCGAGTCTATGTCTTAAATACTTTGGACATGTTGTCAGGAGGGATCAGTCCCTGGAGAACGACATCATGCTTAGATAAAGTGCAAGGTCAGCGGAAAAGAGGAAGACCCTCAGTGAGATGGATTGGCACAGTGGCTGCAACGATGGACTCAAGCATAACAACAATTGTGGGCATAGCACAGGACCAGGCAGTGTTTCGTTTTATGGTACATGGGGTCACTATGAGGCAGAACTGACTCAGTGGCACCTAACAACAACAAGCATTCCATTGTATGGATGTACTAGACTTTGTTTATCTGTTTGCTTGTTGAAGGACATTGGTGGTGTTTTCATTTTGGGGATATTACCAGTAAAGCTGCTATGAATATTTTTGTTTAGTTTTTTTTTGGTGGGGGGGTATAGGTGAGCATACATTTCATTTCTCTAGGGTGAAAACACAGGAGTATAATTGCTGGGGTATATGGTACATGCATTTTTAATTTTATAAGAAACTGCCAGACTGTTTTCCAGAGTAGCCATGCCATTTTAAATTCCCACCAGCAATGTATGAGATCCTTTGGTCCTGCAACCAGTTTTCAGCAGTAGGAGTATAAGTAGGTGAACTGTTACTACATCTATGTGGTGGAATATTTTTGTATTTAAAAAAAATCATGTTTATCATGAATTTATAATATGATAAATGTTTCTTATAAAACTGAAAACTATGCTATATACTTCCAGACAAAATATTTTTAACTAGTTTCTCTGCATAGAGTATCTCTAAAACACTATTCTAGGAGGTTGTGAACACGGTGCCTCTGACAGAGGACAGACTGTAAGAAGGGGGAGGGAACTTAACTTTCAGTTTATATTCTGTGCTTTTTGTGGATCATTGTCATGTGTGAGTTACCTCCTTTTTAAGAAACTGATTTACAGAGAACTACATAGGAAGCTAAAAAAAACTTCAAAGACAGTATATGTGCATTAAGGAATCCTAGAAAAATACACTAACGTCATGAAAGTTGGCTGTCCTTTGGTGGAGTGGCTTTGAGTGTTTTCTTTATAATGTTTCTCATTTTGTAAGTTAATTTTATTTCTGTTTATAAAAACTAGTTGTAGGTGGGAGCAAATACGGAATACTTTTAAAACCTGAATTTTCCTTTAAATTTCTCTTTAAAAATTACCTTGAATTTCAACTGTTATAATCAAAGAATAGAGTATCAGATATGGTGTGTGCTGTACAAAAAGAATTGGACCAGTATCCATCCTCTGAGATGTTGCATGTTAAGATCGTTTCTGTCATTTGCTACATGTGCTTTCTTTTTGTGTTTCAGTGCCAAACCTAAGTCGGAAATCCACGTATCCATGACCACTCCCGTCACTGTGTCCGTGGAGGCAGTGTCTAATCAAAGTAACGACCAGCCCACCATTGCAGTCCCTCCCACTGTGCAGCAGCCTACACCAACCATTCCAGCCATGATTGCAGCAGCTAGTCCCCCAGCACAACCAGCGGTCGCCCTTTCAACCATTCCTGGAGCGGTCCACATCACTCCTCCCATCACCACCATTGCATCTGCCCCGCCACCATCAGTAGCTGTGGGCGGCAGTCTCTCCTCTGTTTTGGCCCCTCCTGTTCCTGAAATAAAAGTTAAAGAAGAAGTGGAACCCATGGACATCATGAGGCCAGTTTCTGGTAAGTTCATTCACAGAATACTCTTAGTTAGCAGTTGCTTCTTCTCCCTTTCCTAACTCTCCTCAAAGTCCAAATGCGTGCGTGACCCTTAGCCAGCAAGCCCAACTTCTTAATGCCCATTTTAAGTGATCCTCACTAGAATTCTCTTCAGAGCTCGTGTTTATTAAAGGATTCAGTCCCCTTGTATGGTTTATTTGCATTTCATTGATTTTTAATAAATAGAAGAAAGCGTTCACCTCCTTCTGAAAGCTAAAACCATTTTACTGCTTTTTATACTTTATTTTAATTTACTTATCAAAACTGAAAAATTAATATTTCCCTATATTATTTAATTTTTTTTATTATTATTCATTAAGAAAATAATGTCATCGAGCCAGAATTTCACTCCTACGTATATACTCAAAAGAATTGAAGCAAGAACACAAACATATACTTGTACACCAGTGTTCATTGTAGCATTATGCACAATAGCTGAAAGGTGGATGCAGCCTAAGTGTCCCCCAAGAGATGCATAATAAAGCGTCGTATGTACATACAAACCGAAAAACCAAACCCATTGCCATAAAGTGGAATTCTGACTCACAGTGGCCCTATAGGACAAGTAGAATTGCACCATAGAGTTTCCAGGGAGCGCCTGGTGGATTCGAACTGCCAACCTTTTGTTTAGCAGCAGTAGCTCTTAACCACTATGCCATCAGGGTTTCCATATATGTACAGTGGCATATTATTCAACCATAAAGAGAAATGACCCACTACAACATGGATGAACCTTGAAGACATTATAGTGAGTGAAATAAGTTAGTCACAAAAGGAAATACTGTATGATCCCACTTTTGTAAAATATCTAGGCTGTGCAAATGTATAGAAACCAAATCTCACTAATGGTAACCAGAGACAGGAGGGAGGGGGAGAAGGGGAGTCATTGCTTAAAGGGATTGAGTTTCTGTTAAGGGTGATGGAAAAATTTGAAAACGGATAGTGTTGATGGTTGCACACATGGTGAATTAATGTCACTGGAATTGTACACGTTAAAAATGTTGAAATGGCAAATGTTTTGTAATTATCGTGAGAAAAGAAAATATTGTCATGTAAAAGAGGTTGAGATATGTTAGATGTACTAAGTACTGTTTCTTTACAATTTATTCCCTGCCAATTTCTGAAAGGAATTTAAAAACCTTGCTGTGTGGTGAAGTAAGATTTATGTTATTGAAAACACTGTCCTGGTAAACTTGTATGTAAATAATAACTCTTAAAAATATTCATTTACCCTTTCTCCCTTTTTTTCTGAAATTTAAACTTACAGTTTGTGAAAGATCAGTTGAGAGGTTGTCTTTTTTGCTTATTTGGAGTTTTTAAAAATAACTTACTGTGGAATCTTTTTTTTCCTAACTACAAAGGTAACATGTTCAGTATAGGAAACTTATAAAATACAGACAGATCCAAAGTGAAAGTAAATGGATCTGTGCTCCAGTTACCCAGTCGATTACCAATCTTACTCTCCTTCCATTTTCAATGCAGTTTGTTCACTAAGAAGCATGGTGGTGCTATGTGCTGTATTTATTTATTTTAATTTATTATGCCATGAAATATCCTTCTTTATGTATATTTAGTCTCAGCACTTCCACTGAAAGATAACATGGATAACCCAGGAGGGGAAATGAAATGTTCTTAATTTTCCTGCTCATTTGCTTTCTGGCTTTGGATGACTGTCCCCACTGCTCTGTGCTGGGAAGATGGCAGTAATCTTGACTCAAACTGTAGGGTTTATCATGTCCTTATTAGAGGACTCCTCTGTGCTGGGCATTGTCCTAGGCATTGGGGATACAGCATTGTACTAACAAACATATCTCCATCTTGGAGTTTACATTCTAGCAAGGCAGACAAATAGAAGATAAGTCTAAAATAAACATATATACATGCATATTTATAATTATGTATATATGTTAGTGCTAAGTGCTATGGGAAAAAATAGAGCAGGGAAGGAAACTAATGGAAAGCTGGAGTCTTGGCTGCAATAATTAGAGAATTTTCAAGAGAAGACCTCACTGAGAAAGTGACCTTTGAGCAGAGACATGAAAGAGATGAGGTGCTGGCCATGAGGTTATCTGGAAGAAGAGTGTTCCAGAAAGAGACAATGTAGATGCAAAAACCCTAAAATAGGAGCATGCTTAGGATGTTCACAGAATAGCAAAGAGGCAGAGGTAGGTAGAGCTACATAAGTAAGGGACATGGTAGAAGACAAAGAGAGGGTCACGATTCCCTAGGGTCTTTTGAGCCATTGTAAGGACTGTTGCAGTAATTGCAAGAAAGCAGTGCAGGCTCTTACCAGGGTAGTCGCAGTGGAAGTGGTGGGAAGTGGTTGGATTCTGGATGTATTTTTCAGGGAGAGCTGAGAGTTTCTTTGCAGATTATATGTTGTGTGTGAGAAAATAGCGTCCAGGGCAACTCCAAGGTTTTTGGATTTAGTAACCTGAAGGATGGAGTTGCCATCAGCTGAGATAGAAAAGGCTGTAGGAGGACCATATTTTGCATGGAAAGATTAGGAGTTCAGTTTTTGATATGGTACATTTGAGGTGTCTGTTAGACATTTAAGGAGCCCTGGTGGTGCTTGCCTCCTAATCAAAAGTCAGTGGTTTGAACCCACCGGCCACTCCGCAGGAGAAGGATGTAGCGGTCTGCTTCCATAAAAATTTACAGCATTGGAAACCCTTTGGGGCAGCTCTACTCTATTCTGTAGGGTATAGGCGGCAGTGGGTTTGGTTTGGGGTTTGGTTAGACATTTAACTGGGGACATCAAGTAGGTAGTTGGATATATGGCATTTGGAATAGAAAATGAGGCTGAAGATACAAATGTGAGAGTCGTCATTGAGAGTCATCATTGTATGTACAACTTGTGGGTAAAGCCATGAGACTGGATGAGATCACCTAGGAAGTGAGTACAGATAAAGGGAAGCGATCCGTGGCCTAAGCTTCTAGCACACTGCTCTATTCACAGAGTTGGAAATGAGGCGGAGCCCAGAGAAGGAGATGGAGTGGAGTAGCCAGAGTGGTTGGGATCAACTTAGAGAACAGAGTGCCCTGGAAGAAAAGGAAAAAAAAAAAATATTTCCAGGAGGATGGAGTGATCAGCTGGATCACATTCCTCTGAGAGATGGAGTTAAGATAAAGGCTGAGAATTGGCATTTATCAACATGGAAGTCATGAGATCTTGTGAAGAGTAATGATTGAGGTAAAACATAATTGGGAGTGGGTTCAGGAGAAAGTTGGGAGAAAGTTTACATTGAGTATAAACCTTTGGCAAAGTTTGTTATAAAGAGGTGGAAAGAAGGACAGTATCTGAAGGGGGATGTGATGTCAAGAGTAAGTTGTTTTAAGATGGAACAAATGACAGTATGTTTGTATGTTATTGGGAAAGAGCCACTAGAGAGGTAGGAATGGATCCTGCAGGAGAAAACAGAATTGCTGGAGCAGTGGCTGAGTAGGTAAGAGTGCATGAGGTCTAGTGTGTGTGTGGATGGATGGGTTAGCCTTTGCTGAAAGCATGGAGAGAGTGTGGACACAGTGCAAGGAGGTAGGTAGATGTGGTGGTGGAGATTTCTGAAAGTTTCCTTTGATTGCTTTTTTTTTTTTTTTTTCCAGTAAAACAGAAAGTAAGATCATCAACTGAGAGTGAGGATGGTGAAGGAGGTGCTGGAGGTATGAGGAAGGAGGAGAAGGGTGAAGAGTGAATGGACTTGGGAAATAACCTGATTGTCAGACAGCAGTCAGGCCACCTGAGGTTAGAGTGAGATGAGTCAACATCGCTTTGTGCTTTCTCTAGCTACACTCAGGTGCATAACTGCAGGCCAGTTGGAGAGTTGGATTTAAACTGTTGTGATTTTGCGACACAAGAGGAGGGTCAATGGAGGGAATAAAATTGATTATAGAATTTAAGCAGGGTGATAGGACAGGGATGAGGGACAGTAAGAAGACAGTAGGGTGAATGGCTTATAGCTCCTAGTGGGGTCTCAGGATTGTTGGAGGCTGATTACTAAGAGGAGTGACTTGGAAAGATGGTTGGTTTGGGCTGGAGAGTAGAGGTTAGAAATTGAGATGGTATGGGAGGTGGGCTGAATTTTGGTATGACTATTAGGAGTGGATATCTGGAAAAAGATGGGGCAGGTATGTGGTAGAGTGAAAATAAGCATTGAGGAGAACCTTTCCCATGTTTCTAAATCCCTAGCTGTGTGATCCATGAAAGCTCAACCCCGTGTTGGCTTCATCACTGTGAGTGCCATCTCACTGAAGGCAGTGTGTGCAGTAGTTCAGAGTGCACTGCTGAAGCCAGCTGCCTCTGTCAGATCCCACCTCTGCCACTTCCTACTTATGTAGCTGTGCCCACTTATAATAATAATGCCTACTTATTTGGATTACCTTTAAGATTGTGTGAGTTAATAGGTTATCTACTAGGAATTATGTGCAAAGACCTGAAAAATAGTGGCCTAAACACATAAAATTTTATTGTCTCCCTTGGTGCATGCCCTGAGGCAGAGTCCAGGAAAGGTATGGAGGCTCCATGAAATCATTAGGGATCCAGGCTTCTTCCACCTCTCATTCCACAAGTTAGCTGCTATAACTCCAGCCATCATATCTGAGTTCCCAGGCCACAGAAAGAAGGGGCATACCTCCTTCCTTTACCTTTTAAGAAACTTCCTAAAAGTGCTACAGAACACTTCTGCTTCCATCTCATAGGGCCACACCTACCTACAAGGGAGGCTAGGAGAGAGTGTCCTGTAGCAGGATGGCAACATGGCCCTCTAAAAAGAAAGGTCTTAGGACTAAGGAGAGCATCCCTGGGTGACAAAAATGGTTAAGCACTCAACTGCTAACCAAAAGGTTGGAGGCGCCTTGGAAGAAAGGCCTGGAGATCTGTTTCCAAAAAGTCAGCCTTTGAAAGCGCTGTGGAGCACAGTTCTACTCTGACACACATAAGGTCACCATGAGTTGGCATCAACTCGACGGCAACTGGTAATATGAAGGAAGATGAGCAAGTGTGGGATATTGGGATACAACTGGCAGGCTCTGCCGCAATGAGAATTCTTAGTGCAGTGCCAGATGCGTAGCAAGACTCCATAAGTTTAGCTATCTCTGTGATTTCCTTAATCTTCTCGTTGCTAAAAATCACATGGAGTTTTCCATTATGGTGAGCTCTCATGTGTGTGCTCCTTTTCCTATGACAGCAGTTCCTCCACTGGCCACCAACACTGTGTCTCCATCTCTTGCATTGCTGGCTAACAACCTGTCCATAGCTACAAGTGACCTACCACCTGGTGCCTCTCCAAGGAAAAAGCCCCGAAAGCAACAGCATGTGATCTCAACAGAAGAAGGTGATATGATGGAGACAAATAGCACTGATGATGAGAAGTCTACTGCCAAGAGTCTTCTAGTGAAGGCTGAGAAGCGCAAGTCTCCGCCGAAAGAGTATATCGGTAATGGTCACTTGGGCTTATTATTTATTCTTGTCTTGTGAGGCTTTCTCACTTCAGTCAGCTGTCCATCCCTGAGGCTCTTTGCGTAGTCAGATTACATAAGCCAGATTTATGAATCACTGGAATTTGACCTGGAAGTTAGTTGAAAATTTATAATAAGCTATTTAACATCTTATTTTTCTTCCCTTTTGAACAGATGAGGAAGGTGTGAGGTATGTCCCCGTGCGGCCAAGACCTCCCATTACTTTGCTTCGTCACTATCGGAACCCCTGGAAAGCTGCTTACCACCACTTTCAGCGGTACAGTGATGTCCGGGTCAAAGGTTAGTTTTCCCAGAAACATCCAGTGTTAATGCATGAAATTGGTGAGACACCTGGCTATATTGCAATCACAGTAGAAAAGAAAGACAGAACCACAAGTTTTCAGTTTCCAAACCACTGTTTTTATTATAAAATCTCAAGACTTTAGTGTTCAACTTAGGTGAAATAGCTAGTTGAGTATAAAATTTGGAAAATTATCCTTTGTCCCAGAAAGTTATATGCACTGTATTGGAAACCCAGTCTAATGAATAAGTGGCAACCTGGATTGTAGTAAAGCTAATGTGTTAACAGATTGGCAAGTATAAAAAGCATGACCTGCTTAACTCCCAGAGCAATTGCAGAAGAACTGTACTAGATGGTTGTTTGATAGTTGACAGTAGTGCCTGTGGTTGTGTGCTGTCAAGTTTGTTATGACTCATAAAAAAAAAAAACCTATAACCCAGTGCCGTCAAGTTGATTCCGACTCATAGCGACCCTATAGGACAGAGTAGAACTGAGCCATAGAGTTTCCAAGGAGCACCTGGCGGATTCGAACTGCCAGCCCTTTGGTTAGCAGCCGTGGCACTTAGCCACTTCGCCACCAGGGTTTCCATTACTCATAGCGACCCTAAAAAAACACAGTAGAATGGCCCCATAGGATTTTCTAGGCTATACTCTTCTTATTTATTTTTTTTTTAATTGTGCTTTAGGTAAAAGTTTACAGAGCAAATCAGTTTCTCAAACAATTAATAAACAAATTGTTTTGTGACATTGGCTGCCACCCCCACCATATGTCAGCACTCTCCCCTTCTCCATCCCAGATTCCCCATTTCCATTCATCCAGTTTTCCGGTCCCTTCCTGCCTCTTCGTCTTTGCTTTTGAGCTGGTGTGCCCATTTAGTCTTGTATACATATGGTGGTGTTTATTTTATAAAACTGTCTAATCCTTGGCTGAAGGGTGAACTTAATAGGAGTGACTTCAGAACTGAGTTAATAGGGCATCCAGGGGCCATATTCTTGGGGTATTTCCAGTCTCTTTCAGAGCAGTAAGTCATGTCTTTTATGAGTTAGAATTTTGTTTTACATTTTTCTCCCAATCTGTCTGAGATCCTCTATTGTAATCCCTGTCAGAGCAGTCAGTGATGGTAGCCGGGCACCATCTGGTTGTTCTGGGCTCAGTCTGGTGGAAGCTCTGGTAGTTGTGGTCCATTAGTCCTTTGGAGTAGCCTTTCCCTTGTGTCGTTGGTTTTCTTCATTCTCCTTTGCTCCAGACATAGTGGGGCTAGTAGATGCATCTTAGATGACTGCTCGCAGGTTTTTAAGACCCCAGATGCTGCTTACCACAATTGGACATGAGAACATTTTCTTTATAAACTATGTTATGCCAGTTGAGCTACATGTCCCCTGAGTACATGGTCCCTAGCGCTCAGCTCAGTAACTCGGCCCCTCGGCAAGTTTAGATGTGTCTATGAATCTTAAGTGACTTTGCCTTGGTCAAGTTGTGCTGACTTCCCCAGTATTGTGTACTGTCTTACCCTTCACCAGAGTTATGACTTATCTACTTATTATCTAGTGTTTTTCCCTCCCTACCCTCCCCCTCTCTCATAACCATCAAAGATTGTTTCTTTCCATGTGTAAAACTTTTCTTGAGTTTTTGTAATAGTGGTCTCGTACAGCATTTGTCCTTTTGTGATTGACTTATTTCATTCAGCATAATGCCCTCCAGATTCATCCATGTTGTGAGATGTTTTGCAGATTCATCATTGTTCTTTATTGTTGCATAGTATTCCATTGTGTGTATGTACCATAGTTTGTTTACCCATTCACCTGTTGATGGGCACTTAGTTTGTTTCCATCTTTTTGCTTTTGTGAATCATGCTGCAGTGAACACGGGTGTGCATATGTCTATTTGTGTGACGGCTCTTATTTCTCTAGGATGTATTCCTAGGAGTGGGATTGCTGGATCATATGGTCTTTCTATTTCTAGCTTAAGGAAGCACCATATGGTTTTCCAAAATGGTTATACCATTTTCCATTCCCACCAGCAGTGCATAAGAGTTCCAATCTCCTCAAAACCTTTCCAACGTTTGTTTTCTGTTTTTTTTTATTAGTGCCAGTTATGTCTGGGTGAGATGGTATCTAATTGTGGTTTTAATTTGCATTTCTCTAATGCCTAGTGATTGCCAGCATTTCCTCATATATCTGCCTTAATGTCTTCTTTGGTGAAGTGTCTGTTCATATTCTTTACCCATTTTTTAATAGGAATATTTGTCTTTTTGTTGTAGAGGTGTTGGATTTTCTTAACAGATTTTTAGAGATAAATCCTTTGTCAGATATGTTCATAAACAAAATTTTTTTCCCAGTTTGCAGGTTTACCTTCTGGTGCTTGTATATTGTTAGTTACAGTTTGTATCTATTTGTGCCGTATATTAGGGCCCCTAGTGTTGACCCTGTTTTTTCTTCCATAACCTTTATAGTTTTTGGTTTATGTTTAGGTCTTTGATCCGTTTTGAATTAGTTTTAGTGTATGGTGGGAGGTATGGATCCTCTTTCATTTTTTTACACATGGACATCCAGTTTTGCCAGCACCATTTGTTAAAAAGACTGTCTTTTCTCCATTTAATTGACTTTGGGCCTTTGTCAAAGATCAGGTGGCCGTAGGTGGATGAATTTACATCTGGGTTCTTAATGCTGTTCCATTCGTCAACATGTACCAGTACCAGGCTGTTTTGACTAGCATAGGCGTATAATAGGTTCTGAGGTCAGGGAGTACGAGGCCTCCTGCTGTTATGTTCTTCAGTAATACTTTACTTATCCAGAGCCTCATTCCTTTCCATATAAAGTTAACGATTAGTTTTTCTCTCTCATTCAAGAATGCTGTTGGTATTTGGTTAGGGGTTGTATTGTATTTGTAGATTGCTTTGGGTGGAACTGACATTTTCACAATGTTGAGTCTGCCTATTCATGAGCATGGTATGTTTTCCCATTTGTGTAGATTTCTTTTGGTTTCTTGCAGTAACATTTTGTAGTTTTCTTTGAACAGGTCTTTTCTGTCCCTGGTTAGATTTATTCCTAAGTATTTTTTTTAGTGGCTATTATAAACAGTATTGCTTTCCTGATTTCCTTTTCTTAATTTTCTTTATTGGTGTATAGGAATCCAACTGATTTTGTATGTTAATCTTGCATCTGGCTACTCTGCTGAATCTTTCTATTAGTAGCAGTAGTTTTCTTGTGGAGTCTTTTGAGTTCCGTATGTACGGTATATGTCATCTTCAAATAGGGATAGTTTCCTATTTCCTTTCCAATTTACGTGCCTTTTATTTCTTTTTCTTGGCTTATTGCTCTAGCTAGAACTTCCAGCACAAGGTTAAATAGGAGTGGTTCTTGTCTTGTTCCTGTTCTCAAGGGGATTGTTTTCAGCCTCTGTCCATTGAGAATGATTTTGGCTGTTGGTTTTGTACAGATGCATTTTATTACCTTCAGGAATTTCCTTTCTATTCCCATTTTGCTGAGAGTTTTTATCAGGACTGGGTGTTGGACTTCATCAAATGCCATTTCTGCCTTGATTGAGTTGATCTCCCGATTCTTTTGTTTATGTGGCGGATTACACTGATTGATTTTCTGATGTTGAACCATCCTCGCGTACCTGGTATGAATCCCACTTGGTCGTGGTATATAATTTTTTTTTTTTTTTGTATGATGGTGAATGCTGTTGGCTAGGATTTTGTTAAAATTTTTTGCATCTATATTCATGAGAAATATACTGGTCTGTAATGTTCTTCTGTGGTGTCTTTGCCAGGTTTTGGCATCAGTGTTATGCTGGCTTCATAGAATGAATTCGAGAGTATCCCTTTCTTTTCTATGTTCTGTAATAGTTTGAGTAATACTGGTGTGAGTGCTTCTCTGAATGTTTGGTAGAATTCTCCAGTGACACCATCTGGGCCAGGGCTTCTTCTGTTGGGTGTATTTTTTTTATTAGTTTTCAGTCTTTTCTCTTGTTATGGATCTGTTCAGATTTTCTGCCCCAGTTTGTGTTAGTTTAGGTAGTGTGTTTCTAGAAATTTGTCCATTTCTTATAGGTTTTCAAATCTGTTGAACTATAGTTTTTCATAGTACTCTTTTATGATCCCTTTTATTTCAGTTGGGTCTGTTGTAGTGTTTCCCATCTCATTTCTTATTTGGGTTATTTGCTTCCTCTCTTAATTTTTTTCTTTTGTCAATTTGGCCAGTAATTTGTCAATTTTGTTGATCCTTTTTGGTTTTGTTGATTCTATTGTTTTTCTGTTCTCTGCTCTGATGTTTATTATTTCCTTGCAGAAACCCTTGTGGGTTTCTTTTGCTATTCTCTTTCTATTTGTTTGAGTTATAGGGCTAACGTTTTGATTTTGTCCCTTCTTTTTTTGAGGTGTGTGTCTGTTGCTGTAAACTGACCTCTGAGCACTGCTTTTGCTGTGTCCCAAAGGTTTTGGTATGATGTGTTTTCATTCTCATTTGAATCTGGGAATTTTTTGATTCCATCTTTGGTTTCTTCTATTACCCAGTACTTTTTAAGCAGGTTGTTATTCAGTTCCCATGTTTTTTATTTCTTTTTCCTTGCTCTTTCTGTCATTAATTTCTGCATTTATGGAGTTGTGATCAGAGAAGATACTTTGTCTTACCTCAGTGTTTAAGATTTTGTTGAGGGTTGTTCTGTGGCCTGAGGCGTGGTCTGTTCTGGAGAATGTTCCCTGTGCGTTGAAAAAGAATGTATACTTCGCTGCTCTTGGGTGGAGTGTTCTGTATATGTCTGTGAGGTCAAGTTAGTTGATTGTGGCCTTTAGATCATGTTCTGTCCTTTACCGAGAGTGGTGTATTGAAGTCTCTTACTATTAATGTGTAACAGTCAATTTCTGTTTTGAGTGCTGTTAGAGTTTGTTTTATGTATTTTGAGCCCTATTGGTGGGTGTGTAGATATTTATTATGATTGTCATCCTGGTGAATTGTCCCTTCAATCATTATATAATGTCCGTCCTTATTTTTTATGGCGGATTTTGCCTTACAGTCTATTTTATCTGAGTTTAGTTTTGCCACTCCTGCTTTTTTTTGGTTGCTGATTGCTTGTTACGTTTTCTTCCATCCTTTTATTTTTAATACATTTATGTCTTTGTGTCTAAGGTTTGCCTTTCGTAGATAGCCTATTGATTTTTTTTTTTTTTAATCCATTCGGTGACTCTGTCTTTTTACAGGTATATTTAAGTCATTTATGTTCAGCGTGATTGTCAGTTCGGTGGGAGTTTTAATGCTGTCATTTATAGTGCCCTTTTTTTTTTTTTTTTTTGTGGTGCTGATGCTCTCTCTGTTCTTCTTACTCCCCTGTGCTAAGTTCCTTTTGTTTGTGGGTTTCTTTTCATTTATTTCATTTTTGTAGATTTTGTGTTTACTGAGACTACATTTTTCTTCTTTATTTTGATGACTATGTTTGTTAACCTTCTTTGTGGTTACCTTGAAATTTATCCTTAACTTCTTAAGTTTGAACCAGCCTCTTATTACTTGATATCACCTTGACTTCCTCTGCATTTGAAAGTTCTATACCTTCACCATGTATTCCCCCTTCTGTTGTTCTTTGTTGTCATTTACAGATTGATGTCTCTGGTTCCTTGTTATAAATCTTTTACTTTTGTTTTATCCTTGCAAGTTCATTACTTAGGGTGGTATATGGCTGATGATGACCTGTATCCTAGATTCAGGTTGTTGTCTGACGTTGGTTCTCTAACCAAAGGACTCCCTTTAATAATTCTTATAATTGGTTTTGTTTTTACATATTACCTTAATTTCTTTTTATCTGGAAGCGTCCTAATTTCACCATCATATTTGAGAGAGAGTGTTGCAGGATATGTTATTTTTGGTTGGCAGTTTTTTTTTTTTTTTTAAGTTTTTATATACATGTCATCCCATTGCCTTCTTGCCTGCATTGTTTCTGCTAAGTTTAGTCTTCCTGTTTCCACTTTGAATATGACTTTTCATTTTTCTCAGGATTCTTTCCACCTTTGGTTTTGGAGAGTGTGATTATGATATGTTTTGGTGACTTTCTTTTGGGATCTATCATATGTGGGGTTCGTTGAGCTTCTTGCATGCTCAGCTTTTCATCTTTCATGATATTGGGGAAGTTTTCTGTAAGCAAATCTTCAGTGATCCTCTCTGTTTTCCATTTTCTTCCCCTGTTCTGGAACTCCAATCATGTACATATTTTTGCTAATGACTGTATTACACATATTTTTTAGGTTTTCTCCATTCTTTTCTCTGATTTTTCCTCAAACAAAATGACATCCATGTATTTGTCTTCAGTTTTGCTGATTCTGCCTTCCATTGCTTCAAATTTGCTCCTAAAACTTCCTATTCTGTTGGTTATTTCTGAAATTTTGTTGTTTATCTTTTGGATTTCTTTCTAATTGCACTTTTGTGTCATTTCTAATTGTTTATTTTTTTTACTTTCTTTTTTTTATTTTCCTGAATTCCTCGATTGCTTTGTCTGTGTTTCCTTGATTTTGGCTTTGTTTTGGCAGGGTTTGGCTGTGTTTTCCTTGAGCTTGGCTGTTTTTTCCTTAGTTTTGTCTGTGCTTTCCGTGATCTCTTTCCTAATCTCTTGGAGATTCCTGAATATTAAGACTTCTAAATTCCCTATCAGGTAGTTCCAGTGCCTTTACTTCTATGAGAAGGTTATCTGCTACTTTATTTTGGTCATCCTGTCCGGTTTTTTAATATGTTTTGGTATTGTCTGCTGTCTCCGAGACATTATTATTATTTTCTTTATTGATTGTAGGTTTGCTTCTTTTGTCCTGCTTTGTTGTTTGGCTTCGTTATGCCTGGTCGTGTGGGCTGGCCGTGTTTTGTTGGTTACTTATCTGTGGGCACAATAGTTCTCACCACCTTGTCCAGGAGGGCAGAGCAGGTCACTCAGCTGTGGTGCAGCAGGGCAGGTCCAGTTGGGAGGAGGGGCAGGATCCAGGTCGTTTGTGCCAGGAACCAGAGCAGGTGGGGTGGGGTGGGGGCTGATGGCCAGGCCCATTCCACTCAGGGCCACAGGGTGCTATGGGACAGGGCCCAAGGTGGCAGGGCAAGGTCTGGAGGCTGGGCTGGTCTCACTTAGGGCCACGGTGCACGGTGAGTGGGGCTAGAGGCAGCAGGGAGGTGCTTGGGGTCCAGGCTGGTCCCATTCAAGGGCTTAGCGCGTAGTAGGCAGGGAAGGGTCTTGGGCCCAGACCGTCCCAGTTGTGGGCATGGGACAAGGCTGGAGGTGGTGGGAAGGGGCCTCAGGTTCAGGCCAGTCCTGCTCAGAGGTGTGGTGTGTGGCAGGGTAGGGGAGAGAGGTGGGGGCAAAGGGTGGAGTGGGTAGGGCTAGGCTAGATGGAGAAGAGCAATGAGGTGGGTTTGTACTATGTTCCCTGGCAGTGGAGGCTGCTGAGATGGGGCAGTTCTTGCCACTATTCATTAGAGGGGTCAGGTTTTAGGAGTGTGCACTTGTGGCTACTGCGTGAGAGTGTCTGGGCACCGCCTTGAGCTGCAGCCAGCAAATGTGACCTTACTTAGTTCTGGTGTGTCCACACCGTACCTGTTATCTCCTATTGAGAATTCTGTACTTTCCATGTGGGGTTGTTGGCTTTATTCCAAGATGGCTATGCTGTGTTCTGCCTTTTGGCCAGGAACCTCCACTATGTATCTTTACTCCTTCACACTTTCTGTCAGTTTCTTTTTCTTGACGGTTTCCCTTTATCCATTTGTTTAAGGTTCAAGGTCCCAGAATTGACATCTTTATCTGTTTTACTTGGTTTTTCGGGTCTTTGTTGCAGAAGAATGACTTAATGCTTCTGGCTAGTTTGCCATCTTGGCCCCACCCCCTCGCCCCAAATGTGTTTTTTATGGGAGCAGAATGCTGAAATATGTGTGTATTTTAAGTCCTGGGAAGTTTACTTTCCAAGAGGACCTTTTATTTAACATGTATACAAAGTTCTTGGTATGATCAATAGGCAAGCCTTAAATAAATGTTTTGTTGTTGTTGTTGAACCCTGAGGGTAACATTTTAATAAACTTACATATAATAAAAATAGCTAATAGTACTTTGAAAATACTCTGCAAATATTCTTCTGATAGACTGTATTTAAGTGTCGTTTGTCCCAAATATAATAAATGCACAGAGAACTGTGAGTTTTCAGTTAGTACCACCAAGTATTCTATATTCATGTCAGTAAAATGTTTAGGATTTCCCTGGTAGCATTTTAAGCTGTACCAATGGATTCTTATTGCTTACTGGGAGTCTTTATTAAAAACTATCCAGAGGAAGATAATTAGACATCTGTGAAAATGTTGATGATCCTTCCATCTCCTATTAGGAGATATAGATAGATGTATACATACACACACAAATATATGTATATACACACAGACATATGTATAAATCACCTCCTTTGGGCCAAGCCCCTCCTGACCACTAAACTTTGGTTGAATTACTTTGCCTGAGCTTTAAAATCATATTCATATAAATAAATCAAGGTGGAATCCTAAAAAAAAAGTTCAGGTAACCCAGAGGAAGGCAAGGGAAAAAAAATAGGAATGAGACGCACAGGTTACAAACAGAAAGCACAAAATAACAAGGCATAGATAAGGCCTGACATATCAGTAATTACTTTAAATGTAAGTGGCCTCGGTATACCAGTTAAAAGACAGATTAGCAGAGTGAATGAAAAACATGACCCACCAATATGCTGTCTACAAGATACTGACTTCAAATATAATGACATAAGTAGATTGACAGTAAAAGGATGGAAAAATATACACAAGGTGAACATTAATCCAAAAATTATAGCTATATTAATATCAGAAGAAGTAGAATTCAGAGCAAAGAAAATTAAAACAAAGAGGGACATTACATAATGATAAAAGGATTGATCAACTAGGAAGAGAAAATGATCCAAAATTATTAGCCCAGAAGACCAGGGACTCCATCAGCCTGAGACCAGAAGAACTAGATGTCGCCTGGCTGTTAGCAGTGACCACCCTGACAGGGAGCACAACAGAGAGTCCCTGATGGATCGGAAGAAGAGTGTGGAGCAGAAGTCAAGTTCGCATAAAAACACCAGACTTAATGATCTGACTGAGACTGGAGGAACCCCCAGCACCATGATCCCTGGACTCTGTTAACCCAGAACTAAAACCCTTCCCAAAGCCCACTCTTCAGACAAAGAGTAGACCGGACTATGAAACATAAAATAATACTCATAAGGAGTGTACTTCTTATTTCAAGCAGAAACACAAGACCAAATGGGTGGCTTCTGTCCAGAGGCAGGATGAGGAGGCAGGAAGAGACAGGAGATGGTTGGTTGGATGGATACGGGAAACCCAGGGTGGAAAGGAGGAGTGTGTTGTCACATTATAGGGATTGCAACTAATGTCACATAACAATATGTGTGTAAATTTTGTATGAAAAATTGAGCTGTAAACTTTCACTTAAAACACAGTTTTTTATATATATATTCATACACACACACGATATCAAACATTTGCAGTGAAAAAAAAATGTTTCTAGATTCTAGGAATGATTGTGTGGGAAATGACATTAGAAATATACCATTTGCAGCCACTCCTAAAAATGATACAAACCAAACCTGCTGCCGTGAAGTCAATTCTGACTCCTTACAACCCTGTAGTATAAAGTAGAACTTCCCCATTGGAAAGTAGATTTCCACATCTTTCTCCCATGGAGCACACTGGTGGATTTGAACTGCTTTTGGTTAGCAGCAGAGCGCTTAACCACTGTGCCACCAGAGCTCCTAAAAGAAACTATGTATTTAGGTGTAAATATAACAAAACATGGTAGGACTTGTATGCTGAAAACTATAAAATGCTGATGAAAGAAAATATAAATAAATGGAGAGACATAAAGTGTTCATGGGTTAGAAGACTCAACATAGTAAAAATGTTAGTTCTCCTTAAATTAATACACAGGTTTAATGTAATTCTTATCAAAATCCCCGCAAGATTTTTTTAATAGACATAGAGCTTTTTCTAAACTTTATGTGGAAAGGCATAGGAGTTAGAATAGCTAGAAATAATCTTGAAAAAGGAGAGAAATCATCTTACTATCTTCCTGATAGTAATACTTGTTTTTTTTAGCTACCGTAATCAAGACAGGTACTGAGGGGTAGAGATCACAGTAATAGACCCATATAAATGTGCTCAACTGATTTTTGACTCAGATGCAAAAGCAATTCAATGGAGGGAGGATAGCCTTTTAACAAATGGTACTGGAGCGATTGGACATTCATAGGCAAAAAAACAAGTCTCAACCTAAACCTCACACCGTATACAAAAATTAACTCAAAATGGAGCATAAACTTAAATGTAGAACATAAAACTTACACAAGTAAATCTTCAGACCTAGGGTGTGATGAAAACCTAAAGTACAATCAGTCCATAAAAGAAAATATCAGTAAATTGGACTTCATCAAAACTTTTACTCTTCAAGAAAACCCAGGAAAAGGATGAAAAGACAAGTTGCAAGCTGAGAGAAAATATTCGTAAACCACATATGTAATAAAATACTCATGTAGAGTAGTCGGAGGCGGGGCGAAGATGGCGGACTAGGTAGATGCTACCTCGGATCCTTCTTGCAACAAAGACTTGGAAAAACAAGTGAATCGATCACATACATAACAATCTACTAACCCTGAACAACAAACACAGATTTAGAGACGGAGAACGAACAAATACGGGGAAGCAGCGACTGTTTTCGGAGCCTGGAACCAGCGTTCCAGTCAGGTAACCTTGGCGCCAGCCTTAGGTCTCGGCCCAGGGGAGCTGAACACAAAATCTTGTGATGGCGCAAACAAGGGGCGCAGCCCTATCCCCCTGAACTGACCCCGGGAGGGGGCCCAGCCAGTCCATGCGGGTGGCTTGGCAATGCGGCTGGTGGGAGAAGTCCCTGGAAGGCAGTGACTGGTTCTGGAGCCAGGAGTGCAGCGTCCCAGCCGGGGAACCTTGGCGCTGGGCTTTTGACTGGGCACTGTCATGGCACAAGCACGGGGCACAGCCCTACTCCCCTGAACTAACCCCGGGAGGGGGCCTAGCCGGTCCGCGGGAGCAGCGCGGCGACGCGGCTGGTGGGACGAGAAGTCCCCGGGAGGCAGCGACTGATTTTGGAGCCGGGAGTGCAGCGTCCCAGCAGGGGAACCTTGACGCTGGGCTTTGGACTGGCAGTGGAGGATCTGACCGCGGCTTCAGCGGGTCAGACCCTCGGGGGCAATCTCCCCACAGCCAGCACACATAGGTGACATGCCCCTCGGGAGTCTCAGATAAAATAGTCATTCCAAGCAAGATAAGCAACTTTGGCTATATTCTGCGGTGCTACTCTCCTGTTCCTCTGTACCCTCCCCCACCCTTCCCAGGCGGCTTCATTAACATTGGAATTTCCTGACCCAGAGGGAGAACGGCTCCGGCTCCGCGGTGGCTTTGCTTTTCCCTTTTTTTTTTTTTTTTTTGGTCTTTTCCTAACCCATTCTTCCGGCCTGAGAGAAGGAACCACAAAAAACCCAGGGACCAAAAATCCATCCCTAATTGGACTAAAAACACAGAACCAGCTACAGCCAAGCATATATGATCCAAATCTCGGACTTTCATCCTTACACGGAACAAGGTGCCGGTTATAATCCAAAGGCAGTTCTGATAGGGATCTGACTGCATTTGTTTTTTAGCGGATTTTCTGGAAAAACAAGCTTCCCAGGTCTGATATCTCTGCTTATTCAACAGAGCCCTAACTGACCCACAACAGGGAACTGAGGGCTGAAGCTCCCCCCAGACCACATAGCCTCCTGCCTTAGGGGTCTAAGGAGGGTGACACCTACCATCAGTAGAGGTACTTGCATTGGGAGCCTAAGGTACAGCTGCAGTGCCCTCCCACCAAGGTGCTATAGGAATAGAGACACACCTACCTCACTGACACTTGGGGGAAGCCTGTCAGCATCCTGCCCCCCCTGGAGTGTGAACCCCAGCTGCTAATAGAATCTGGTGCACACAACTATCACCACTACTTCTTGAGGTAGATAGGTGTTAGGGTGCAGCACACACTTGACCCAAAATCAGGTTCTGCTCAAGAATAGTGAATAGACTCAGGCGTATATATCTGGCAACAGCCCAAACCAGCTGGTAATAGGTCATAAGTAAGTCAGGGGCTACAACAAACAAGACAGCAGAATCTAGTAGCCCATCCACGTATATTGAAAGAAAACAAAACAAGGTAAGACTCAGTGAGCAATTATAGAATAAATCACTACTATATCTTAGTGATGGCTCGGAGACAGCAGTCGATATCGAATCACATAAAGAAGCAAACCATGACAGCTTCTACAACCCCCCAAACAAAAGAATCAAAATCTTTCCCAAATGAAGATACAATCCTGGAATTATCACATACAGAATATAAAAAACTAATCTACAGAATGCTCCAAGACATCAGGGATGACCTCAGAAACGAAATAAGGCAAACTGCAGAAAAAGCCAAGGAACACACTGATAAAACAGTTGAACAACTCAAAACGATTATTCAAGAACATAGTGGAAAAATTGCAAGAATCCATAGAGAGCATGTAGAAATCCAAAACATTAACAATAAAATTACAGAATTAACGCAATAGGAAGTCAGAGGAGCAGACTCGAGCAATTAGAATGCAGACTGGGAGATCTGGAGGACCAGGGAATTAACACTAACATAGCTGAAAAAAAATCAGATAAAAGAATTAAAAAAAATGAAGAAACCCTAAGAATCATGTGGGACTCTATGAAGAAGGATAACTTGCGTGTGATTGGAGTCCCAGAACAGGGAGGGAGGACAGAAAACACAGAGAAAATAGTTGAAGATCTGCTGACAGAAAACTTCCCTGATATCATGAAAGACGAAAGGATATCTATCCAAGATGCTCATCGAACCCCATTTAAGATTGATCCAAAAAGAAAAACACCAAGACATATTATCATCAAACTTGCCAAAACCAAAGATAAAGAGAAAATTTTAAAAGCAGCCAGGGAGAAAAGAAAGGTCTCCTTCAAGGGAGAATCAATAAGAATAAGTTCAGACTACTCAGCAGAAACCATGCAGGCAAGAAGGCAATGGGATGACATATACAGAGCACTGAAGGAGAAAAACGGCCAGCCAAGGATCATATATCCAGCAAAACTCTCTCTGAAATATGTAGGCGAAATTAAGATATTTACAGATAAACTCAAGCTTAGAGAATTTGCAAAAACCAAACCAAAGCTACAAGAAATACGAAAGGATATTGTTTGGTCAGAAAACCAATAATATTAGATACCAGCACAACACAAGGTCACAAAGCAGAACATCCTGATATCAACTCAAATAGGGAAATCACAAAAACAAATTAAGATTAATTAAAAACAAAAAAAAGCTCATAACAGGGAATCGTTGAAGTCAATATGTAAAAGATCACAATAATCAAAAAGAGGGACTAAATACAGGTGGCATAGAACTGCCATATGGAGAGTGATACAAGGCGATATAGGACAATACAAGTTAGGTTTTTACTTAGAAAAATAGGGGTAAATATTAAGGTAACCACAAAGAGGTATAACAACTCCATAACTCAAGATAAAAGCCAAGAAAAACGTAACGACTCAACAAACATACAGTCAAACACTGTGAAAATGAGGATCTCACAATTTACTAAGAAAAATGTCTCAGCACAAAAAAGTAAGTGGAAAAATGAAATTGTCAACAACACACATAAAAAAGCATCAAAATGACAACACTAAACATTTATCTATAATTACGCTGAATGTAAATGGACTAAATGCACCAATAAAGAGACAGAGTCTGGGACTGGATAAAGAAACACGATCCGTCTGTATGCTGCCTACAAGAGACACACCTTAGACTTAGAGACACAAACAAACTAAAACTCAAAGGATGAAAAAAAATATATCAAGCAAACAATAAGCAAAAAAGAAGAGGAGTAGCAATCTTAATTTCTGACAAAATAGACTTTAGACTTAAATCCACCGCAAAGGATAAAGAAGGACGCTACATAATGATAAAAGGGACAATTGATCAGGAAGATATAACCATATTAAATATTTATGCACCCAATGACAGGGCTGCAAGATATATAAATCAAATTTTAACTGAAAAGTCAGATAGACACCGCCACAATTATAGTAGAAGACTTGAACACACCACTTTTGGAGACGGACAGGACATCCAGTAAGAAGCTCAATAGAGACACGGAAGACCTAATTACAACAGTCAACCAACTTGACCTCATTGACTTATGCAGAACTCTCCACCCAACTGCTGCAAAGTATACTTTTTTTTCTAGCGCACATGGAACATTCTCTAGAATAGACCACATATTAGGTCATAAAACAAACCTTTGCAGAGTCCAAAACATCGAAATATTACAAAGCATCTTCTCGGACCACAAGGCAATAAACCTAGAGATCAATAACAGAAAAACTAGGGAAAAGAAATCAAATACTTGGAAACTGAACAATACCCTCCTGAAAAAAGACTGGGTTATAGAAGACATCAAGGAGGGAATAAGGAAATTCATAGAATGCAAAGAGAATGAAAATACTTCCTATCAAAACCTCTGGGACACAGCAAAAGCAGTGCTCAGAGGCCAATTTATATCGATAAATGCACACATACAAAAAGAAGAAAGAGCCAAAATCAGAGAACTGTCCCTACAACTTGAACAAATAGAAAGTGAGCAACAAAAGAATCCATCAGGCACCAGAAGAAAACAAATAATAAAAATTAGAGCTGAACTAAATGAATTAAAAAAAAAAAAAATTAGAGAACAGAAAAACAATTGAAAGAATTAACAAAGCCAAAAGCTGGTTCTTTGAAAAAATTAACAAAATTGATAAACCATTGGCTAGACTGACTAAAGAAATACAGGAAAGGAAACAAATAACCCGAATAAGAAACGAGAAGGGCCACATCACAACAGACCCAACTGAAATTAAAAGAATCATATCAGATTATTACAAAAAATTGTACTCTAACAAATTTGCAAACCTAGAAGAAATGGATGAATTCCTGTAAAAACACTACCTACCTAAACTAACACATTCAGAAGTAGAACAACTAAATAGACCCATAACAAAAAAAGAGATTGAAACAGTAATCAAAAAACTCCCAAAAACAAAAAGCCCTGGCCCGGACGGCTTCACTGCAGAGTTCTACCAAACTTTCAGAGAAGAGTTAACACCACTACTACTAAAGGTACTTCAAAGCATAGAAAATGACGGAATACTACCCAGCTCATTCTATGAAGCCACCATCTCCCTGATACCAAAACCAGGTAAAGACATTACAAAAAAAGAAAATTACAGACCTATATCCCTCATGAACATAGATGCAAAAATCCTCAACAAAATTCTAGCCAATAGAATTCAACAACATATCAAAAAAATAATTCACCACAACCAAGTGGGATTTATACCAGGTATGCAAGGCTGGTGTAATATTAGAAAAACCATTAATGTAATCCACCACATAAATAAAACAAAAGACAAAAACCACATGATCGTATCAATTGATGCAGAAAAGGCATTTGACAAAGTCCAACACCCATTTATGATAAAAACTCTCACCAAAATAGTAATTGAAGGAAAATTCCTCAACATAATGAAGGGCATCTATGCAAAGCCAACAGCCAACATCACTCTAAATGGAGAGAATCTGAAAGCATTTCTCTTGAGAACGGGAACCAGACAAGGATGCCCTTTATCACCGCTCTTATTCAACATTGTGCTAGAAGTCCTAGCCAGAGCAATTAGGCTAGACAAAGAAATAAAGGGCATCCAGATTGGCAAAGAGGAAGTAAAATTATCTCTATTTGCAGATGACATGATCTTATACACAGAAAACCCCAACGAATCCACCAGAAAACTACTGAAACTAATAGAAGCGTTTGGCAGAGTCTCAGGTTATAAGATAAACATACAAAAATCACTTGGATTCCTCTACATCAACAAAAAGAACATCGAAGAGGAAATCACCAAATCAATACCATTCACAGTAGCCCCCAAGAAGATAAAATACTTAGGAATAAATCTTACCAAGGATGTAAAAGACCTATACACAGAAAACTACAAAGCTCTACTACAAGAAATTCAAAAGGACATACTTAAGTGGAAAAACATACCTTGCTCATGGATAGGAAGACTTAACATAGTAAAAATGTCTATTCTACCAAAAGCCATTTATACATAATGTACTTCCGATCCAAATGCCAATGTCATTTTTTAAGGTGATAGAGAAACAAATCACCAACTTCATATGGAAGGGAAAGAAGCCTCGGATAAGCAAAGCATTACTGAAAAAGAAGAACAAAGTGGGAGGCCTCACTCTACCTGATTTCAGAACCTATTATACAGCCACAGTAGTCAAAACAGCCTGGTACTGGTACAACAACAGGCACATAGACCAGTGGAACAGAATGGAGAACCCAGATATAAATCCATCCACATATGAGCAGCTGATATTTGACAAAGGCCCAGTGTCAGTTAATTGGGGGAAAAGATAGTCTTTTTAACAAATGGTGCTGGCATAACTGGATATCCATTTGCAAAAAAATGAAACAGGACCCATACCTCACACCAAGCACCAAAACTAACTTGAAGTGGATCAAAGACCTAAACATAAAGACTAAAACGATAAAGATCATGGAAGAAAAAATAGGGACAACCTTAGGAGCCCTAGTACAAGGCATAAACAGAATACAAAACATTACCAAAAATGACGAAGAGAAACCCGATAACTGGGAGCTCCTAAAAATCAAACACCTATGCTCATCTAAAGACTTCACCAAAAGAGTAAAAAGACCACCTGTAGACTGGGAAAGAATTTTCAGCTATGACATCTCCGACCAGCGCCTGATCTCTAAAATCTACATGATTCTGTCAAAACTCAACCACAAAAAGACAAACAACCCAATCAAGATTTGGGCAAAGAATATGAACACACTCTTCACTAAAGAAAATATTCAGGCAGCTAACAGATACATGAGAAAATGCTCTCGATCGTTAGCCGTTAGAGAAATGCAAATTAAAACCACGATGAGATTCCATCTCACTCCAACAAGGCTGGCACAAAACAAACAATAAAAAACACAAAAAACACAAAACAATAAATGTGGGAGAGGCTGCGGAGAGATTGGAACTCTTATACACTGCTGGTGGGAATGTAAAGTGGTACAACCACTTTGGAAATCTATCTGGCGTTATCTTAAACAGTTAGAAATAGAACTACCATACAACCCAGAAATCCCACTCCTCGGAATATACCCTAGAGAAATAAGAGCCTTCACACAAACAGATATATGCACACCCACGTTTATTGCAGCTCTGTTCACAATAGCAAAAAGCTGGAAGCAACCAAGGTGTCCATCAACAGATGAATGGTTAAATTGTGGTGTATTCACACAATGGAATACTATGCATCGATAAAGAACAGTGACGAATCTGTGAAACATTTAATAACATGGAGGAACCTGGAAGGCATTATGCTGAGCGAAATTAATCAGGCAAAAGGACAAATATTGTATAAGACCACTATTATAAGATCTTGAGAAATAGTATAAACTGAGAAGAACACATACTTTTGTGGTTACGAGGGGGGGAGGGAGGGAGGGTGGGAGAGGGTTTTTTATTGATTAGTTAGTAGATAAGAACTGCTTTAGGTGAAGGGAAGGACAATACTCAATACATGGAAGGTCAGCTCAACTGGACTGGACCAAAAGCAAAGAAGTTTCCGGGATAAAATGAATGCTGCAAAGGTCAGCGGAGCAAGGGTGGGGGTTTGGGGACCATGGTTTAAGGGGACTTCTAAGTCAATTGGCAAAATAATTCTATTATGAAAACATTCTGCATCCCACTTTGAAATGTGGCGTCTGGGGTCTTAAATGCTAACAAGCGGCCATCTAAGATGCATCAATTGGTCTCAACCCACTTGGAGCAAAGGAGAATGAAGAACACCAAGGTCACGCGACAACTAAGAGCCCAAGAGACAAAAAGGGCCACATGAACCAGAGACCTACATCATCCTGAGACCAGAAGAACTAGTTGGTGCCCGGCCACAACCGATGACTGCCCTGACAGGGAGCACAACAGAGAACCCTGAGGGAGCAGGAGATCAGTGGGATGCAGACCCCAAATTCTCATAAAAAGACCATACTTAATGGTCTGACTGAGACTAGAGGAATCCCGGTGGTCATGGTCCCCAAACCTTCTGTTGGCCCAGGACAGGAACCATCCCCGAAGACAACTCATCAGACATGGAAGGGACTGGACAGTGGGTAGGAGAGAGATGCTGATGAAGAGTGAGCTATTTATATCAGGTGGACACTTGAGACTGTGTTGGCATCTCCTGTCTGGAGAGGGGATGGGAGGATAGAGAGAGTTGGAAGCTGGCAAAATTGTCATGAAAGGAGAGACTGGAAGGGCTGACTCATTAGGGGGAGAGCAAGTGGGAGTACGGAGTAAGGTGTATATAAACTTATATGTGACAGTCTGACTTGATTTGTAAACGTTCACTTGACGCTCAATAAAAGTTAATAAAAAAAACTTACGTAGACTGTATAAAGAATTCTCAAAACTCAACAGTAAAAACAAAATGTCCAGTTATAAAATGGGCAGAGGCATGAAGACAAATTTCACCAAATAGGGCATACAGATGGCCAATAAGCACATGAAAAGATGTTTAAGGAAGCAAAAAATACCCACTCCTGAAGTGTAGCTGTGCATAGGGACTTTGTTCCAAAGAGTACACTGAATGGAAGGGGGGAAAGAAAGAGCAGCTTTACAGTGGTGAAACTCGAGAAACACCACCTCAGCCAGGTGATGAAGCTCATTATCAACTGTTGAATCGTGTTGATAGTACATTCCCTTGGTATGATATGATGAAAATGGCACTTTACTCCATAAAACCCATAACCATAGTCCAATCATGAGAAAAACATCAGACAGATTAAAATTGTAGGTTCACCCTACAATATACCTGACTAGTACTTCTCAAAACTGTCCAGGGCATCAAAAACAAAGTCTGAGAAACTGAGAGAAGCCTAGAGGAGCCTAAGAGACATGATGAGTAGATGGAATATGGGATCCTAGAACAAAAAAAGACATTAGATAAAAACTAAGTCATTCTGAATAACTATGGACTTCAGTTAATTTTTTTTTAGTTAATAGTTACCTAGTGCTGCTGTATCGAAAATACCACAAGTCAGTGGCTTTAACAAACAAATTTATTTTCTCACAGCTAAGAAGCTAGAAGTCTGAATTCAGGGTGCCAGCTCTAGGGGAAGGATTTCTGTGTCCACCCTGGAGGAAGGTCCTTGTTTCTTTTGAGCTTTTGCTCCTGGGTGATCATCATGTGGCTTGGCATCTGTCTTCCCCATCTCTGCTTCTGGCTTGCTTATTTGATCTCTTTTATAACTGAAGAGATTGAATTCAGACATATGCTGCACTAGTGCTGTCTCATTAACGCAACAGAGAAAACCCGTTGCCCAGATGATATCATAACCACAGGTATACAAAAATACCGCACGCGCACACACACACACAGCCAAAAAGGTGGAAAGTACTTAAGTGCCCATCAGCGGATGAATGGATAAAAAACTATGGTACGTACACACAATTGAATGCTACGCAATGATAAAGAACAATGATGAACCTGGGAAACACCTCACAACGTAGATGAATCTGGAGGGCATTATGCTGAGCAAATGTTAGTCGCCAAAGGACAAATATTGTATGAGACCGCTATTATAAATACTCAAGAAGAGGCTTATACCTGGAAAGAAACAATCTTTGATAGTTACAAGGGAAGGGGAGGGTAGGGAAGGAGAGACACTAACTAGACAATAGATAAGTGGTGAAGGGTAAGACAGTACACAATACTGGGGAAGTCAGCACAACTTGATCAAGGCAACCATCCAAACTCCCTGACGGACCGAGTTACTAGGCTGAGCACTAGGGAACATGATTCTAGGGACATCTAGCTCAGTTGGCGTAACATAGTTTATAAAGAAAATGTTCTACATCCTACTTTGGTGAGTAATATCTGAGGTCTTAAAAGCTTGTGAGCGGCCATCTAAGATAATATCTACTGGTCCTACCCTGTCTGGAGCAAGGGAGAATGAATAAAACCAAAAACACGAGGGAAAGATTACTCCAAAGGACTGATGGATCACAACTACCACATCTTCCACCAGACTGAGTCCGGCACAATGAGATGGTACCTGGCTACCATTGCCAACTGCTCTGACAGGGATCACAGTAGAGCGTCCCAGACAAGAGCTGGAGAAAAATGTAGAACAAAATTCTAACTCAAAACAAAAAAAAAGACCAGACTTAACTGGTCTGACAGAGACTGTAGAAACCCCGAGAGTATGGCCCACAGACACCCTTTTAACTCAGTACTAAAGTGACTCCTGAGGTTCACCCTTCAGCGAAAGATAACCCATTGCCATCGAGTCAATTCTGACTCCTAGCAACCCTATAGGGCAGGTTAGAACTGCCCCATAGGGTTTCCAAGGAGTAGCTGGTAGATTTGAACTGCTGACGTTTTGGTTCGCAGCCAAATTCTTAACCACTGTGCCCCCAGGGCTCCTCAGCCAAAGATTAGGCAGGCCTATTTAAAAAATAAAAAAACCCAAACCCATTGCCATCATTTCAACTCATAGCACCCCTGTAGAACCCCTAATGGCACAGTGGTTAAGTGCTCGGCTGCAAATGAAAGGTCAGCAGTTCTACTCTCTCCTATAAGGGGTAGTAGTATATTTACAACACGTATTTTGAGGGGGACACAATTCAATCTGTAACAGTAATACATCAGTATTGGTTCATTAATTGTAACAACTACAGTATTACTAATGTAAGCTGTTAATAATAGAGAAAAGTATGTGAAGGGGTATATGAGGATTCTACCATCTTCTCAACTTTTCTGTAAATCTAAAGCTGCACCAAAAATAAAATCAATTATTTAAAAATGTTTAACACCGCTAGCATTAGATAGCTACTGTTGACTCATTGAGTTGACTCTGACTGATGGTTGCCTTATATATACCAGAACAAAAACTGACAGCCAGATGGTGGTCACTGTTGTTATTTGTTAGGTGCTGTTGAGTGGTTCCGACTCAGTGACCTTATGTACGACGGAACGAAGCACTGCTCGGTCCTGCGCCATCCTCACAATTGTTGCTATGTTTCAGCCCAGTTGTTGCAGTCACTGTCAGTCCATCTCATTGAAGGTTGAACTCTTTTTCATTGACCCTCTACTCTACCAAGTATGATGTCCTTCTCCAGGGACTGATCCTTCCTGATAACATATCCAAAGCACATGAGATGAAGTCTCACTGTCCTCGCTTCTAAAGAGCATTCTGGCTGTACGTTTTCCAAGACGGATGTGTTCATTCTTCTGACAGTCCATCCTATATTCAATATTCTTCACCAACACCTTAATTCAAGTGCATCCATTCTTCTTCTTTCTGTCCTTATTCATCGTCCACTTTAGTCCTCAAAGTGACATCTTTGCTTTTTAACACTTCAAAGAGGCCTTTTGCAGTAGATTTGCCCAACGCAATATGTCATTTGATTTCTTGACCGCTTTTTCCATGGGTGTTGATTATGGATTCAAGTAAAATGAAATCCTTGATAACTTCAATCTTGTCTCTGTTTATCATGATGTTGTTTATTGGTCCAGTTGTGAGGGTTTTTTGTTTTCTTAATACTGAGGAGTAATCCATAGTGAAGGCCGTAGTCTTTGATCTTCATCAGTAAATGCTTCAAGGCCTCTTCACGTTCATCAAGCAAGGTTGTGTCATCTGCATATCACAGATTGTTAATGAGTCTTCCTCCAGTCCTGATGCCGTATTCTTCATATAGTCTAGCTCCTCAGATTATTTGATTATTACATGAGTCACAATTGACTCAGCAACAATGGGTTTGGTTTGGTGGTCACTAGCACCAGGGAAATGCAAATTAAAATACAGTGAGATGTACACTTATCAGCAAGGATGCAGAAAAAAGGATCTCTTCTCATGCATTGCTGACAGGACTGTAAAGTTCTACAGCCTCTCTGGAAAATAATTAGGCAGTCTCTCAAAAACTGAACATATTTACCATAGGATCTAGCAGTTGTACTCCTGGACATTTGTCCCAGATAAATTAAATCTTAATGCCCATGCAAAAACCTGTACACAATTATTTATAGCAGCTTTTTTGTTAATGGCCAAAAGCTGGAAACAAAGTGTCTCTTGGTAGGCAGATAGTTAAACCAACTGTGGTACATCCATACCATGGAATACTTCTCCACAATAGAAAGGAAAGGACTATATGAAATCCTGGTGGTTAAGTGCTACAGCTACTAACCAAAAGGTCAGCAGTTCGAATCCGCCAGGCTGTCCTTGGAAACTCTGTTGGCCAGTTCTACTCTGTCCTGTGGGGTTGCTATGAGTCGGAATCGACTCGACAGCACTGGGTTTTTGGGTCTGGTACTGATACATACAACAACTTGGATCAGTCTTCAGAGCATTATGCTGAATGAATAAAAGCCATTCTCAAAAGGACACGTACTGTATGGTTCCATTTATGTATAGAACATTCTTGAAATAACAGAAGCATAGAGATGAAGAACAGATTAGCTGTTGCCAGGGCTTAGGGATGATGGGGATGGGGGGTGTGACTATAAAGGGGTAGCACGAGGGAGGTTTTGCTGTGCTGGTTACATAAATCTACAAGTGATAAAGTGACAGAATGATACACTTCATATCAGTGCCACTTTCCTAGTTTTGATACTGTGCTATAATTATATATGGTCATTGGGGGAATCAGGTGAAGGGTACACAGAACCTCTCTGTAGTGTATATATTTATAGTAACAGCTTTGTTGAGATACAATTCACATATCGTACAATTTACCTATTTAAAACATCTTCAGTGGTTTTTAGTGTATTTAGAGTGGTGCCCCCACTGCCACATCAGTTTTAGAACATTTCATCACTCCAGTAGGAAACCTAGCACCCTTCACCCCTCACCCCAGTTTCCCAGCCTCCCCAGCTCCTCACACCACTAATCTACTTTCTGTCTCTATGGATTTACCTCTTCTGGAAGTTTCATAATAAATGGAATCATAACAGCATACAACCTGTTGTTTCTGGGTTCTTTCACTGAGCATAATGTTTTCTAGGTTCTTCCGTGGTATAGCTTGTATTAGTGCTTTATTCCTTTTTATTGCCAAATAACATTCCATTGTATGAACATATCACATTTTGCTTGTTCATTTGACACTTGGTGGACATTTGGGTTGTTGCCATTTTTGGACTTTCATGAATAATGCTGTTATGAGTCATTATGCCCAACCCTCTACATGCTTGTAACCATCACACATTGAGCACTTGCACCGTTGAGCAAGGGTCCAGCTCATAAAGACTGTTTCCCCTTTTGTAAAATATGAACTTACTCTCTTTTTAACTCACAAATTTAGCAGAATATGTCTTGCCTGCTATCTTAATGACTTAAATTCAGGGGATTTATTCAGGGATGTTTAGGTAAAGAAATCTTGATAAAATATGACCATTTAGGCTGATGACTTTAGCTTTGTAAAAATTTAAATATTTTTTATGGTTCCAGAGGAGAAAAAAGCTATGCTGCAGGAAATAGCTAATCAAAAAGGAGTATCCTGTCGTGCTCAAGGCTGGAAGGTCCACCTCTGTGCCGCCCAGTTACTACAGCTGGTAGGTCAAGTTCTAGCAACTGAGACATCATGTGAAGAGAAGAAAAGTTGCTGGAGACATCTGAGTTTTCGAGTAATTTCTGAAGCATTCCAAATTAACATGAGTCATGGTAGAATTTTTGTGTGTGCTACATAATGCTTGTAACTTAAATATGTCTTAGTTCTGGTACCCAGGACCAAAATATATGGAATAGCTTCAGAGTTTTCCCATCTTTGGAGTAACAGTGATCTGAAAAACATTTTCTGTTATGAGCGTCTAAAATACATATGCCTTGGTTGGTTTTTCTACTTAGCAGAAAAACAAATTTTTATGTCAGTTATATAGGTGTGCTTTTTAGAGGAATTGTGAATTCAGGACAGTGTTTAAAAGCTATCCTTAAAAATAGACGCTTGACTTTGGCAAATTATGTGTAAATCAGTATTAGTCAGTTTCCCTTACTGTGAATTTACCTCTTGAGAGACAGGACTTTATCACCTGAACACTCATGTACCAGTTTACAAAGCTAATTCAAGGCAGGTTCATTACAGAATTACACTTTGCCTCAGATGAACAGAAAAATTTCTCTGAGGCCACAGTGTCTTTTATATGTTGCAGACGAATCTAGAGCATGATGTTTATGAAAGACTCACCAACTTACAGGAAGGGATTATCCCAAAGAAAAAAGCGGCAACTGACGACGATCTGCACCGAATAAATGAGCTGATACAGGTTCGTGTGAGCCCCTTAATGACTGAGCGGCCCGTCTGTGGAGTTGTTCACTGTAAAGTCTTATTTTCTCCCCCATCCACTCATAACCTTCATAAAAGCCATTACTTCAGCCTGCATTACCAAGAAACATTAAGACCTTTTTTCCATGTGAAACCCTCAAAACGGCATCAGCCCGGTTGGTGAGAAATTCTTTGAAACATATTGTCCTCATGGTTACTGACGGATGCTGTCCTGTCTTTGTTACAGGGAAATATGCAGAGGTGTAAACTGGTGATGGATCAAATCAGTGAGGCCAGAGACTCCATGCTTAAAGTGTTAGATCATAAGGACCGTGTCCTGAAGCTGCTAAACAAGAACGGAACTGTTAAGAAAGTGTCCAAATTGAAGCGGAAGGAGAAAGTCTAGGCCCAGGAGAATCAGGACTTTGGAAACAGAATTTATGAATAATGATGGTAGGGGTGGGGTGGGGGGGTTGGCTGTTTTCAAAGTGGAACATTGAAATAAAGGAAGCCTTCCTTAACTCACATGTGAAAGCAGAGGGACCTATGGCACCCAGTGGCAGGAAGGATCAGAGCCAGCTGGCACCGTGAGCCCACTTCTTGCTTTCACATGTTTCCCTTTCAAACTTGCTCTGCGATCATTAATGACTCCTGATGTGTCAGTGTCTGCCAGTTGGAATCAGTGACACAAATGGCTGGCTGGCATTTTTCAGCCTCTGGTTTATAAACTATATTTATCTGGTGGATTCCTGCAGGACCCACACTGAGCCTGGACTGAACATATCCACTTGGACCATCTGGTATCTCTCTACACTGAAAATAAAACCTCTTCCCCTCACCATGGTTGGTTCTTATTCTGTCTTACCTTCCAATGCCTGAGCTGGCCTTTGACAGCAGTGCCCCAGCACCAAAAGAGCTGCCGTATCTCACATTCTAAGGGGTTTGAACTATTAGTTCTTGTCATTTTTTTAAAGAACTATTTCAGAGTGAAATTGTTAGAGTGTCTGTCCTGTGTGTGTCAGACCTGGGTGTTGACGTTCAGAGCAGGCAGCACCGTAAGCTGCTCTGAGATCCTGGTTCTGAAGTACACTTTTGGATATCTGTACTTCGTAGCTGGTGTGATGCTGTTAATTGTACGTACCACACATCTCCAAAATCAATAAAGGACTCAAAGAGGTTTTTGTACATGAGCAGTTTGTACCTTTTTATTATCAAGTCTATCAGTGCTGTGTAGTATCACTACTATAGTTGCTCGCACATTGATGAGAGTCTACTCTGTTAATAGCTTTGTTATTCTGCATGAAGAGTTCCGTTTGGCCCAGCATTTTAAAGTTCTCACAGTGCCAAAGTCTGTCAGCTTTTGATTATCCTCAGTATCAGACTCTGTTATGTCCAGGTGTGAATATAAATTGATCAAACTCTAGGGCAATTAAGGTCTCAGGTCTGGGGTGGGACTTTCAGGTGTATAGATCCTCTTCCTTCTTCTACAGTGGTAAGGTAGCCAGGCTTGCTCCCGTAGAGGACAAGCCCAGCTATCTCCCTTCTAGCTAGCCCTTGTGTGACAGTAAGATTGTTTCAGTCTACTGCCTCTGGAGACAAGACCTGGCCATCCTGCCTTACGACACTTGTGAACAGTTTGGGCCTGGGGCTCTTCTCTGCCCTGCCCTGAACAGATGGAGACAGGAAGTCTGCCAGTTCTTGCCATGTCTTTGGGGCCAACACTATAGCACACTTGAGATCACCTTCCTCCTATTGGGATGGTGAACTCCTTCATCTGGTGTGGGATGGGGTGAAAAGACAGAATGCGTACATTTGGCCTTCCTTGGGTTAGGCAACTTAGGCCTGCGTTACCTAGGCTAAAGGAATCCTTAACCATTGAGATTGGTTCACCAGAGTTTTTCACAGGGGTGGGGAGCTGTGATGGTTGATGGTATGTTGTCAGTTTGGCTAGGCTATAATTCTCAGTGGGTTGGCTGGCACTGTATCATCTCCCATTTCATGATCTGATGTGAACTGCCAATCAGTGGGAAGAGGAGTTTTCTTACGGGTGTGTGGCCTGCATCCGTGATATAAACAAATGTTCCTGTAAAGCTCGCTCTCTTTCTGATCCTGCCGTCTTCTCAGTGTCAGACCCTGATTCCTGGGACGTAAGCCAGCAGGAGCCTCCAGCCTGTCACCTGAGCTGCAGATTTTGGATTCACCAACCCCCACAACCCTGTAAGTCAACAAAGGCGGCTAGCCTGTCGGCTCACCTACAGGTTTTGGGTTCATCAGCCCCTGCAACCGCACAAGCCAGCGGAGATCGCCAGCCTCTCGTCTAACCCTCGGATTTGGGACTTGCCAGCCCCAACAATTGACGTGAACATTTTCTCACAATTGTGTGAGCCGTTTCACTGAAGTAAATCTCTCTATATGTATGTATCTACGTGTCACCGGTTTTGCTCCTCTAGAGAACCCAGACTAAGACATTTGGTACCAAGAGTGATTCTAGAAGAACAAAACCTTGAGAATAAGTTTTCTGAATTGGTTCTCAAGCCTGGGTAGTCTTAAAGGCACTAATGACTAATTCCAGTAGTGAAGAGGGCACTGCTAATCGATGGCTGAGGTGGCAGTAGAAACATGAAATACCCTCACCATTGGATCAAATATTTGTGAGAAATAAGATTTTGGGTGATTGTGTATTTGATACTTTCAACATTTCTGTCAAACAGAAGTATAGGGAGGCTGGTTGGTTGGTCCAGCTTTCTATAGACAGAGTGGTGACTGAGCTTCAGAGTCACAGCTCAAGGGCTACATAAAGGCCTGAAAGTTACCACTTGTGCTCTGAAAGAAAGCCTTATTTCCTTTTCTTCTTTTTATTGTGCTTTCAGCGAAAGTTTACAAATCAAGTCAGTCTCTCATACAAAAATTTATATGTATGTTGCTAAGTACTCCTAGCTGCTGTCCCCCTAATGAGACAGCACATTCTTCTCTACCCTGTATTCCCCGTGTCCATTCAGCCAGCTTCTGTCCCCCTCTGCCTTCTCATCTCCCCACCAGACAGGAGCTGCCCACATAGTCTCATGTGTCTACTTGAACCAAGAAGCTCACTCCTTACCAGTATCATTTTCTATCTTATACTCCAGTCCAATCCCTGTCTAAAGAGTTGGCTTTGGGAATGGTTCCAGTCTTGGGCTAACAGAAGGTCTGAGGATCATGAACTCCGGAGTCCTTCTAGTCTCAGTCAGACCATTAAGTCAGATCTTTTTATGAGAATCTGAGGTCTGCATCCGACTGCTCTCCTGCTCCATCAGGAATTTTCTGTTGTGTTCCCTGTCAGGGCAGTCATGGGTTGTAGCCGGGCACCATCTAGTTTTTCTGGTCTCGGGCTGATGTAGTCTCTGATTTATGTGGTCCTGTGTTTCTGTTTCTTGGGCTCATAATTACCTGTGTCTTTGGTATTCTCCTTTGCTCCAGGTGGGTTGAGACCAATACATGCATCTCAGGTGGCCGCTTGGCAGCGTTTAAGACCCCAGACGCCATTCACCAAAGTGGGATGCAGAATGTTTTCTTGATACGCTTTATTATGCCTATTGACTTAGATGTCCCCTGAAACCATGATCCCCAGACCCCTACCCCTGCTATTCTGACCTTCGAAGCATTTGGTTTATTCAGGAAACTGCTTTTGGTTTAGTCCAGTTGTGCTGACCTCTCCTGTATTGTGTGTTGTTTTTACCTTCACCTAAAATAGTTCTCGTCTACTATCTAATTAGTGAATACCCCTCTCCCTCTCTCCCTTCCCACCCTCATAACCATCAAAGAATATTTTCTTCTGTGTTTAAACTATTTCTTAAGTTCTTAGTAGTGGTCTCATACAATATTTGTCCTTTTGCAACTCACTAATTTCACTCAGCATAGCACCTTCCACATTTCTCCGTGTTATGAAATGTTTCACAGATTCATCATTGTTCTTTACGGATGCGTCATATTTCATTGTGTGAATATACCATAATTTATTTATCCATTCATCCTTTGATGGGCATCCTTGGTTGCTTCCATCTTTTTGCTATGAAAGCCTTATTTCTTAGAGTAACAAAGCTGACACTGCAGAACATCAGACCCAGGATCTCTTGCTACAAGAGGCTGAATTATAACACCATTTAAGTTTCCAACTTCAAATGGTGTCTGAAGTTAAAGTAAGAGCAATAATTGAGAAGAAATGGGATCATGAAACTTGGGATGGGGACATATGGGCATATAACCAGGAAGCTAGGGATATAAAATGGAGCCCCTAAATTCTGTTGAATCACTCCTGCTAACCAAACCAGCCCTTTCACACCTATCTGAGATTACTCCAATATTGCTAAACCACCCTCCCCAGTAAAATCATTATCCTTTCCACCTCCATCTAATTAGAGTCTTTGAGACATTGCGTGGGGCATTGCCTGAGGTAGATTCCTTACAAAACATTGGTGAATGTCCCCAGAACCACCCCTACTGCTCATTTTTGCTTCCAGATCTATAACTAGACTTAGTCCTACACGCCCCAAGAGCAAAGTACAAAGTGTGATCCATGAGAAGTTACACTACACTCCAGAAAAACTGGTTTTTCTAATATGTACAAGCAGAAACACGGTGATATGTGTGGGAATGGCTTTTAAGGGTGTGGGATAATGGTAAAAGGAACAAAGTTGGATAACTCTGAGTTTATTGATACAGGCCCACTAAGCACAGATTTTTCATTCAGTTTTTCACCTTGAGAGATTAGAAAAGGATCTAAGTTTATTTGGTTGGTTGACTGAAGCCTAGATTAAGAGGTGGCCTTCATTAAATCATGTTGAAATGCCAGAACTGCCTTGGTATACTGTAGAAGAAGGTAGCATGTTAGAGTGGATTTATCAGGTTGGACCCACAGACCCACCCAGGGAGTGCCCAGAGGACACACCTTTCACCACAACTGTGAGGAACAAATTTGTGAAGGGAGCCCCAGCATACTTGAAGACTGCTGTGATTGGTGTTTTACATAGGTCAGATTTTACATTGGGAGCTGCCCTAACTGCATTAAGACCCCTAACTACAATGGGGCTGATTGGACCCTGGGACAGCAAGGGCCAAGTGGCAGCACTTAATTGCAAAAGACAAGGTAGGCATGGGTAATACAATGGACAGCAGAGTCAGCAATAATCAGAAGAGTGTGACTTCCATGGACTTACAGCACTGACTACTTAATCGTGGTGTCCCTAGGAGTGAAATTGATGGAAAGCCTACTAAATATTTACTTGATCTGTACAAACAGAAGAATTCTAGGTGAAGTGAACGGCATTCTAACCTGAATCGCCAAAATAGGTTCATGGCCCCTCATTCAATTCCCAGACGAACCAATTTACAGACCCACAACCCCTTGAATGAAGGGTGAAGGGGAAGCTGGGTCCACCTGAGGAAGAACCTTACTACACTGCTAAGTTTTATAGTGTTAATCTTAAAAGATCTATGGCCTTTTATGAGAGTGACTGTTCCCTGAGGAAAGGAAAAATCAGACTTTTCAGGGATTACTGGACACTGGCTCTGAACTGACGCTAATTCCAGGAGACCAAAAATGTCACTGTGGCCCACCAGTCAGAGTAGGGACATATGTAGGTCAGGTTGTCCATAGAGTCTTAGCTGACTTCCATCTCACAGTGGGGGCAGTGGGTCCAGTGGGTCCCTGAATCTACTCTGTCATAATTTCCTGAGTTCCAGAATGCATAATTGGAATACACATACTCGGTAACTGGCAGAGCCTCCACGCTGGATCCCTGACACATGGAGAAAGTTCTATTATAGCAGGAAAAGCCAAGTGGAAGCCACTAGAACTGCCCCTACCTTGGAAAATAGTAAACCAAAAGCAATACCGCATTTCTGGAGGGACTGTAGAGTTTACTGCCACCATCAAAGAGTTGAAGGATGCAGGGGTGGTGATTCCCACCACATCCCCATTCAACTTTCTTACTTGGCTTGTGCAAAAAAACAGATCTTGAAGAATGAGAGTGGATTATTGTAAACTTAACCAGGTGGTGACTCCAACTGCAGCTGCTGTTCCAGATGTGGTTTCATTGCTTGAGCAAATTAATACATCTCCTAGTACTTAGTATGCAGCCATTGATCTGGCCAGTGCCTCTTTCTCAATTCTAGTTTTGAAGGAACACCAAAAGTAGTTTGCCTTCAGCTGGCAAGGCCAGCAGTACACCTACGTCAGGGGTATATCAGCTCTCCAGTCCTATATCATCATTTAGTCCACAGGGACCTTGTTCCCTTTTCCCTTCAAGAAGACATCACACTGGTCCATTACATTGATGACATTTTGCTGATTGGACCTAGTATGGAGGAAGTGTCAATGACTTTGGACTTAACTGGTAAAACATTTGTGTGCTAGAGGATGGGAAATTAATCTGACAAAAATTCAAGCACGTTCCACCTCTTGAAATTTCTAGGAGGTCCAGTGCAATGGGGCACATCCAGCTATTCCTTCTAAAGTAAAGGATAAGTTATTGCATTTGGCCCCTTCCACACCAAAAAATGTGTCTGTCAGTTTGCCGTACTGTGGGGGCTTGCTTGTTGCTGGAATGCTGGAAGCTATGCCATTGATATTCAGATATCAGCAGGGTCGCCTAGGGAGGACAGGTTTCAGCTGAGCTTCCAGACTGAGACAGACTAGGAGGAAGGACTCGGCAGTCTACTTCTGAAAAGCATTTAGCCAGTGAAAACCTTATGAATGGCAGGGGAACATTGTCTGATATAGTGCTGGAAGATGAGCCCCCCAGGTTGGAAGGCACTCAAAAGATGACTGCAGAAGAGCTGCCTCCTCAAAAGTAGAGTCGACCTCAATGACGTGGATGGAGTGAAGCTTTCAGGACCTTCATTCACTGATGTGGCATGACTCAAAATGAGAAGCAGCAGCTGCAAACATCCATTAATAATCAGAACCTGGAATGTACAAAGTATGAATCTGGGAAAATTGGAAATCATCAAAAATGAAATGGAATGCATAAACATTGATATCCTAGGCACTAGTGAGCTGAAATGGACTGGTATTGGCCACTTTGAATCAGACAATCATACAGTCTACTCTGCTGGGAATGACAACTTGAAGAGGAATGGTGTTGCATTCATCATCAAAAAGAACGTTTCAAGATCTCTCCTGAAGTACAACGCCATCAGTGATAGGATAATATCCATACGCCTACAAGGAAAACCAGTTAATATGACTATTATTCAAATTTACACACCAACCACTTAGGGCCAAAGATGAAGAAGATTTTTATTAGCTGCTGCAATCTGAAATTGATCAAACATGCAATCAAGATGCATTGATAATTACTGGCAGTTGGAAATGAAGAAGGATCAGTAGTTGGAAAATACGGCCTTGGTGATAGAAACAATGCTAGAGATCGAATCATAGAATTTTGCAAGACCAGCGACTTCTTCATTGCAAATACCTTCTTTCACCAACATAAATGGTGACTATACACATGGACCTCGCCAGATAGAACACAGAAATCAAATTGACTGCATCTGTAGAAAGAGATGATGGAAAAGCTCAGTATCATCAGTCATACAAGGCCAGGGACCGACTGTGGAACAGACCATCAATTGCTCATATGCAAGTTCAAGCTGAAACAAGAAAATCAGAGCAAGTCCATGAGAGCCAAAACATGACCTTGAGTACATCCCACCTGAATTTAGAGACCAACTGAAGAATAGATTTGACGCGTTGAACACTAGTGACGGAAGACCAGAGAAGTTGTGGAATGACATCAAGGACATCATACATGAAGAAAGCAAGAGGTATTGAAAATACAGGAAAGAAAGAAAAGGCCAAGATGGATGTCAGAGGAGACTCTGAAACTTGCTTTCAAATGCCGAACAGCTAAAGCAAAAGAAAGAACTGATGAAGTAAAAGAACTGAACAGAAGATTTCAAAGGGCAGCTCAAGAAGACAAAGTATTACAATGACATGTGTAATGAGCTGGAGATGGAAAACCAAGGGGAAGAACACACTCGGCATTTCTCAAGCTGAAAGAACTGAAGAAAAAATTCAAGCATTGAGTTGGAATAGTGAAGGATTCTATGGGGAAAATGTTAAACGATGCAGGAAGCATCAAAAGAAGATGGAAGAAATACACAGAGTCATTATGCCAAAAAGAATTAGTCGATGTTCAGCCATTTCAAGAGGTAGCATGTGATCAGGAACCGATGGTACTGAAGGAAGAAGTCCAAGCTGCTCTGAAGGCATTGGCAAAAAACAAGGCAACAGGAATTGATGGAATATCAATTGAGATGTTTCAACAAACAGATGTAGCGCTGGAGGTACTCACTCGTCTATGCCAAGAAATATGGAAGACAGCTTCCTGGCCAACTGACTGGAAAAGATCCATATTTATGCCTATTCCCAAGAAAGGTGATCCAACTGAATGGAAATTATAGAACAATATCATTAATATCACACGCAAACAAAATGTTGCTGAAGATAATTCAAAAACAGCTGCAGCAGTATACTGAGAGGGAACTGCGAGAAATTCAGGCTGGTTTCAGAAGAGGACATGAAACCAGGGATATCATTGCTGATGTCAGATGGATCCTGGCTGAAAGCAGAGAATACCAGAAGGTTGTTTACTTGTGTTTTATTGACTATGCAAAGGCATTCTACTGTGTGGATCATAACAAATTATGGATAACATTGCAAAGAATGGGAATTCCAGAACACTTAATTGTGCTCCTGAGGAACCTTTACATAGATCAAGAGGCAGTTGTTTGGACAGAACAAGGGGCTACTGATTGGTTTAAAGTCAGGACAGGTGTGCGTCAGGGTTTTATTCTTTCACCATACCTATTCATTCTGTATGCTTTATGCAATCAGTACAAGAAACTGGACTATGTGAAGAAGAACGGGGCATCAGGATTGGAGGAAGACTCATTAACAACCTGCGTTATGCAGATGACACAACCTTGCTTGCTGAAAGTGAAGAGGACTTGAAGTACTTACTAATGCAGACAAAGACCACAGCCTTCAGTATGGACTGCACCTCAACATAAAACAAAAATCCTCACAACTGGACGAGTGAGCAACATCATGATAAACGGAGATAAGATTGAAGTTGTCAAGGATTTCATTTTACTTGGATCCACAATCAACAGCCATGGAAGCAGCAGTCAAGAAATCAAAAGATGCATTGCATTGGGTAAATCTGCTGCAAAGGACCTCTTTAAAGTGTTGAAGAGCAAAGATGTCACCTTGAAGACTAAGGTGCACCTGACCCAAGCCATGCTATTTTCAACCGCGTCATATGCATATGAAAGCTGGACAATGAATACGGAAGATTGAAGAAGAATTGACGCCTTTGAATTGTGTTGGCGAAGAATGTTGAATATACCATGGACTGCCAAAAGAACAAACAAATCTGTCTTAGAAGAAGTACAACCAGAATGCTCCTTAGAAGCAAGGATGGCGAGGCTGCATCTTACATACTTTGGACATGTTGTCAGGAGGGATCAGTCCCTGGAGGAAGGACATCACGCTTGGCAGAGTACAAGGTCAGCAGTAAAGAGGAAGACCCCAGCAGGGTGGATTGACACAGTGGCTGCAACAACAAGCTCAAGCATGACAACGATTGTAAGGATGGCTCAGGACTGGGCAGTGTTTCATTCTATTGTGCCTACGGTGGCTATGAGTTGAAACCAACTCGACGGCACCTTACAACAACAACACCAAAACGAGGCACAACGCCTGGTGGAATTTTTTTAGATTTCAGAGGCAACATATTCCTCATTTGGGTGTGCTACTACTCAGGCCTATTTATCAAGTGACTCAAAAAGCTGCTAGTTTTGAGTGGGGACCAAAACGAGAGAAGGCTCTGCAACAGGTTCAGGCTGCTCTGCAAACTGTTCTGCCACTTGGGCCATAAGATCCAGCTGGTCCAGTGGTACTTGAAGTGTCAGTGGCAGATAGAGATGCTGTTTGGAGTTTTTGGCAGGCCCTTACTGGTGAATCACAGCTCTTAGACCCTTAGGATTTTGGAGCAAAGCCCAGCCATCCTCTGCAGATAACTGCTCTCCTTTTGAGAAACAACAGCTTTTGGCTTGTTACTGTGCCTTAGTGGATACTGAACACTTAACCATGGGCCACCAAATTACCATGCAAGCTAAGCTGCCCATCATGAACTGGGTGCTGTCTGACCCACAGTTACAATGTCAGATATGCACAGCAGCACTCCATCATTAAATGGAAGTGGTATACTGGCATACAAATTTTTTGGTACTTTGCTTTATTGCACTTCACAGATACTGCCTTTTTTATGCATTGGAGGTTTGTGTCAGCCATGTGTCGAGGAAGCCTATCAGTGCCATTTTCCAATAGTGTGTCCTCACTTTGTGTCTCTGTGTCATGTTTTGATCATTCTCACAATATTTCAAATTTTTTCTTTATTATTATATCTTTTATGGTAATCTGAGATCAGTGATCTTTAATACTAGTTTTGGGGCACCCCCAACCACACCTGTATAAGATGGTGAACTTCATAAATATTATATTATCACTGCTCCACCAACTGGCCATTCCCCCATCTCCCTCTCAAGTCTCCCTAATTCTCTGAGACACAACTATATGGAAATTAGGCCAACTGATAACCCTAAAGTGAAAGAGTCACAAGTCTCTCACTTTAATCAAAAGCTAGGTAATTAAGCTTAGAGAGGAAGGCATGTCAAAAGCTGAGACAGGCCAAAAGTTAGGCTTCTTGCACCAGTTAACCAAGTCATGAATGCAAAGGAAAAGTTCTTGAAGTAAATTATAAGTGTTACTCCAGTGAATGGAAACCCTGGTGGTGTGGTGGTTAAGAGCTACAGCTGCTAACCAAAAGGTTGGCAGTTCGAATCCACCAGGCGCTCCTTGGAAACCCTAGTGGGCAGTTTTACTCTGTTGTTAGGGTCACCATGAGTTGGAATCATCTTGACAGCAACAGGTTTGGTTTTTGTTTTGTTTTTTTACTCCACTGAACACATGAACGATAAAGCAGAACAGCCTTATTGCTGATATGGAGAAAGCTTTAGTGGTCTGAATAGCAGATCAAACCAGCCACAACATTCCCTTAACCCAAAGCCTAAAGCAGAGCAAGGCCCTAACTTTATTCCATTCTATGAAGGCTGCGAGAAATGAGGAAGCTGCAGAAGAAAAGGTTGAAGCTAGCAAAGGTTGGTTCATGAGGTTTAAGGAAAGAAGCCGCCTCCCTAAAAGTGCAAGGCGAAGCAGCAAGTACTGATGCGGAAGCTCTAGCTGAGATGATGGATGAAGGCGGCCACACTAAACGACAGATGTTCACTGTCGGTGAAACAGCCTCATACTGGAAGAAGATGCCGTCTGGGACTTCCATAGCTAGAGAGAAGTCAACGCCTGGCTTCAGCGTTTCAAAGGACGGGCTAATGCAGCTGGTGACTTTGTTAGGGACTAATGCAGCTCATGACTTTAAGTTGAAGCATATACTCATTTACCATTCTGAAAGTCCAAGGGCCCTTAAGAACTGTGCAAAATCTAATCTGCCTGTGCTCTATAAATGGAACAGCAAAGCCTGGATGACAGCATGTCTGTTTACAACAACATAGCTTACTAAGTATTTCAAGCCCACTGTTGAGACCTACTGCTCAGAAAAAAAGATTCAAAATACACTGCTCATTGACAATGCACCTGGTCATCCAAGAGCTGTGATGGACATGTGCATGGAGATTAATGTTGTTTTCATGCCTGCTAACACACCATCCATTCTGCAACCCATGGATCAAGGAGTAGTTTTGACTTTCAGGTCTTTAGAAATACACTTCATAACACTATAGCTGCCATATATAGTGGTTCCTCTGATGAATCTCCCCCATGTGTCTGTCTGTTTTTCGTACTGTGGGAGCTTGTGTGTTGCTGTGATGCTAGGAGCTATGCCACTGGTATTCAACTACAAGCAGGGTCACCCGTGGAGGACAGGTTTCAGCTGAGCTTCCAGACTAAGAAAAAGGACCCAGTGATCTACTTCTGAAAAGAATTAGGGAGTGAAAACCTTATGAACAGCAGTGGAACATTGTCTGATATAGTGCCAGAAGATGAGGCCCTCAGGTTGGAAGGCACACAAAAGACAACCGCAGAAGAGCTGCCTCCTCAAAGTAGAGTTGACTTTAATGACATGGATGGAGTCAATCTCTCGGAACCTTCATTTGCTGATGTGGCACGACTCAAAATGAGAATAAACAGCTGCAAACATCCCTTAATAATCAGAACATGGAATGTACAAAGTATGAATATAGAAAAGTTGTAAATTGTCAAAAATGGAATGCATAAAGATCAATATTCTAGGCATTAGTGAGCTGAAATGGACTGGTATTGGTCATTTTGAATAGAACAATCACATGGTCTGCTACGCCAGGAATGAAAGCTTGAAGAGGAATAGCGTTGCATTCATCATCAGAAAGAACATTTCAAGATCTATCTTGAAGTACAGTGCTGTCAGTGGTAATATCCATATGCCTACAAGGAAGACCATTTAATACAACTGTTATTCAAATTTATGCACCAACTGCTAAGGCCAAAGATGAAGAAATTGAAGATTTTTACCAACTTTTACCATCTGAAATTGATCAAACATGCAGTCGGGATACACTGATAATTACTGGTGATTGGAATTCAAAAGTTGGAAACAACGATCATAGTTTGAAAATATGGCCTTGGTGATAGAAACAATGCTGGAGATTACATGATAGAATTTTGCAAGACCAACAACTTCTTCATTGAAAATACCTTTTTTCACCAAAATAAATGGCGACTATACACATGAACCTTGCCAGATGGAATACGTAGGAATCAAATCAGCTACATCTGTGGAAAGAGACGATGGTAAAGCTCAGTATCATCAGTCAGAACAAGGCCAGGGGCTGACTGTGGATCAGACCATCAATTACTCATATGCAAGTTCAAGTTGAAATGGAAGAAAATTAGAACAAGTCCACGAGAGCCAAAGTACAACCTTGAGTATAACCGACCTGAATTTAGAGACCATCTCAAGAATAGATTTGACACGTTGACCACTAATGACTGAAGACCAGATGAGTTGTGGGATGACATCAAGGACATCATACATGAAGAAAAGCAAGAGGTCATTAAAAAAAACAGGAGATATAGAACAGACCTATACAGATGTCAGAAGAGACTCTGAAACTTGCTCTTGAATGCCGAGTAGCTAAAGCAAAAGAAAAAATGATGCAATAAAAGCTGAGCAGAAGATTTCAAAGACCTGCTCGAGAAGGCAAAGTAAAGTATTATGATGACATGTGCAAAGACGAGATAACACACCAAAAGAGAAGAAAACACTGAGCATTTCTCAAGCCAAAAGAACCGAAGAAAAAATTCAATCCTCAAGTTGCAATACTGAAGCATTCTATGGGAAAAATATTAAATGATGCAGGAAGCATCAAAAGAAGATGGAAGGAATACACCCAGTCGCTATACTAAAAAGAATTGGTTGACATTCAACCATTTCAGGAGGTAACATGATCAGGAACCAATGGTACTGAAGGAAGAAGTCCAAGCTGCACTGACGGCATTGGCAAAAGACAAGGCTTCTGGAATTGAAGGAATACCAATTGAGATGATTCAACAAACTGATGCAGCTCTGGAAGTGTTCGCTCGTCTATGCCAAGAAATTTGGAAGACAGCTGTCTGGCCAACTGACTGAAAAAGATCCACATTTATGCCTATTCCCAAGGATGCAGGAATTATCAAACAATGTCATTAATATCACATGCAAGCAAAATTTTGCTGAAGATCATCAAGTAGGGTTTGCCCCACCTACTTGACAAGACTAATGATAAAGATCTATTGACTGCTCACATATGCCAATACACGGTGTAAGGGCTTTGCCTGCATGTTCATAATTCATCCTTACAACAACCCTTGACATGGCACCGTCTTCACACCTGTTCTCCAGTTGACAAACCAAGGCTTGCCCTAGGTTATCCACCGAATGGTTGCAGATGGGCTGTGTGTGGTGCTCACTGGAGAGGAGGAGCCAGGGGGACTTCTGATCTGAGGGTGGGAACAACAGAGTTGGCAGTACCTTTAAACATGGCCTGCATGGGCGTCAGGTGCCTGTTGAACATGCAAGGGGAAATGGCAAGAAGGAGCTGGATTTGAGTCTAAAGCTTGGTGGAGAGGTTAGGACAGAGTTAGAAATGTGGGCGTTGATGGCAAGTGGAAGGTCTTTAGACCCCTGATATATCCTTGGTGGGGCCCACTGCTGTGCTTTGCCCCCCACTGATGTTTTCTGCCCCAGCACTCTCTCTATTCTGAGACACCTGCTAAGGTCTGGGGCTGGTAGACAGTGGGCAGTTCCCAGGGCTGCGTGGGCAAGAGCTGGACACTCAGATACCCATGTTCTCTGAGCCCCACCCATGCCATAAATGAATGTTCCACTACTTCTCCTGACCCCTCCCTCTCTTATTCCAACAGATGCTTCACCTCTCCGCTCTCATTTCCCCTCACCTAGGCTTACCAAGTCTTGGGGAGAGGAAAAACCAGTCGTACATGTTTGCTATCTTTGGAGAATCTTCTCTCTGAATCTATTTCTGTCTTTTCTCTGCCATATGAAACAGGGGAGGGGGTTCTGCCAAGAGAGAGAAGGAAGGGCCCAGAAGAGGTCCTGTAGGGAGGGCAGAGACCAAAAAAGAAGGGCCCAGGACAGAGCCTAGCACACCATGTCCCAGGCTGAGCAGAACAGGAGGACCCAGGGAGTCTCAGAAGGTACAAACAGAAAGAAAGGAAGTTCCTCTGTCCTCAGAGAACAAGGTGGGAGCAAGGGTCCAGACACTGCCAAGAAACAAAGAGGATAGCAGAGAAGTTGAATTTCACAGCTTGGAAGTCATTGTTGACCTTGACTAGCTCAGGCTTGAAGAAGTGGTAGGTTGTTAGTTGCCGTTGAGTCAGGGATGAGGAACAAATGGCATGTGAGGAAGAATAGGCAACACTTTGAAGTCTTGGGAAATGAAGCTGCAGAGGAAGCTCATTCCTCAGCTGGCTGACTATCATAATAATGCTTCTTATTTACACATCATCTCTCATCACAGAATCTTTGCAGGTTACAGATATTAATCAGTTATGTTTCTCTGGTTCACTTATTGTGTGGAAATATATTGTTTTTTCTGATTACAAAAATAACGTACATGTATTTAAAAAATCAAGCTATGTAGAAAATCCATAAAATAAAACATAAACTTCCTTCTCGATCTTACCTTCTAAAGTTAACCACTGCTTGATGTAGATCCTTTCAGACTTTTTTCTCTACATGTTTATTTTGTTTAGTGGAATGATACATTACATTGTTCTGTACCTGGCTTTTTTATCTAGCAGTTATGGATATCTTCCACATCAGTGCGTGTAGATGAATTCCATTCTTTAACAAGTTCAGAGAATTCCATGATTTGGATGGTTCTATCATTCATTTCATAATCCTTACTGTTTTTGAGTCACTGTACCAAAAAGAATTGGTCAACCGTTTCAGGAGGTAGCATATGATCAAAAACAGATGGTACTGAAGGAAGAAGCCCAAGTTGCAGTGACAGCATTGGCAAAAACAAGGCTCCAGGAATTGATGGAATATCAATTGAGATGTTTCAACAAGCAGATGCAGTGCTGCAGGTGCTCACTTGTCTTTGCCAAGAAATTTGGAAGAGAGCTACCTGGTCAATCAACTGGAAAAGATCCATATTTGTGCCCATTCCAAAGACAGTGATCCAACAGAATGAGGAAATTACTGAACAATATCATTAATATCACACACAAAATTGTGCTGAAGATAATTCAAAAATGGCTGCAGCAGTACATTGACAGAGAACTGCTCAAAATTCAAGCTGGATTCAGAAGAGGACTTGGAACAAGGGATATCATTGCTGATGTCAGATGGATCTTGGCTAAAAGCAGAGAATACCAGAAAGGTGTTTACCTGTGTTACATTGATTATGCAAAGGAATTCCATGGTGTAGATCATAACAAATTACAGATAACATTGCAAAGAATGGGAATTCCAGAACACTTAATTGTGCTCCTGAGGAACAGGTACATAGGCCAAGATGTAGTCATTACAACAACAGAATATTGCATAGTTTAAAGTCAGGAAAGATGTGCCTCAGGGCTGTATCCTTATTCAAACTGTATGCTGAGCAACTAAGCTGAGAATGTGGGCTATATGAAGAACAGGGCATCAGGAATGGAGGAAAACTTATTAACAACCTGCGTTATGCAGATGACACAGCCGTGCTTGCTGAAAGCGAAGAGGACTTGAAGTACTTACTGATGAAGATCAAAGATCACAGCCTTCCGTATGGATTATACCTCAACTTAAAGGAAACAAAAATCCTCACAACTGGACCAATGAGCAGCATCACGATAAATGGAGAAAAGATTGACATTGTCAAGGATTTCATTTTACTTGGATCCACAGTCAACACCCACAGAAGCGCAGTCAAGCAATCAAAAGACACGTTTACATTGCATTGGGCAAATCGGCTTCAAAAGACCTCTTGAAAGTGTTGAAAAGCAAAGATGTCACCTTGAGGACTCAGGTGCACCTGACACAAGCCATGGTGTTTTCAATCACCTCATATGCATGTGAAGAAGACCGCAGAAGAATTTATGCCTTTGAATCATGGTGTTGGCGAAGAATATTGAATATACTATGGACTGCTTAAAGAATGATCAAATCTGTCTTGGAACAAGTACAACCAGAATGCTCCTTAGAAGCCAGGATGGCAAGACTTCGTCTCACATATTTTGAACATGTAATCAGAAGGGATCAGTCCCTTGAGAAGGACATCATGTTTGGTAAAGCAGAGGGTCAGCTGAAAAGAGGAAGACCCTCAAAGAGGTGGGTTGACACAGTGACTGCAACAATGGGCTCAAGCATAGCAACAATTGTGAGGATTTTGCAGGACTGGGCAGTGTTTCACTCTGTTGTGCACAGGGTCACTATAAGTTGGAACTGACTTGACGCCTAACAACAAGTGATGGGTCTGGGTAAAGTAAATTGAAAACCTTCTGGAAAGGATTCAGCATTCTAGGTGCCATTGAGAACTTCCGTGATTCATGCATGAGAAGAGGTCAAAATATCAACATTACAGAACTTTGGAAGAAGTTAATTCCAACCCTCGTGACTGACTTGAAGGGGTTCAAGACTTCAGTGAAGGAAGTAATTGCAGAGGTGTTGGAAATAGCAGGAGAACTAGGATTAGAAGTGGAGCCTGAAGATGTGACTGAATTCCTGCAATCTCATGAGAAAACTTTAGTGGATAAGGAGTTGCTTCTTACGGATGAACAAAGTGTGTGTGTGTGTGTGTGTGTGTGTGTGTGTGTGTGTTTTATTGTGCTTTAGGTGAAAGTTTACAAATCAAGTCAGTCTCTAACACAAAAACCCATATACACCTTGCTACACACTCCCAATTACTCTCCCCCTAATGAAACACCCCGCTCTCTCCCTCCACTCTCTCTTTTCACGTCCATTTTGCCAGCTTCTAACCCCTTCCACCCTCTCATCTCCCCTCCAGGCAGGAGATGCCAACATAGTCTCAAGTGTCCACCCTGATCAAAGAAGCTCACTCCTCACCAGCATCCCTCTCCAACCCATTGTCCAGTCTAATCCCTGTCTGAAGAGTTGGCTTCAGGAATGTTTCCTGTCCTGGGCCAACAGAAGGTCTGGGGGCCATTACCACCAGGGTCCTTCTAGTCTCAGTCAGACCATTAAGTCTGGTCTTATGAGAATTTGGGGTCTGCATCCCACTGCTCTCTTGCTCCCTCAGGGGTTCTCTGTTGTGTTCCCTGTCAGGGCAGTCATCGGTTGTAGCCGGGCACCATCTAGTTCTTCTGGTCTCAGGATGATGTAGTCTCTGTTTCATGTGGCCCTTTCTGTCTCTTGGGCTCCTAATGGACTTGTGTCCTTGGTGTTCATTCTCCTTTAATCCAGGTGGGTTGAGACCAATGGATGCATCTTAGATGGCTGCTTGCTAGCGTTTAAGACCCCAGACACCACTCTTCAAAGTGGGATGCAGAATGTTTTCTTAATAGATTTTATTATGCCAATTGACCTAGATGTCCCCTGAAACCATGGTCCCCAGAGCCCTGCCCCTGCTATGCTGGCCTTTGAAGCATTCAGTTTATTCAGGAAACTTCTTTGCTTTTGGTTTACTCCAGTTGTGCTGACCTCTCCTGTATTGTGTGCTGTCTTTCCCTTCACCTAAAGTAGTTCTTATCTACTATCTAATTAGTGAATGCCCCTCTCCCACCCTCCCTCCCTCCCCCCTCTCATAACCACAAAAGAAGTTTTTCTTCTCAGTTTAAACTATTTCTCAAGTTCTTATAATAGTGGTCTTATACAATATTTGTCCTTTTGCGACTAATTTCACTCAGCATAATGCCTTCCAGGTTCTTTTGTGTTATGAAATGTTTCACAGATTCCTCACTGTATTCCATTGTGTGAATATACCATAATTTATTTATCCATTCATCCACTGATGGGCACCTTGGTTGCTTCCATCTTTTTGCTATTGTAAACAGTGCTGCAATAAACACGGGTGTGCATATATCTGTTCGTGTAAAGGCTCTTATTTCTCTAGGATATATTCCAAGGAGTGGGATTGCTGGATTGTATGGTAGTTCTAATTCTAGCTTTTTAAGGAAGCGCCAAATTGATTTCCAAAGTGGTTGTACCATTTTACATTCCCACCAGCAGTGTATAAGTGTTCCAATCTCTCCATAGCCTCTCCAACATTTATTATTTTGTGTTTTTTGGATTAATGCCAGCGTTGTTGAAGTGAGATGAAATCTCATTGTAGTTTTGATCTGCATTTCTCTAATGACTAATCATCGTGAACATTTCCTCATATATCTGTTAGCTACTTGAATGTCTTCTTTAGTGAAGTGTCTATTCATATCTTTTGCCCACTTTATAATTGGGTTGTCTTTTTGCAGTTGAATTTTTGCAGTATCATGTAAATTTTAGAGATCAGGTGCTGATCAAAGTGGTTTCTTGAGATGGAATCTACTCCTGATGAAGATGCTGTGAACCTTGTTGAAATGACAAAAAAGGATTTAGAATATTCCATAAACTTAGTTGATAAAGCAGTGACAGTGTTTGAGAGGATTGACTCCCAATTTTGAAAGAAGTTCTACTGTGGGTAAAATGCTATCAAACAGCATTGCATGCTACAGAGAAATATTTCATGAAAGGAAGAACTGATGCAGCAAACTTCATATTTGTCTTTTTTCAAGAAATTGCCACAGTCACCTCAACCTTCAGCAATCACCACCCTGATTAGTCAGCAGCCATCAACATTGAGGCAAGGCCCTCCACCAGCAAAAAGATTATGATTCGCTGAAGGCTCAGATGATGGTTAGCATTTTTTAGCAATGAAGTATTTTTAATTAAGGCATATACATTTTTTATAGACATAATGGTATTGCACACTTAATAGACTTATAGACCATAGTGTAAACATAAATTTTTTATGCACTGGGAAACCAAAAAATTCATGTGACTCACTTTATTGTTGTGGTCTGGAATCGAAACCACAGTATCTCTGAGGTATGCCTGTATGGGAGATTGGGTTTGAGGAGGACCTGAAGGCACAAGTAATTTGCATGAGGAAGTGGCCAAAATGCCCATGGTCCCCCACTCTTGTCACATTACCTTCCCTCTCCCAGTCTGCACCTATGGCCTCATGAAGAACAGAAAACTCATGCCTGGTTTACAGATGGTTCTGCAGGTACCACTCAAAAGTGGACAGTGGCAGCACTGTAGCCCCTTTCTGGGACATTCCTGAAGGACAGTGTTGAAGGCAAATCCTCCCAGTGGGCAGAATTTCAAGTAGTATACAAGATCATTCATTTTGTTTGGAAAGAGAATGGCCAGATGTGCAATGGTATACTGATTCATGGGCTATAGTCAATGGTTTGGCTGAATGGTCAGGAACTTGGAACGAACATGATTGGCAAATTGGTGACAAAGAGGAGTGGGGAAGAGGTATGTGGACAGACCTCTCTGAATGGGCCAAAGAAGTAAAAATATTTGTGTCTCACGTGAGTGCTTACCAAAGTGTTACCTGGACAGATGAGGATTTTAAAACAATCAAGTGTCTAGGATGACGTGTTCTATGAATAAGAGTCTGCCCCTTCCCCAGCAACTCCTGTCATTACCCAATGGGCTCATTAACAAAGCGGCCATGGTGATAGGGATAGAGGTTATGCATGGGATCAGCAACAAGGACTTCCAGTCACCAAGGCTGACTTGGCTACGGCCACTCCTGAGTACCCAATCTGCCAGCAGCAGAAACCAACACTGAGTCCCCAGTGTGGCACAACTCCTTGGGGCAATCAGCCAGCAACCTGGTGTCAGGTTTATTACATTGGACCACTTCCACCATGGAAAAGGCAGCTTTTGTTCTTACTGGGATAGACAGTTACTTTAGACACAAATTTTTCTTTCCTGCATGCAATGCTTTTTCTGCCAAAACAACCATTAGTAGACTTGCAGAATGCCTTATCCACTGTATGGTGTCCCACACAACATTGCCTCAGATCAAGGAACTCACTTTACAGCAAATGATGTGTGGCAGAGGACCCTTGCTTATGGAATTCACTGGTCTTACTATGTTCTCCATCATCCTGAAGCAGCTGGATCGATAGACCAATGAAATGGCCTATTAAAGGCACAATTACAGTGCCAGCTAGGTGGCAATACCTTGCAGGGATGGGGAAACATTCTCCGGGAATCTGTATGTGCTATGAACCAGTATCCAATGTATGGTGCTGTTACTCCCATAGCCAGGACTCATGGGTCCAGGAATCAAGGGTTGGAAATAGGAGTGGCACCACTCACTATCACACCAGGAGAACCACTTGCAGAATTTTTGCTTTCTGTCCCCATGACCCTATGCTTTGTGAGTCTAGAGGTCTTAGTTCCAAAGGATGGAATGCTCCCACCAGGAGACACAACACTTATTCCATTGAACTGGAAGTCAAGATGCCACTTGGCCACATTGGGCTCCTCATGCCTCTGGGTCAACAGTCAAAGAAAGGAGTTACCATATTAACTGGTGTTATTGATCCTGATTACCAGGAAGAAATCAGATTGATATTACATAATGGAGATAAAGAAGAGTATTGTCTGGAATACAGGAGTTTTCTTAGGACGTCTCTTAGTACTACCATGTCCTGTGATTAAAGTCAATGGAAAACTACAGCAACCCAATTTCAGCGTGACTACTAATGGCCCAGACCCTTCAGGAATGAAGGTTTGGGTCGCTCTAGGAGGCAAAGAACCATGACCCTGAGACACTTGCTGATGACAAAGGGAAAACTAAATTGATGGTGGAAGAAGGTAGTTCTAAATACCAGCTACGACCATGTGACCAGTTTTAGAAACAAGGACTGTAACTGTTTTGAGTATTTCTTCCCTGTTTTATTATGCTTGTGTGTATGTACATATGTATATATAATAAATATTTTTGGTTTCTTCCCTCCCTTATCTCATTCCACATTATAAAATATAAGATATTAACGGGGCTAGTGCATTTTTGATAGTACACATGTTAGTTGTATCATGTTAGGTGCAAGTATGATTCTATAATTGTTTTTATTTAGAGATCACATATGGTTTAAGATGTGTATAGGTACCGAGCCGACAAGGGGTGGGCTGTGGTGGTTAATGTTTGTGTCAAACTTGGCTAGGCTGTAACTTTCAGTGGTTTGGCAGACACCATGTTCCACCATTGTACTTTGGAAGCAGATAACTTGTAGGTTTTACAGATGAAGAGGAATTTTGCCCTAGAATGGAATTTGGATTTGGAGTTGATTTAAGACTTTTGGGGTGATATAATGGGATAAATGTGTTTTACATGTGGCAAGAACATGAATTTTTGGAGGCCAAAGGGTGAAATGTGGATTGAATTGTGTTCCTCCAAAATGTGTGTCAACTTGGCTAGGCCATGATTCCCAGTATTGTGCGGTTTTCCACCACTTTGTGATTTGATGTGATTATCCTGTGTAGTCTAAATCCTAACCTCTATGATATTAATAAGGCAAGATTAGAGGCAGGTATGTTGAGACAAGACTCAATCTACAGAATTAGGTTGTATCTTTAGTCAATCTCTTGAGATACAAAAGAGAGAAGCAGTGAGGAGAGGGACCTCATTACCACTAAACAAGAGCCAGGAGCACAGTATGTCCTTTGAACTTGGGCTCCCTGTGCTGAGAAGCTCCTAGACCAGGGGAAGATTGATAACAAGGACCTTCCCCAGAGCCAACAGACAGAGACAGCCTTCCCCTGGAGCTGGCACCCTGAATTCAGAATTCTAGCCTCCTAAACTGTGAGAGAATAAATTTCTCTTTGTTAAAGCCATACACTTGTGGTATTTCTGTTATAGCAGTACTAGATAACTAAGACGAGAGGTTATATAGTCCAACCTGAAGGATCCCCAGTGGCGCAGTGGTTAAGCACTTGTCTGCTAACCAAAAGGTCTCTAGTTTGAACCCACCAGCCACTACACAGGAGAAAGATGCAGCAGTCTGCTTCCGTAAATATTTACAATGTAGCAAACCCTCTGGGGCAGTTCTACTCTGTCCTATGGTGTCACTATGAGTCAGAATTGGACTCAGCAGCAATGGGTTGTGTTATAGTCCAACCCAACCTGTGAAGAAATATTTTGAAAAGTATTTTTTCTTACCTTTTTATTGTAAAATACAACACAGATACAGAAAACCCCATGAAACAAATGTCTATCTTTAGAAATTATTAAAAGAACAACTTTGAAATCACCACCTAGGACAAGAAATAGAACTTTCCCAGTCACTTCAGAAGCCCCAAAAGTGCTCCAACTAAATCACAATCCCCAACCTTCCCCCAAAAGTAATCATTATCTTTTTTTTTTTTTCAAATAACCTAATTTTATTGTGGCATATTTTACATACAGTAAAATGCCCAAATCTTAATTGTATAATTTTAAGCATTTTGACAATTATATACACCGTGTAGCCTGTTAAAAATAATCAAAGCTCAAAGAAATTCAAACAAGGTTATTCTGAGCCGTTATTCTATATGCATATAGGGAGACCGTTCTGATTCCAAAAAAGAGCAAATGGCTCATAGTAGGCTGGTTACAATGAGGCTTATAAAAAGAAGGGAGAAGAATAGAAGGCCAACCATTGGCTAATCTTAACAGGATTGATTGAACCTGGCCCTCCCCTGTAACTGAGATCAACTGATATCAGGTCACAAGGTGATCTCTGGCTCTCCACCCACCTGGAGCCATGATACCTTTTGAAATTCAAATTAAGTAAGCCTAGCTTAGAACAGGAAATACAAGATTAGCATCCTTGGGTGAAAAAAGTAGCTAGCAGGATTAATTTTGGATCAGGAATTTTTATGGTTAATATTTGGTTTTGTGGGTAAGAAAAACCTTGAAATCAATGTAAGGTGTCTGTTAATTTTTCTCTGTGTCAATCCCAGTAAAGATACATGCATTTACATCACCCCAGAAAGAGTGCCCCTTTGTATTTAATACACCACTTCCCCAACCCCGCAAAAGTGGGTGATCTCCTGTCTGTCACCATAGATTAGGTTTTTTTTTTTTTATGTTGAGAATATACAGCAAAATATACACCAATTCAAGCATTTCTACATGTACAATTCAGTGACAATGATTATATTTTTCAAGCTATGCAAATATTCCTACCCTCCTTTTCCCGGTTGTTCTTCCCCCATTAACATAAACTCAATGCCTCTAAGGTTCCTGTCAATTTGATCCCACATAGATAGTTCTTAAAAGAGCATAATGCTCAAGGAAGACATTTTTTACTAGTTAAGCTAAACTATTGTTTGGTTTTAAGAAGACTTCAGGGGGTATTTTTGGTTTAAATTTTAAAGATTATATCAGGGCAATAGTTCCAGGGGTTCATCCAGTTCCCATGACTCCAGAAAGTCTGGAGTCCATGAAAATCTGAAATTCTGTTCTGCATTTTCCCCCCTTTTGTCAGGATTCTTCTGTATAAACTTTGATCAAAGTGTTTGGTAATGGTAGCCAGGCACCATTCAGTTCTTCTCATGGAAAGGGAGGCAGTTGGCTATGGAGGCAGTTAGGCACACATTCCATATCCTCCTACTCCTGGCTCTCCTTCTTCCTCTGTTGCTCCAGGTGAATAAAGACCAATTGTTGTGCATTGGATGGCAGCTTGCAAGCTTTTAAGACCCCAGACACTATGCAAGTGTTGCCCAATTAGCATCTGTGCCCTGGAGCAGTTGAGCCAGTGAAATGTACTCCAAGTCAGAAAGAGAGAGAAAGCTTATTTAGGAGGTGACACCAATGGCAGGTCCGACGGCAATGCAAGCTGTCTCTATGGAGTCCCAAAGGGCATTTTTACATTAGAGCTTATATATGATTTTTATAAGGTTAGAACTGTCTTTGTAGCCTGCAGATGGCATGGCCAGATGAGATATTCTTTCCAAGGTAATTACAAGAGACAGTCAGGCTACAGAAATACAGCTCCTGAACAGGCTAAAGATAAACATGCCAGACACCTAGGCTCTAATCTTGCTGTGGGGGGTCATAAGTCACAGGTGACTGGACAGAGCAAAACAAAGTCATTAACAAAGGTATGTGGAAAGGAGAAGGCAGGCAAAAAGAAGAAAAACTTAGAGGTTCATCACGGCGTTAGTTATGTCAAACTCTGAGTCACCCATTTTGAAAAGGAGAAAACATACTGGGGAGTATTAGGGTCACATATTCCCACCTTTTGAAGGTTGGGTGGCCATATACACCTATCTCAAGTTTCAACCTATTCTTTTAGATCGGAAGGTTTCAGGCAAAAAGGATTGGGCATTCTGCTGTGACAAGTATGAGCCATCTGTTGGACAGTCTGACTTGGGACAGAAAATGCCATCCCACATATAGGCCAACATTGGAGACAGCAAGAGATTAATAGGACTATAGCAACCAATCCAATTCCACTAATGAATTAAGTTTTTAGCCAGGTAAAATCTTGGAGCCAAGAAAAATCAAATCCTTCATGAATCTTTACTTTTTGCAGCTCATTTTTTACATATTTCACCTTCTTTTCCATGAGTTCAGAGTTCTCAGTAAGGTTAAAAAAAAAACACACTCCATTGAACTCTTGACACCCATGGTTGTGTCGTAGAAGCCAGGAGTCTATAGTGGCTCTATTTTCTAAAAAAGCTTCCCTGACCTGTCCTAGTTCCTGGCTAATACCAACTATGGCCTGTCATGTGGTATTCAGCGATTTTGTAGTGAGACAAGCTAGATGTTCTATTTCTTGATAAACCCCAAGCACTAAACCTGGGACACCAACTAAGATTGTAGCACTTAACAAGTGTAGAACATCATTACAGGTTGTATCTAGGACAAGTGCTCTAGCAATATAGATCCGAAAATTTTTATTTTTTAACAAGGGATCGGGAGGAGCGTTTATCTCAGAGGCAGGGATTCACCAGGCTGAAGTCTCTCTGGTACTTAACAGTAATCTCATCCAAGCAAGCATTAAAAACATTTTTACTTTTTAACCCTAGTAAATCTCAGCTTCAGGCTAAGGTTGAGCTTTCCACTCCTTCTTGTCACTGTAGACCAGGCAGGGCTTGATGCAGGAATGATGGGTCCACAGTTTGACTCCTGCAAGCTTCATGGTTGTGTGAGTGCTGAGTAGTATGGTGAAGGATCCAGTCCACTTAGGCTGTAACAGGAGGTCCTTCTACTTTCGAAGGAGCACCTGGTCGCCTCTCAAAAGGGAGCTTCTGCCAGATCCACACTGCTATGAACATTTGTGTACAAGTGTCTTTGTGGACCTAGGGCTGGGGCTTTCATCAACTGAGACTTTAAATCACAAAAGGCTCATTGATTCTCAGGAATCCATTTGAAAGGATCTCTCTCCATCCCCTGAGTAGCTTGATGGAGAGGTTGTGCCAGGACCCCAAAATTGGGGATCCATTGCAACAGAAACCTGCCATTCCTAGGAATCCTCTGAGTTGTTTATGTGTCTGAGGAGGGGTTGGCACCAGATAGTTTCTACTTTTTCAGGTAGTAAGCGCCTTTGCCCTTGGGAGATGAAGAAACCTAGGTATTTCTCCTCTGTGAGATTAGTTTGTACCTTTCCTAAAGACACTCAGTATCCAGTTTTGGTCAGAAAATTTAAGATAGTCACAGTATTTGTAATGGAGTCTTCTTCAGACTCCCTTCTTACCAGGAAGTCAGCCACATATTTCAGGACCACTCCTCAGCTGAGGGGAAGTAACCGCTCTAGATCTTGGGCCAACACTGTTCCAAAAATAGTGGGGGAGTTCTTAAACCCTTGGGGTAGCACAGTCCAACAGAGCTGTTTCTTTCCTTTGTCCCCTTCCCATTCAAAATAAAAAATCAGCTGTCTCTCAGCAGTCATCAGGATACAAAAGAAAGTGTCTTTTAAATCAAAAACAGTAAGATGAGTACAGGAAGGTGGGAGTGCCGATAGTAGGGTATATGGGTTCGGGACTACTGGGTGTAAGGTCTTCATAACTTTGTTAACAGCCCGCAAATCTTGAAAAAGCAGCAATCACTGGTAGACACCTTCTTCACCAGTAGAATAGGACTGTTGAATTGGGATCGGTACTCTTGCAACAGTGCCCACTCTAGGTATCGAGCAATCAGTCCCTGTAGTCCCAGATGAGCCTCAACTCTCAGTGGATATTGTTTAATTTGAGGAGGCATGACACTGGGTAACAGTTCCACGGTCACAGGGAGGACGGTCTGAGCTCATCCTGGCTGGCCATCGACCACTCTTTGATCTGTGGGTTAGACAGACTCTGGGGATAGCACTAGGTGGGTGAGGGCTAAGACAGCTGCTTGCACTTTCCAGGCATTTGCTGGTGGTACTGTCAGAGACAAGTCTTTTTCATCAAAAGAGATTTCAGCATGCACTTTACATAGGAAATCCCACTCCAAAAAGGGGGAGTGGACCTTCTAGCATGTATAGAAACTGGTGGGATAGCTTAGTTTCTCCTATTTCACAGTCCATTGGCTGCAAAAAGATCTAGTCACTTCTATTCCATTTACCCTGACAACTTGAGTACTGTCAGTCAAGGCAGCCCCTTTAGCCTTCTGGGTGAGTATTGAGAAGACTGCTCCAGTAGAAACCAAAAAACCTACTGGCTGTCCTTCTACCATAACTTTTACCAGGGGATTGGTAGGAGGTAAATCAAAAGTTGTTTTCCCCCGGTCTCCGTCATTCAAAGTCCTCCTCCTGCTCTTTCATAATTCCTTGAAAAAGCTTCTTCCCCCTTTCAATCTTGTCCAGCCCTTTTACATTTTTCTTTTGGGGCACTCATTTTTCCAGTGTCCCTCCTCTTTGCAAAATGCACATTGGTTTTTCTTCAGTCGGGACAGGTCCTTACCTTGATCTCATCATCTTCCTCTAGACGATCCTAGAGCAACAGCCAGTAGATTGGCCCTTTTTTTTTCCCATGTCCTGGTTTTTTTCTTTCTTTTTCTTAGCCTCTTTTACCTGATCTCTGTTGGTAAAGACCTTAAATTCATTAAGTCATGGCATGTGGGTCTGACCGATACTCCAGAAGGTTTCACTTCCAATTGTACAAATCAGAAGCTGGGAACGGATTATGGACCCACATCATCTGAGGTGGCGCTTCTGCAGAGGGGACTGGCACCTCCAGAGTGTTAGGTAAAGCCCTCCCTGGGTAACTAGGCCAAATTGTACCCCACTTTTTCTAGTATGGGGTGGGGAGACCATATCTGTCCCAAGTCCCCCACCCCCATTTAACACTTTCCCGTCCTCATCTTTCTGATACCAGCAGAGAGGGGTCACAAATGGGTGCTGAGGGGAGTTTTGAAGTGGGTAAATGAGAAGAACGTCCTCCTGTTCTTCATCTCCTACCCCATCATCATTTGCCTGCATGAAAAACCCAAACCCAAAACCCATTGCCATCGAGTCGATTCCGACTCATAGAGACCCTATAGGACAGAGTAGAACTGCCCCACAGAGTTTCCAAGGAGCACCTGGTAGATTCGAACTGCCAACCTTTTTGGTAGCAGCTGTAGCTCTTAACCACTACACCACAGGGTTTCCCGCCTGCACAAGAGGGGCTAAAACAGAGGCCTTATTCTTTTTTCATGCCATAAAGTCATAAAACATCCTATATACAGCTTTCTGTCCCACTTGTTAGTTCAAGTACAAAACAGACCAAGCTAGGGAATAGTACCAAAACCTCTGGAACCATTTAGAAGCCACTTGACCCCATCAGGGAGCTGGTATTGAGGCCACAACTGATTACATAAACTTTTAAGATGTCTCTTAGTTAGGAGGTCCTCTCTGAAATAAGTCCAGTTCCTAGTGGACTCTCAGCCGGAACCTTACTTCCCTGGGTACCTGCTTGCAAGGGGGAACCTCACTGGTCTTTCGTCCAACCTCACAGGATCTATTCACCCACTCTTGGAGGGAGTCTATGAGAATTGACACCCCTGCGGCTTTTACAGAGGATTTACCATCTGATGCCCAGTTATCTACCATGGCCAACAGAAAATTTCTCCCTCTGTCCAGAGCTCACTGCTGTGAAATCCTCTCCCATCACCAGACCTCCAGGCCACCACAGGTTGAGAGACCTCCACAATTTGAGGAGGGGTGCACCTTCTCTCTTCCTGGGTCCTTCCCAAGGGCTCAGTCCTTAGGGAGATGGAGCCATGGCCTGAGTAATTCTAGCCACATGTTGGGCACCAAAAATTTGTTGTCCAATTAGGGTCCGTGCCCTGGAGCAGTTGAGCCAATGAAATGTACTCCAAGTCAGAAAGAGAGAGAAAGTTTATTTAGGAGGTGTCCACCAACAGGAAACCTGACAGCAGCATAGGCTCTCTCTATGGAGTCTCAAAAGGCATTTTTATGTTAGAGTTTATATATGATTTTTACAAAGGCTAGAAGTGTCTTTGTAGCCTGCAGGTGGCAAGGCCAGGTGAGTTATTCATTACCAGACTCTTTATCAGACTAAAGAGATACTTGCTGGGCAGCTCCTTTTCAGGCTAAAGATATACATGCCAGACATCTGGGCTCTAATGTCCCTGTGGGGGGTCATAAGTGACAGGTGACTGAACAGAGCAAAACAAAGTCATTAACAAATGTATGTGGAAAGGAGAAAGCAGGCAAAAAAGAAAAAACTTACAGGTTCATCATGGTGGTAGTTATGTCAAGCTCTCAGTTGCCAATTTTGAAAAGGAGAAAACGTTCTGGGGAGTATTAGGGTCACACAAGGACCTAGGAGCAGGAACAGAAGCACTAAACACGTTATTAAAGCCAGTCAACTGGGATGACCAATGAAACCATGACCCTAAACCTCCAAAACGAGGAACCAAATTCCATGAAGTTTTTGGTTATACATAAGCAGCCTCAGCCACTAATATTTTTGTTGTTGTTGTTGTAAATGTATCTATCGTGCAACTTTTGCCAATTCTACTTTTTACAGGTGTCTGGGTGGGTATAACTTAATGACAGCAATTTTACCATAGATTAGTTTTGTCTGTTCTTGAACTTTGTATAAATGGAATCATACAGTACATACTTATTTGTGTCTGGCTTCTTTTGCTCAATATAATTTGAGATCCATCCATTTGTTGCATGTATTTGTTTTTTTTTTTTTCTTTTTGTTGCTGAGTAGTATTCCGTTGTGTGAATATGCTAGTATCTATTTACCTGTTGATGGGTTTTTGGGTTTCCAGTTTGGGACTTGTAGGTATAAATCTGCTATGAACATTTGTGTACAAGTGTCTTTGTGGACCTAAGTTTTCATTTATCTTGGGTTAATATTTAGGAGTGGAATTGTGCTAGCTCCTAAGGTAGATATATGTTTAACTTTATAAGAAACTGTCAAAAAGTTTTCCAACATGGCTCTACCATTTATGCATATGAGCATTCCACTTGCTGCAGATACTCACCAGTATTTGGCAGTGTTTGGACTTTAGGTTTTAGCCATTTTAGTGGTGTGAAATGGTTTTAATTTGCATTTCCTTTTGCAGAAAAAGAGAAGACCAAGAAATGGCAAGACTAAAGGGCAGAGTGCAAGGGGAAGGAAGAATTGAGATGCCAAAGACCAAGCCTTGGTGCCTTGTATGACCTGCTGGATAATTTTGACTTGACCATAAATCATAAGAATTCGTTAAGGGGCTTGGAGAGGGAAGAAGAGGGCACTGAAAGCACTCCATAGAATTCTTTTTACTGAACTTACTCTAGTGCACTTGTCGAAGCTAATTAACATCTCTAAGCCTCAACTACCACATCTGTTAAACCGGGATAATAATAGCCTCAATTTCTGAGGTGTTGATGATGAGTTGGTTAAATGGGATACTCTGTGCAAAGTCCTTTAAGATAGTGCTAAGGTGCCAATATTTAGACAGAGATGAATATTTAGCTAGTTTGATCAGAGCTGAAGAATCTCTAGGTCAGAAGTTAGTAAAGTGTAACATTTCTGTGATAAGAAGAAATGGAATCAGTTTGAAAAACTGAAGATAACTTTTTTTTTTTGAAGTAGTGACTTTACTGTTACATAAAAATTATACATATTATTATTATTTTTTAATTATGCCACTCAGGGAGATACAAAGAAAAAATTTAAAAATCTCCTGAAATTCTACCACTTAGAAAGAAATCAGTGTTAAATTTGGGGATCAAAGTTACAAATACCACTGTACATATTCACATAGAAATATGAGGGGGAATGATGGAGATGGTGGAAATAATTTTATAGAATGAATTGTATCACTTAAGCTGTTTCTTTAATATATATATAAAAACCAAACCAAACCCATCACTGTCGAGTCGATTCCAATTTATAGTGACCCTACAAGACAGAGTAGAACTGTCCCATACAGTTTTCAAGGAGCACCTGGTGGAATTGAACTGCTTACCTTTTGGTTAGCAGCCATAGGCTCTTAACCACTACACTACCAGGGTTTCCATAAACAGCACTAAATTTAACCTTGCTTGAATTTAAAGATGATACAAAAAAATAAAGGGAAACTAGGAGAATTACTGAGCTTTAGTATCAGAGATACCGGTACTTCTTGAAAATTCCTCTTCTACTTGACAATAGAAAGGGATGAAGTATTGATACATGCTACAATATGGATAAACCTTGAAAACAATATGTTTAGTGAAAGAAGCCAGTCACAAAGACCACATATTGTCTGACTCCATTTATATGAAATGCCCAGAATAGGCACATCTGTAGAGACAGAAAGTAGATTAGTGTTCCCGGGGCTAGTAGGAGAAGGCAATAGAGAATGACTGCTTAATGGGTAGGAGGTTTCTCTTTGAAATGTTCTAAAATTAGATATGTAAGTGATTGCAAAATTCTTCAATCAGTGGCTGATCTCTAAAATCTACATGTTCCTGCAAAAACTCAACAACAAAAAGACAAGTAACCCAATTAAAAAATGGGCAAAGGATACGAACAGGCACTTCACTAAAGAAGACATTCAGGTAGCCAACATGAGGAAATGCTCACGTTCATTACCCATTAGAGAAATGCAAATCAAAACTACAATGAGATTCCATCTCACTCCAAGGCTGGCATTAATCCAGAAAACACAAAATAATCAATGTTGAAGAGGTTGTGGAGAGATTGGAACATTTATGCACTGCTGGTGGGAATGTGAAATGGTACAACCACTTTGGAAATCGATTTGGCGCTTCCTCAAAAAGCTGGAAATAGAACTAGCACAGATACAGCAATCTCACTCCTTGGAATATACCCTAGAGAAGAGTCTTTACATGAACAGATATACGCACACCCATGTTCATTGCAGCACTGTTTACAATAGCAAAAAGATAGAAGCAACCAAGGTCCCCACCAATGGATGAATAAATTATGATATATTCCCACAATGGAATACTATGCATCGATAAAGAACAACAATGAATCTGTGAAACATTTCAAAACATGGAGGAACCTGGAAGCATTATGCTGAGTGAAATTAGTCAGTTGCAAAAGGACAAATATTGTATGAGGCCACTATTATAAATCCAAGAAATAGTTTAAACAGAGAAGAAAATATTCTTTGATGGTTACAAGAGGGGGGAGGGAGAGAGGGAGCCAGAGGGGGATTCACAAATTAGATAGTAGACAAGAACTAATTTAGCTGAAGGGATGGACAACACACAATAGAGTAGAGGTCAGCACAACTGGACTATACCAAAAGCAAAGAAGTCTCCTGAATAAACTGAATGCTTCAAAGGCCAGAGTAGCAAGGGCGAGGGTTTGGGGACCATGGTTTCAGGGGACATCTAGGTCAATTGGCATAATAAAAACTATTAAGAAAACATTCTGCATTCCACTTTGGAGAGTGGCGTCTGGGGTCTTAAATGCTAGCAAGCGGCCCTCTAAGATGCATCAATTGGTCCCAATCCACCTGGAGCAATGGAGAATGAAGATCTCTAAAGACACAAGGTTAAGTATGAGCCCAAGAGTCAGAATGGGCCACATAAATCAAAGACTACGTCAGCCTGAGACCAGAAGAACTAGATGGTGCCAAGCAACAACTGCTGACTGCCATGGCAGGGAGCACAACAGAGAATCCCTGAAGGAGCAGGAGAGCAGTGGGATGCAGACCCCAAATTCTAGTAAAAAGACCAGACTTAATGGTCTGACTGAGACCAGAGAGAAACAGGAGGTCATGGTCCCCAGACCTTCTGTTAGCCCAAGACGGGAACCATTCTCGAAGACAACTCTTCAGACAGGGATTGGACTGGACTATAAGACAGAAAATGATACTGGTGAGGAAGGGACTTCTTGGATCAAGTAGACACATGAGACTATCTGGGCAGCTCTTGTCTGGAGGGGAGCTGTAAAGGCCGAGGGGGACAGAAGCTGGCTGAATGGACACAGAAATGCAGGGAGGAAAGAAGAAATGTGCTGTCTCATTAGAGGGAGAGCAACTAGGAGTATATATAAGGTTTTGTATGAGAGACCGACTTCATTTGTAAACTTTCACTTAAAGCACAATAAAAATTTTAAAAAAAGGTTACGACTCAACAGTAAAAAAGACAAATAACCCAATCAAAAATGAGAAAAGGATTTGAATGGCATTTCTTCAAAGAAGATATACAAATGGCAGGTGAAAAGATTCACAACATCATTAGTGATTAGGTGAATATGAGTCAAAACCACAACGGGATACCTCTCCACACCAACTAGAATGGCTACAATAAAAGAGGCAGACAATAACAAGTGTTAGCAAGGATGTGGAGAAATTGGAACCCTCATACATTGCTGGTAGGATTATAAAACGGACCAGCCACCGTGGAAAACAGTCTGGCAGCTCCTCAAAATGTTAAGTCTAGAGTTACCACATGACCCAGCAATGCCACTCCTAGGTGTGTACCCACTAGAAATGAAAACAAATGTCTGACAAAGACTTTTGTTTTTGTCATGTTCATAGATGCATTATTTATAATAGCCAAAAAAGTGGAAACACTTCAAATGTCTATGAACCAGCTCTGACAGCACTGGGTTTCTGGGTATGAAGTGTTACAGAGAAATTTAGTTTTTCGTTAAACAATTAATACACATATTGTTTTGTGACATTGGTTGACAACCCCACGACATGTCAACACTGTCCCCCTCTCAGCCTTGGGTTCCTGGTTGCCAGCTTTCCTGTCCCCTCTGGCCTTCTCGCCCCTGTCTCTATGCTGCTGGGCCCATTCAGTCTTGTTTTGTTTTATGGGCCTGTCCAGTCTTTGGCTGAAGATCATTCAAAAACAGCTGCAGCAGTAAGTATATCGACAGGGGACTGCCAGAAATTCAGGCCGGATTCAGAAGAGGATGCAGAACCAAGGATATCATTGCTGATGTCAGATGAATACTGGCTGAAAGCAGAAAATACCAGAAAGAAGTTTACCTGTGTTTTATTGACTATGCTAAGGCATTCGACTATGAGGATCATAACAAATTATGGATAACATTGTGAAGAATAGGAATTCCAAAACAATTGTGCTCATGAGGAATCTGTACATGGATCAAGAGGCAGTCGTTCGAACAGAACAAGGGGATAATGCTTGGTTTAAAGTCAGGAAAGGTGTGCAACAGGGTTGTATCCTTTCACCATACCTATTCAATCTGTATGCTGAACAAATAATCTGAGAAACCGAAATATATGAAGAAGAATGGGGCATCAGGGTTGGAGGGAGTCTCATTAACAACCTGTGTTATGCAGATGACACAGCCTTGCTTACTGAAAGTGAAGAGGACTTGAAGCACTTACTGACAAAGATCAAAGATCACAGCTTTCAGGATGGATTACACCTCAACATAAAGAAAACAAAAATCTTCACAACTGGGCCAATAAGCAACATCATGATAAACTAGGAAAAGATTAAAGTTGTCAAGGATTTCGTTTTACTTGAATCCACAATCAGCACCTATGGAAGCAGCAGTCAAGAAATCAAAAGATGCATTGCATTGGGCAAATCACCTGCAAAAGACCTCTTGAAAGTGTTGAAAAGCAAAGATGTCACCTTGAAGACTAAGGTGCACCTGACCCAAGCCATGGTGTTTTCAATTGCCTCATATGCTTGTGAAAGCTGGACAGTGAATAAAGAAGACAGAAGAAGAACTGGCGCCTTTGAATTGTGGTGTTGGTGAAGAATACTGAATATACTACAGACTGCCAAAAGAACAAACGAATCTGTCCTGGAAGAAGCATAAGCAGAATGCTTCTTAGAAGCAAGGATGGTGAGACTATGTCTCACATAATTTGGACATGTTATCAGGAAGGATCAGTTCCTGCAGGAGGACATCATGCTTGGTAAAATAGAGGGTCAGGAAAAAAGAGGAAGACCCTCGGCCAGATGGATTGACACAGTGACTGCAACAATGGGCTCAAGCATAGCAACAATTGTGAGGATGGCACAAGACTGGGCAGTGTTTCATTCTGTTCTGCGTAGGGTCCCTATGGGTTGGAACTGACTTGACAGCACCTAACAACAACAAGCTTTGGCTGAAGGGTGAACCTCAGGGGTGACTTCAGTACTGAGTTAAAAGGGTATCCATGGGCCATATTCTTGGGGTTTCTCCAGGCTCTGTCAGACTGGTAAGTCTGGTCTTTTTATTGTAAATTAGAATTTTGTTCTACAATTTCCTCCAGCTCTATCCAGGACCCTCTATTGTGATCCCTATCAGAGCAGTCGGTGATGGTAACTTGGGACCATCTAGTTGTGGTGGGCTCAGTCTGGTGGAGGCTGTGGTAGTTGTGTCTGTTAGTCCTTTGGACTAATCTTTCCCTTGTGTCTTCAGTTTTCTTCATTCTCCCTTGCTCCAGATGGGGTGGGAACAGTATATGTATCTTAAATGGCCACTCACAAGCTTTTAAGATCTCAGACTCTACTTACCAAAGCAGGTTGTAGAACATTTTCTTTATAAAATAAGCCCCCCAAAAAACTATGTTCTGCCAATTGAGCTAGATGTCCCCTGAGACCATGATCCCCGGCCCTCAGCGCACTAATTCATTCCCTCAGGGAGTTTGTATGTATCTATGAAGCTTCCACGACCTTGCCTTGGTCAAATTGTGCTGACTTCCCCAGTACTGTCTTTGGGTTCAGGTTCTTTCTTATGCATGTGGATGTACAATTTCCCAGCACCATTTGTTGAAGAGACTATTCTTTCTCCATTGAATGGACTTGCCTTCCTTGTCAAAAATCAATTGGCCATAGATGTATGGATTTGTTTCTAGACTCTCAATTATAATTCATTGGTCTATATGTCTCTCCTTATGCCCATAATACAATGTTTTGATTACTGTATATTTGTGGTACATTTTCAAATCAGGAAATATGAGTCCTTTCACTTTGTTCTTTTTTAAGATTGTTCTTCTATTTGGGGCCCATATGAGTTTGAGGTTCGATGTCTTAGCCTGAGTTTTCTAGAGGAGCAAAACCAGTGAAATATATATATAAATACATGGAGAGATTTACTTCAAGGAAATGGGTCACATAATTGTAGGGGCTGGCATGACCCAAATCTGTGGGTCAGGCAGCATGCTGTAGACCTCTGCTGGCTTACGTACCAAGAACTGGAGGCCAGGTGACAAGAAGAACACAGGGTCCAGAGAGAGCACAAGTTTTGCTGGAACATCCATTTATGTACTGGAGGTAGGCCACACCCCCAAGGAAACTCCCCTTTCAACTAATTGGCTAATCACATCATAGAATGTGATTACATTATATTACATTATGGAAGAGCACCCAGTCCAGTGTTTGCCGAACTACTGAGAATTATAGCATAGCCAAGTTGACACATAACACTAACCATCACAATCAGCTTTCATTTCTTAAAAAAAAAAAAAAAGGGCTGTTAGAATTTTGATAGAGGTTGCGTTGAATCTATGAATTGCTTTGACTAGTACTAACATCCTAACAATACTAAGCCTTCCAAACCACGAGCATAAGATGTATTTCCATTTATTTAGGTCTTCTTTAATTTCTTTCAGAAACCCTGGTGGTATAGTGGTTAAGTGCTACAGCTGCTAACCAAAACGGCAGTTCAGAGCGTCCAGGCGCTCCTTGGAATCTATGAGGCAGTTCTACTCTGTCCTATTGGGTCACTATGAGTTGGAATCCGCTTGACGGTAGCGGGTTTGGTTTTGGGTTTTAATTTCTTTCAGCAATATTTTGTAGTTTTCTGTATAAAAGTCTTACACCTTCTTGGTTAAATTTGTTTCTAGGCATTTTATTATTTTAGATGTTATTGTAAATTAAATTGCCTTCTTAATTTCCTTTACAGAGTGTTCACTACTGGTGAATAGGACCACAACTGAGTTTTGTGTGTTGATCTTGTAACCCGGTAACTTTGCTGAATTTACTTCTATATAGGGAATTGTGTCAACAGCAAATAAATAGTTTTACTTCTTCCTTTCCTGTTTGGATCCCTTTTATTTCTTTCTCCTGCCTAACCACTGGAAACCCTGGTGGCATAGTGGTTAAGTGCTACCTCTGCTAACCAAGAGGTCAGCAGTTCAAATCCGCCAGGCGCTCCTTGGAAACTCTATGGGGCAGTTTTACTCTGTCCTACAGGGTTGCTATAGGGTCGCTATGAGCTGGAATCGACTCGATGGCAGTGGTTGGCCTAACCACTCTGACTAGAACTTCCAGTACACTGTCGAATCACAGTGGTGAAAGCAGGCATCCTTTTTTTGTTCTTGTTCTTGTTCTTAGGAGGAAAGCTTTCAGTCTTTCACCATTAAATATGATGTTGTTAACTGTGGGTTTTCATAAATGCCTTTTATCGTGTTGAGGAAGTTTCCTTTTATTCCTACTTTGTTGACTGTTTTTATCATGAAAATATTGGATTTTGTCAAATGCCTTTTTTTCATCAACTGATATGATCTTGTGTGCACACGTGTTCCTTTGTTCTGTAGTAAAATCTGTGAAAGCCAGAGCCTATGTAAGGTGGAAAACTGTCAAAGAAGGAAAACTCAAATATTTTCCACTAAAACAAGTGATAGAAAAGTGGTAAAACCCCCAAAACTGTGGCCTCTGGACGCTCTGCTAACCCAAACCTGAAACCATTCCCGAAGCCCACTTTTCAGACAAAGATTGGACAGGCTTATAAAACAAAAATAACACACGTGAGGAATGCCTTCTTAGTTCAATCAAATATACAAGGCCAAATGGGCAGCTTCTGTCCAAAAGCAGGATTGTTACCGGAATAAGGCTCTTGCCTCTCACTGGTCAAGAATGAGCAGGTAAGGCAGGTAGAGTTTTCCACATGAGCAAAGCTTTATTGAAGAGGCTTGCAAGTGGAGATGAGGAGAGCTTAGAACAGCGCATACCCTCCCCTCTGCCCCCCCCCCACCCCCCTCGTCTTGAAGAATAAAAGGCAGGCCTGGGTTTTTAAAAGTTCTTGGGCGGGAAAAGATTCATGTTTATTCATAGGCACAGGCAGGGATATGTTAACTACAGTGCGCATGCAGCAGCTTTCCAAGATGGCTCCTGTCCCCAGGGCCTCTGGGATTCATAGCAGGACTTATTATAGGGTGTCGCGCCTGTGCAGTCTCTCACTCCCCAGGTTCAATTCCTCGGCTGGGGCTGCAGCCCCTCACTGCCCCTGGTGGAAGATCATACAGTGGTCACAGGTGGATGTTCTGCACATGTCCCTGGGGCTGGTTTTCTCCAGCTGCTTCTGAAAGGCAACTTTAAAGACGTTTGCAGGCTATTTTTAGATACCCTGCCCCATGATTCTGGGGAATGGCTTTGTTTCTGCGCCCTGACCCATTTCTTGTTACTTTGTAGATTTGGGGACCCCCTCTGTTCCCTGTCTAAGTCCCTAGGTTCCACACCCAAACCTCATTACCTCCCTGATAGTATAGCCTTTCTCTCTTTTACTTGCTTCTTCTCTAACCACACCAGTCTCTTTGCTATTCCTCAAACAGGCACCCTCTGATCTCAGGGCCTTTGCTCCCTATCTTAGGATGAGAAGGCAGGAAGGGACAGGAACTGGACTAATGGACACAGAGAACTCAGCGTGGAAAGGGGGAGCATGCTGTCACATTGTGGGGATTGCAACTAATGTCACAAAACAATATGTGTATGTCTTAGGCATCTAGTGCTGCTGTAACAGAAATACCACAAGTGGATGACTTTAACAAAGAAAAATTTATTTTCTCACAGTCTAGTACCCTGTGGCGTAGTGTTAAGTGCTATGGCTGCTAACCAAAGGCTCAGCAGTTCAAATCAGCCAGGCGCTTCTTGGAAAATCTATGGGGCAGTTCTACTCTGTCCTATAGGGTCACTATGAGTCAGAATTGACTTGACGGAACTGGGTTTGGTTTGGTTGGTATTAGCTCCAGGGGAAGACTTTCTCTCTCTGTCAGCTCTGGAGCAAGGTCTTTCTCATCAACCTCCTCCTGGACTAGGAGCTTCTCCACGCAGGAACCACAGGTCCAAAGGATGCGGTCTGCTTCTGGTGCTTCTTTCTTGGTGGTATGAGTTCCCCTCCAACCCCCCACCTGATCACTTACCTTTCCTTTTTATCTCTTGAGAGATAAAAGGTGGTGCAGGCCACACCCCAGGGAAACTCCCTTTATATTGGATCAGGGATATGACCTGGTTAAGGGTGTTACAATCTCACCCTAATTCTCTTTAACATAAAACTACAATCACAAAATGGAGGACAACTACATTGACACATATTTTGGGGGGACACAATTCAATCCATGACAGTGTTTAAATTGTTTAATGAGAAATTAACTTGATCTGTGAACTTTCACCTAAACCACAATTAAAAAAAGGAAAAAGAAAGTGGTAAGACTGTACCCTGTCACAGGCAGAAAACTTGCCAGACCCAGAAAAACAAGGCAGTCCCGTTGCTTTCTGGCTCTCACAAGGTTCACTGTACTAATGTGAAATGATATAATTAATTATATTGATTGATTTTCTTATATTGAACTACCCTTGCATTTCTGGATAAATCCCACGTGGTCGTGATGTATAATCAATTTAATATGATCTTGGATTTCGTTTGCCAGTATTTTGTTGAGGTCTTTTGCATCTATATTCATAAAGGATATTTGTCTGTAATATTCTTTCCTTATGATGTCTTTATATGACTTTGGTATCAGGGTTAAAAAAAAAAAATTTTTTTTTTCTTTTTTTAGCAGGCGTTTTTAACAAGCCTCGTCTCTTCTAATCACAGAAAAAGTTCAGCACAATTGGGTTTGTTAGTATTTGGATAGAATATGCTGCTTAAAATTGCATTTCAAAAAAAAAAAAACAAATACTAAGCTCCCAATTTACCCTCTTTTTTAAATACTAAGTTCTATATGCCTGGATATGAAACATTTATGCAAATTCACAAAGCCTGAGGTTAAATGAAGATTTTTCTCCCAGGAAATCAAGAGCTTTTATTCTGAACCTACCATGTGCACAAAACCACAATGTCACTTCTCTGAGTGACTTTACTCAGCTTCTGTTTGCTTAGGATTTCCTCAGGTTGCTCTTTAACAGGCCCTCCTCTTCCCAAACAGCATGTCTGCAATGAAAAAACGAAGTAATTTGGTCCACACGGCACTTAAATACCATTTCCTCGCCGGCACATTTGTCTGGCTCACGGCCTTAGACACTTGCTTTCTGTAGTTGCCTTTGCACTTTACTCACTCTTGATCTTTCCTGTATGTGTTCTATGAGTGTATTACATCGATTTTTTGTATACCTGCCAAGATATAATATGTGGGCTTTTAGCACTTGTAGAGCCAAGATTACATGGGAGACAATTTCCCATAGGAAATGATGCTCCTCCTCACCTATGGTGGCTAAGTAAATATTGGAAACTGTTGTTGAAATAACTTGTGGACAATGCCTGCCATTATGTCTGTCCTATAATGGGGCCTGAGTAAGTGGTGGCTGTTATTACTAGGCAAATTAGTATACATTTCTAATCATGTTTCCACAAGAACTTATTCATACAACTTTACCTCCTAAAATTAATGGTACAGCCCAGTAATCTGCACTGATATAATCTCCTGCCGAATTTCCTGAAATGTGCAGGCTGAGTTGTAGGCGGAAGAGGCCAGGATTGAGTCTTGCTGGCAGCTAGTAGAAAGGGACAGCTTCCATAAAACATAAAACTGCCATTAGCTTAGTTTTTTAAGGTCACTCCGGATGGCAGTTTGGCACTACAGTCTTGGCACTACAGTCTTGGCACAGTCATTACCGGCAATAAGCTTTTAATATGAGGACATGGCAGCTGGAACTGCAAATGATTTCCTTGAAGTTAAATAGCCAGCAGTGTTTCTTGGAAAGTTAACTTTCCAGAACAACATTGAGTGCTTTAGCCAAAAAACACTTAGAAGTTAATGGCCATGGAAGTATCTGCGTTTAAGGCTGCCTGCTAGTTATACCTGTGCGATCTGACTGTCATCTTGGCTGTCACAGTCTCAACCATGAAGGGAACAAATAGTGATTCTTCAGACCTCAAAAGCAGGGGGCCTTTCCCGCGTCAAAATTCCCATTCATCACCATCATGACAAGTCAAGGGCTTTGTATGTGTTATTTAATCTTTACCAGTTAGGTAATGAGGTCATACCATTGTAGGGTAGGTCCTAATCTTAATCCCTTGTGAGTCGTGTTTATAAAAGAGAAGAACAGAGGCAAAGCAACACCAAGGATTGCCGCAGCCATCAGTAACTGGGAGAAGGGCATGGAACAATTCCTTTCTCAAAGCCCCTAGAAGGAATCCACACAGCCAACACCCTGATCTGGACATCTAGCCTCTGGAATTATAAGAAAATTAATTTGTCCTTTAGAGCCATCCACTTTGTGATATTTGTTATAACATCCTAAGAAACTAAAACAGTAAGCATTTTTGACCTTTTTGTGTGTGTGCTGCCATTTTTATAAAGTATGAATTACATACAGAAGTAAACAAATCCTACACACATTGTCCAGTGGATTTTCATAATGTGAGCACACCCTTGTAACCTTGTAATCCTACCCAGATCAAGAAAGAGAACGTTACCGATATTTTAGAAGCTTCTCTCATGTCCACTCTCAGTCATTAATCCCCTCCCACCTCAAGAATAACCAATACCAGGTTCTTAACCCTACAGGTTGGATTTGCCTGGGTTTTGGGCTTTATATAAATATGCCATATCATGTGTCTGCCTTCTTTCCCTCAGCATTATGTAAGATTCATTCCTACTGTGCATGTGGTTGAGACTATTCATTCTCACTGCTGTGTAGTATTCATGGTGTGACTATGCCACAATTGATTTATCCATTTTACTGGTGACAGACATTTGGGTAGTTAAAAGAAGTAGGCATTTGTCCTCATTTTACAACCAAAAAAACCTGATGCCCCCCAAAATTGAGCAATTTGACCAAGGATCCAGATTAATTAGATTTGAACTCAGCAATTTCCATCATACCAAAACATGTGCCATTATCTCCCAGATGAAATAAGAAAGGACATGGAGCTAAAATTCTCTTAACCACTCAGGCACTTGGATCAGGTGGACGGGAGAGTAGGATTCTTCTGTTAAACTAACTCTAGATGTTACACATAAGCTCCATTAATTACTTCAAGACTCTGGACTCCAGCAGGTAAACCACCTCTATGGACATGTGCCCTGCTTGGCTTACTGGCTCATGAGCCCTGATGACTTTAAACATCACTACCCCTCATAGGATTAGTCCTCTCATGGGACCTCCTGCTACCATGGTTTTCATTCCAACAGAAGTGTTTGAACCTCATTTGACAGTTTGTGGTCATGCTTGTTTATCAAACATCAGCATTATCCTGTGCAGGTGGCCCAGTATTTATTGGATGCAGTGGGCCCAGCACTAGATGGCTACAGACATCAACATAGCACTTGTTTCAAAGCCCTGGTTTTCTAGAGGGCCTCAGTTGGAGCTGATTTCTCCCATTCCTCCCTTTTGCCCCCACTCTCACTGGATGTTTTTCTTTTTTCTTTGTATTTGGATAACTACTCTCTCAATTGGCTGACCGCCTGCAGTTTGTTTCTAAGTAACAGGAGGAATCCTGGGGGTGTTAGCTGTCACCCACTCTTGCTGTATTCCTCCACCTATCACCCCAATAACTCTAAACTCCAGAGTCTAGAATGGAAAGGTCCTGCCTTCCAGAATAGCTGATGCTCTTGTCCCTTCAAACTCTTGCAGAAGGCCCTTCTGAGGGCTGCCTTCCTGCGTGCAAAGTGTTTCTTCCTGGAGCATTTCTTTAAATTTCTTTCTTTTTTATTGAAAGCTTTTAATTTTCCTTATAAATATACTATTATATCCACTATATAAATCAGGAAAGTCAGAAGTAAAATAAGCCAGTTATGCAAACCTGTACAGCAACACATGTGTTCACTGCAGCACATTTCACAGTACTGAAAAAGTGGAAACAATCAAAATTTTCTTCAATAGATTAATGGACAAACAAAATGTGGTGCATACACACAATGGTATACTACTCAGCCATACAGAAAAATGAAGTTCTGATGCGCGCCACAACATGGATAACCTTGAAAACATTATGCTGAGTGAAATATGTCAGTTGCAAAAGGACAAATATTGTATGATCTCACTTACATAAAATGATCAAATATATAAAAACCAAAGTTTATTAGTGGTTACCAGGGATGGGAGGGGGAGAAAAGGGGAGTTTTTGTTTAGGGGGCATGAGTTTATGTTAATGGCTGTGGAATGATTTAGGAAAGGATACAGAGAATGGTTGACCAACTTGAAGAATGTAATCATTACCACTGAATTGTACCCGTAGAAATTAAGACGGGATATGTTTTGTTATGCATATTTTCTTTTTTCAATTGTGTTTTAAGTGAAAGTTTAGAGGTCAAGTTAATTTCTCATACAAAAATTTATACACATATTATTACGTGACACTAGTTGCAATCCCTATAATGTGACAGCACACTCCCTCTATCCACCCCAGGTTTTCTGTGTAAATCCAACCAGCTCCTGTTACTTTTTGACTTCTTGTCCTTCCTCCAGACAGGAGCTGACTATTTGGTCTCGTGTATCTACTTGAATTAAGAAGTACACTATTGAGGAGGTGGGGCCAAGATGGCGGAGTAGTCAGACACTTCCAGTGATCCCTCTTACAACAAAGACCCAAAAAACAAGTGATATGATTATATTTTTGACAAGCTAGGAGCCCTGAACCTCAAAAGGAAAGTTAGAAAATGGACTAAGAAGCAGGTGGAGGGAGAGATGGCTCAGAACTGGAGAGGAGTTGGGGGACCTGAATCGCTGGGAACCCTCAGGCACCATTCCCAGAAAAGATGGCAGCGGACTGGTGGTAGCGTTCCAACTGCAGTTTCCTCAGGGAGAAACAGCCAGCCTCACACTACTTACACCTCTGGAACCAGAGAAGAACGGCGTTCTTGGCAAAACCTAAGTGCTTGCATATATTTTACCACACCCTCAGTCCTCAAGCCAACTTCAGTGGCTATTGATTTCCCTGGGCCTGAGATAGGCTCTGCTGAATTCTCTGAGCTATTCTCCCAGCCTTGGAGAAGGAATAAATTCACAACTGCAGAAAAAGATAATCTGCTAGCTCCACTAACCTGGGAAGCTCAGGAGAGAAGAAGCTCCTCTCCAGGCATAAACGTTCAGTGGACTTTAATATCTTTCCCTCCTGCATGGACATGTGTGGGCCTATTTCAGGAGAATAGGCACTTGTTGGCAAAATAAACTGTTTCAGCTGTGTGGTGGAGAGGTGAGTGATGTTTGATACTGCTTTGCCTATTAAACAGGGTCCTCACCTACCACATCAGGGGTCTAAGAACTGGTGGCTCCACTTAGGTCACCCGGCCACCTGCAACAGGGGCCCAAGGAAAACTGGCACCTCCCAGTCTTCACAACCAAAAAGTATTAGGTGCCCATGGTCTGTCTGCAGAACCCACCCACCTGTATACTCTAGGAAACAGGGACACGCTTTCCTCACAGATGCTTCGGGGAAAGTTGTCAGCCCCTTGCCTTTTTCAGAGAGTGACCCCATGCTGCAACCAGATACCAGTACTTACACCAATCAACACTGCCCCCTAAGACTGTAGGATGGAGCCTACACCACACACATGATGACTAGCTAACTGGACACCTGAGTTGAATCCAAACAAGAAGGGTGAATGGACTCCTAGACTGATAGACCTGATAACATCTCTAGCCATCTGGTGACAGGACGTTAGAGTTGCAAAAGCGAAAATAATCAAGCTAGCTCACTAAAGCAACTGATCTGGGCATATCAAAACAAAACAAAGCAAGAAGCTAGGACACAGTAAGCAAATATAAAATAAACTAATAACTTATATATGGCTCTGAAACAACAGTCAATATCAAATCACATGAAGCAGACCATGAATGTTTCAACAAGCTCTCAAAACAAAGAATCAAGGGATCATCTAGATGAAGGTGCATTCCTGAAATTACCACATGCAGAATAAAAAAGATTAATATACAGAACTCTTCAAGACATCAGGAAAGAGATCAGCAAAGAAATCAGGCAATATGCAGAACAAGACAAGGAACACACAGATAAAGCAGTTGAAGAAATTAAAAAGGTTATTGAAGAACAAAATGAAAATTAACAAGCTGCAAGAATCCATAGAGTGACAGCAATCAGAAATTCAGAAGATTAACAATAAAATTACACAAGTAGACAACTCAGTAGAAAGTCAGAGGAGCAGAATTGAGCAAGTGGAAGAAAGAACTGGTGAGCTTGAAGATAAGGTACTTGGCACCAATATATTGGAAGAAAAATCAGAAAAAAGAATTAAAAAAAATGAAGAAACCCTAAGAATCATGTGGGACTTTATCAGGAGAAATAACATATGAGTGACTGGAACACCAGAACAAGCAGGGATAACAGAAAATACAGAGGGAATTGTTGAAGATTTGTTGGCAGAAAACTTCCCTGGTATCGTGAAAGATGAGAAGGTATCTATGCAAGATGCTCATCAAACTCCACATAAGATTGATCTCAAAAGGAAGTCACTAAGACATATTATAATCAAACTTGCCAAAACCAAAAAACAGAATTTTAAGAGCAGCTAGGGATAAATGAAAAGTCATCTAAAAAGGAGAAACCATGCAGGCAAGAAGGCAATGGTATGACTTATATAAAGCATTGAAGGAAAAAAACTGCCAGCCAAGAATCATATATTCAGCAACTGTTTCTCAAATATGAAGGCAAAATTAGGACATTTCCTGATAAACAGGAGTTTATGGAATTTGTAAAAACCAAATCAAAACTGCAAGAAATACTAAAGGGAGTTCACTGGTTAGAAAATCAATAATATCAGATATCAGCTCAAGACTAGACCCTGGACAGAGCAATCAGATGTCAACCCAGATAGGGAAATCACAAAAATAAATCAAAATTAAAAAATACTCAAAACTGGGAACCAGCGATGTCATTATGTAAAAGAAGACAACATTAAAACAATAAAGAGGGACTAAGTTTTTTTTTTTTAAGAATGGTAGTCATAGATCTTTCATATGGAGAGGTAGACAAGGTGATATAAAGAAATAAAAGTTAGGCTTAAACTTAGGAAAAAAAGGGGTAAATATTAAGGTAACCACAGAGGAGACTAACAATCCTACTCTTCAAAATAAAATACAAGAAAAAAACAGAGACTCAGCAGAAACAAAATCAACAACAACAAGAGGGAAAGAAAATATATAAACTACTGAGCACAATAAATGAAGTGGAAAAAAGAAACTGTCAACAACACACAAAAAAAACATCAAAATGACAGGACTAAACTCATTTAAAAAAAAAACTCATACCCGTGCATAACTACACTGAATGTAAATGGTCTGAATGCACCAATAAAGAGGCAGAGAGTGGCAGAATGGATTTAAAAATACAAGCAACTTATATACTGCCTACAAGAGACACACCTTAGACTTAGAGACACAAACAAACTAAAACTCAAAGGATGGAAACAAATATATCAAGCAAACAACAATCAAAAAAGAGCAGGAGTGGCAATATTAATTTCGGACAAAATAGACTTTAAACTTAAATCCATCAGAAAGGATAAGGAAGGACACTATATAATGATTAAAGGGACAATACACCAAGAAGATGTAACCATATTAGATGTCTATGCACCCAGTGACAGGGCTGCAAGAAACATAAAACAAACTCTAACAGCACTGAAAACTGAGATAGACAGCTCCACAATTATATAGTAGGAGACTTCAACGCACCACTTTCAGTGAAGGACAGGACATCCAGAAAAAAGCTCAGTAAAGACACGGAAGATCTAAATGCCACAAGCAACCAACTTCACCTCATAGACATATACAGAACACTCCACCCAACAGCAGCCAAGTATACTTTCTTTTCTGGTGCACATGGAACATTCTCTAGAATAGGCCACATATTAGGTTATAAAGCAAGCCTTAGCGGGACCCAAAACATTGAAATATTACAGAGCATCTTTTCTGACCATGAGGCCATAAAAGTAGAAATAAGAAATAGATAACAGAAAAAGCAGAGAAAAGAAATCAAACACTTGGAAACTGAACAATACCCTGCTCAAAAAAGACTGGGTTATAGAAGGCATTAAGGATGGAATAAAGAAATTCATTGAATCCAATGAGAATGAAAACACTTCATATCGGAACCTTTGGGACACAGCGAAAGCAGTGCTCAGAGGTCAATTTATATCAATAAATGCATGCATACAAAAATAAGAAAGGGCCAAAATCAAGGAATTATCCCTACAACTTGAACAAATAAAAAGACAGCAATGAAGGAAATCCTCAGGTACAAGAAGAAAACAAATAATAAAAATTAGAGCAAAATTAATTGAAATAGAAAACAGAAAAAAAATTGAAAGAGTTAACAAGACCAAAAGCTAGTTCTCCAAAAAAATTAACAAAATTGATAAACCACTGGCCAAACTGACAAAAGAAAAACAGGAGAGGAAGCGAATAACCTGAATAAGAAATGAGATGGGAAATATTACAACAGAACCAACTGAAATTAAAAGAATTATATCAGATTACTACAAAGAATTGTACTCTAACAAATTTTAAAACCTAGAAGAAGTGGATGAATTTCTAGAGACATACTACCTACCTAAACTAACACAAACAGAGGTAAAATCAACTAAATACACCCATAACAAAAGAAGAGATTGAAAAGGTAATCAAAAAACTCTCAACAAAAAAAAGTCCTGGCCCGAACGGCTTCACTGCAGAGTTCTACCAAACTTTCAGAGAAGAGTTAACACCACTACTACTAAAGGTATTTCAGGGCATAGAAAAGGATGGAATACTCCCAAACTCATTCTATGAAGCCAGAAGAGCCCTGATACCAAAACCAGGTAAAGACACCACAAAAAAAGAAAATTATAGACCTATATCCCTCATGAACTTAGATGCAAAAATCCTCAACAAAATTCTAACCAATTGAATTCAACAACATACCAAAAAAGTAATTCACCATGACCAAGTTACCAGGTATGCAGAGATATCTCAACATTAGAAAAACAATTAATGTAATCCATCATATAAATAAAACAAAAGACAAGAATCACATGATTTTATCAACTGATGCAGAAAAGGCATTTGACAAAGTTCAACACCCGTTCATGATAAAAAAAACTCTCAGCAAAATAGGAATAGAAGGAAAATTCCTCAACATAATAAAGGGCTTTTATATAAAGCCAACAACCAGCATCATCGTAAATGGAGAGAGTCTGCAAGCATTCCACTCGAGATTGGGAACCAAAGATGCCCTTTATAACCACTGTTATTCAACATTGCACTGGAAATCCTAGCCAAAGCAATTAGGCTAGATAAAGAAATACAGGACATCCAGATTGGTAAGGAAGAAGTAAAAATATCTCTACTTGCAGATGACATGATGTTATACACAGAAAGCCCTAAAGAATCCTCAAGAAAGCTACTGAAACTAATAGAAACTAGAAGAGTTCAGCAGAGTATCGGTACAAGATAAACGTACAAAACATACAAAAATCACATGGATTGCTCTACACCAACAAAAAGAACATTGAAGAGGAAATCACCAAATCAATACCATTTACAGTAGCCCCCCAAGAAGATAAAATACTTAGGAATCAATCTTACCAGACATGTAAAAGACCTATACACAAAAAACTACAAGACAATGCTGCAAGAAATCAAAAGAGAGCTACATAAGTGGAAAAACATACCTTACTCATGGATAGGAAGGCTTAACATTGTAAAAATGTCTATTCTACCAAAAGCTATAGATATAATGTAATTCTGATCCAAATTCCAATGATATTTTTTAATGAGTTGGAGAAACAAATCACCAACTTCGAAAGGAAGGGAAAGAACAAAGTGGAAGGACACACTCTACCTGATTTTAGAACCTAAATTATCCTGCCACAGTAGTCAAAACAGCCTGGTAGTGATACAACAACAGAAACATAGACCAATGGAACAGAAGTGAGAATCCAGACATAAATCCAATGACATATGAGTAGCTGGTATTTGACAAAGGCCCAAAGTCAGTTAAATGGGGAAAAGACAGTCTTTTTAAAAAATGGTGCTGGCATAACTGGATATCCATCTGCAAAAAACTGAAATGAGACCCAACCTCACACCATGCAAAAAAAGAGCTCAAAATGGATCAAAGACCTAAATATAAAATCTAAAACAATAAAGATCACAGAAAAAAATTAGGGAGAACACTAGGAGCCCTAATACATGGCATAAACGGTATACAAAATGTTACTAAAATGCAGAAGACAAACGAGATAACCGGGAGCTCTTAAAAATCAAACCTATGCTCATCCAAAGACTTCACCAAAAGAGTGAAAAGATTACCTACAGACTGGGAAAAAGTTTGTACCTACAACAGTTCCAATCAGCACCTGATCTCTAAAATCTATGATACTGGAAAAACCTTGTCTACAAAAAGACAAATAACCCAATTAAAAACTGGGCGAAGGTTATGAACAGGCACTTCACTAAAGAAAACGTTCAAATAGCTAACAGATACATGAGGAAATGCTCACGATCATTAACCATTAGAGAAATGCAAATCAAAACTAAAATGAGATTCCACCTCACTCCAACAAGGCTGGCATTAACCCAAAAAACACAAAATAATCAATGTTGGAGAGGTTGTGGACAGACTGGAACACTTACACACTGCTGGTGGGAATGTAAAATGGTACAACCACTTTGGAAATTGATTTGCTGCTTCCTTAAAAAGCTAGAAATAGAACTACCATACAATCCAACAATCCCACTCCTTGGAATACATCCTAGAGAAATGTGAGCCTTTACACAAACAGATATATTCACACCCATGCTCATTGCAGCACTGTTTACAATAGCAAAAAGATGGAAGCAACCAAGGTGCCCATCAATGGATGAATGGATAAATAAATTATGGCATATTCACACAATGGAATACTACACATCCATAAAGAACAATGATGAATCCATGAAACATTTCATAACATGGAGGAATCTGGAAGGCATTATGCTGAGTGAAGTCAGTTGCAAAAGGACAAATATTGTAGAAGACCATTATTATAAGAACTCGAGTAATAGTTTAAACAGAGAAGAAAATATTATTTGATGGTTGTGAGGGGGGGGAGGGAGGCAGGGAGGGAGAGGAGTTTTCAGTAATTATATAGTAGATAAGAACTATTTTAGCTGAAGGGAGAGATAACACACATTATAGGAGAGGTCAGCACAACTGGACTAAACCAAAAGCAAAGAAGGTCAGCATAGCAGGGGCAGGGGTTTGGGAACCATGGTTTCAGGGGACATCTAAGTCAATTGGCATAATAAAATCTGTTAAGAAAAAATTCTGCATCCCACTTTGGAGAGTGGCGTCTGGGGTCTTAAATGCTAGCAAGTGGCCATCTAAGATGCATGTATTGGTCTCAACCCACCTGGAGTGAAGGAGAATGAAGAACACCAAAGACAAGGTAATTACGAGCCTAAGAGACAGAAAGGGCCACATAAACCAGAGACTACATCATCCCGAAACCAGAAGAACTAAATGGTGCCCAGCTACAACCAATGAGTGCTCTCACAGGAATCACAACAGAGAACCCCTGAAGGAGCAGGAGAGCAGTGGGATGCAGACCTCAAATTCTCATAAAAAGACCAGACTTAATGGTCTGACTGAGACTAGAAGGACCCCAGAGGTCATGGTCCCCAGACCTTCTGTTAGCCCCAGAAAGGAACCATTCCCAAAGCCAACTCTACAGACAGGGATTCGACTGAACTATTGGATAGAAAGTGATATTGGTGAGCTTCCTGGATCAAGTAGACACATGAGACTATGTGGGCATCTCCTGTCTGGAGGGAAGAAGAGAGGGCAGAGGGGGTCAGAAGCTGGCCAAATGGACTCGAAAATAGAGTGGAGAGAAGGAGTGTGCTGTCTCATTAGGGGGAGAGCAACTAGGAGTATATACCAAGGCATATATAAATTTTTGTATGAGAGCCTGACTTGATTTGTAAACTTTCACTTAAAGCACAATAAAAATTAAAAAAAAAGAAGCACCACACTCTTCACGAGTATTATTTTATGCTTTATAGTCCAGTCTAATCTTTTCATTAGAAGAGTGGTCTTCTGAATGAATGGTTTTAGTTCTGGGATAACAGAGCAACCAGGGGCCATGGCTTCGGGGTTTCCTCCAGTCTCATTCAGGCCATGAAGTCTGGTCTTTTTGCGTGAACTTGAGCTCTGCTCTATAATTTCCTCCCGCTCCATCAGGGACTCTCTGTTGTGTTCCCTGTCAGGGTGGTGATTGGTCATAGCCCCGCACCGTCTATTTCTTCTGGCCTCAGGCTGATGGAGTCCCTGGTTTACGTGACCCTTTTGTTTCTTGGGCTAATATTTTTCTTGTGTCCTTGGTATTCTTTATTCTCTTTTGTTCCAAATGGGTTGGGACATAATGATGCATCTTAGATGGCCTCTTGAAAGATTCTAATACCCCAAACACCACTCACCAAAGTGGGACGCAGAACATTTTCTTAATAAACTTTGCTATGCCAATTGACTTAGATGTCCTCGAAATCATGGTCCCTAGACTCCAGCCCCAGCTACTCTGTTCGTCAGTGTTTGCTTGTGTTCAGGGAGCTTCTTAGCTTTTTGTTTAGCCCAGATGTGCTGACTTCTTCTGTATTGTGTGTTGTCCTTCCCTTCATCTAAGATGATTCTTCTCTACAATCTCATTAGTGAATTTCCCTCTCCCTCCCTCCCCATTCTCATAACCATTAAAGAATGTTTCCCTCTGTGTTTAAACCTTTTCTTGGGCTCTTATAATAGTGGTCTCATACAATATTTGGCCATTTGTGACCGACTAATTTCACTCAGCGTAACTCCCTCCAGATTCATCCATGTTGTGAGATGTTTCAAGGATTTATCATTGTTCTTTATCATTGTGTAGCATTCCATGGTGTGTATGTAGCATAATTTGTTTACCCATTCCCCTGTTAATGGGCACCTAGGTTGCTTCCATCTTTTTGCTATTGTGAACAGTGCTGCAATGAACATGAGTGTGTATATATCTATTTGTGTAAAGGCTCTTATTTCTCCAGGATATATTCCAAGGAGTGGGATTGCTGGATTGTATTTCTAACTTTTTAAGGAAACACCAAATTGATTTTCAAAGTGGTTTACCATTTTACTTTCCCACTAGCAGTGCATAAATGTTCCAGTCTCTCCACAACCTCTGCAACATTTATCATTTTGTATTTTTTTGGATTGGTGCCAACCTTGTTGCGATGAGATGGTATCTCATTTTAGTTTTGATTTGCATTTCTCTAATGGCTAATGATCACTAGCATTTTCTCATGTGTCTGTTAGCTTCCTGAATTCCTGAATGTCTTCTTTAGTGAAGTGCCTGTTCATATCCTTTAGTCATTTTTTAATTGGGTTATTGGTCTTTTTCTTGTTGAGGTGTTGCCATGTCTAGTAGATTTTAGAGATTACACCTTTGTCGGATATGTCATAGCCAAAAATCTTTTCCCAGTCCATAGCTTGTCTTTTTACTCTTTTGGTGAAGTCTTTTGCTGAGCATAAGTGTTTGATTTTTAAGAGCTCCCAGTTATCTAGTTTCTTTTTTGATGTTTGTGCATTGTTAGTTATGGTTTGTGTTCTGTTTATGCCATGTATTAGGGCTTCTAGCACTGTTGTTATGTATATTTTCACTACAATAAAATTTTTAAAGAAAAACAACTTGATGTAGGGATAATCTTTGTTAATATTTTATCAGTAACATCGTTGTTGTTTGTTGTTTAGGTGCTGTTGCATCAGTTCCGACTCATACCGACTGTATGTACAACAGAACAAAACACTGCCAAGTCCCGTGCCATGCCCACAATTGTTTTTATGCTTGAACCCGTTGTTGCAGCCACTGTGTCAATCCATCTCATTAAGGGTCTTGCTGTTTTTCACTCTACCCTCTACTTTACCAAGCATGATGTCCTTCTCCAGGGACTGATTTCTCTTGTCCAAATTATGTGAGACATAGTCTTGCCATGCTTGCTTCTAAGGAGCATTCTAGTGGTACTTCTTCCAAAACAGATTTGTTCATTCTTTTGGCAGTCTATGGTATATTCAATATTCATTTGATTTCTTGACTACTGCTTCTTTGGGTGTTGATCGTGGATCCAAGTAAAATGAAATCTTTGACAACTTCAATCTTTTTTCCGTTTATCATGACGTTGCTTATTGATCCAGTTGTGAGGATTTTTTTCTTTATGTTGAGATGCAATCCATACTGAAGAATGTGGTCTTTGATCTCCATCAGTAAGTGTTTCAAGCCCTCTTCACTTGGACCACTAAGGCCAAAGATGAGGAAATTGAATATATTTTATCAGCTTCTGCAATCTGAAATTGATTGAACATGCAGTCAGAACGCATTGATAAGTACTGGTGATTGGAATGCTAAAGTTGGAAACAAGAGGGATCAGTAGTTGGAAAATATGGCCTTGGTGACAGAAACAATGCCAGAGATTTCATGTTAGAATTTTGCAAGACCAATGACTTCTTCATTGCAAATACCTTTTTTTACCAACATAAATGAAAACTATACATACGGACCTCGCCAGATGGAATACACGGGAATCGAATCAACTTCCTAGTCTGCCTTAGTCTGGAGGTTCTGCTGAAATCTGTCCACCATGGGTGACCCTGCTGTATTTGAAATACCAGTGCCATACCTTCCAGCATCACAGCAACACGCAAGCCACCAAAATATGACACAGTACTTTCAAGTGTGTGATGGTATTCAATGACACAGGAAGTATCAAAAGAAGATTGAAGGAATACACAGAGTCACTGTACCAAAAAAGAATTGGGTAACATTCAACCATTTCAGGAGGTACCATATGATCAAGAACTGACGGTATTGAAGGAAGAAGTCCAAGCTGAACTGATGGCATTCTTGAAATACAAGGCTCCAGGAATTGACGGAATGCCAGTTGAGATGTTTCAACACATGGATGTAGCACTGGAGGTGCTCACTCATATGTGCCAAGAAATTTTCAAGACAGTTACCTGGCCCACTGACAGGAAGAGATCCATATTTGTGTCCATTCCAAAGAAAGGTGCTGCAACAGAATGCAGAAATTATCAAACAATACCATTAATATCACATGCAAGTAATATTTTGCTGAAGAAAATTCAAAAATGGCTGCAACAGTATATCAACAGGGAGCTGCCAGAAATTCAAGCCAGATTCAGAAGAGGATGTGGAAAAAGAGATATCATTGCGATGTCAGATGGATCTTAGGTGAAAGCAGAGAATACCAGAAAGATGTTTAGCAGTGTTTTATTGACTATGCAAAGGCATTAGACTGTGTGGATCATAACAAATTATGGACAACATTACAAAGAATGGGAATTCCAGAACACTCATTGTGCTCATGAGGAACCTATACATAGAACAAGAGGCAGTTGTTCAAACAGAGCAAGGGGACAGTATACAGTTTAAAATCAGGAAAACTGTGCGTGATGGTTGTATCCTTTCACCACACTTATTCAATCTGATGCTGAGCAAATAATCTGAGAAGCTGGACCATATGAAGAAGAATCCCCATTCAGGAATGGAGGGAGATCCATAATGACCTGTGAAATGCAGACGAGGACATGATGCACTTACAGATGAAGATCAAAGGTTACCGTCTTCAGTATGGATTACACCTCAACAAAAATTCTCACAACTGGACCAATAAGCAATACCATGATAGATGGAGAAAAGACGGGAGTTGTCAAGCATTTCATTTAACTGGATCCACAATCAACACCCATTGAAGCAGCAGTTAAGAAATCAAACAACATATTGCATTGGGCAAATCTACCACAAAAGACTTCTTTAAAGTATTCAGAAACAAAGATGTCACTTTGAGGACTAAGGTGCACCTGACCCAAGACATGGTATTTTCAGTCACTTCATATGCATGTGGAAGCTGGACAATGAATAAGGAAGACCAAAGAATTGAGGCATTTGAAGTACGGCATTGGTGAAGAATATTGAATATACCATGAACTGCCAAAAGAACGCATAAATCTGTCTTGAAAGAAGTATAGCCAGACTGCTCCATGGAAGTAAGGGTGGATGGTGAGACTTCATCTGAAGTACTTTGGATGTATTTTCAGGAGGAACCAGTCCCTGAAGAAGGACATTATGCTTGGTAAAGTCAGCAAAAAAGAGGAAGACCCTCAACAAGATGGGTTGACACAGTGGCTGCAACAATGAGCTCATACATATTAATGATGGTGAGGATGGCGCAGGACCAGGGAGTATTTCATTGTGTTGTACATAGGGTCGCTATGAATCAGAACTGACTCCAAGGAACCTAACAACATCAATAAGCTATGGTTGACAGAGCACGCAGTGCACTTAGCAGCCTGGCCAACTAGGACCCTGTGTGTATACAATTTAGTGTGCAAACCAAGTGGCTTAAGGAGGGAAAGAGGGATTATTATTCATTATTCCAGGACATCAGGTATAAACAGCATTTTATGGGCTAAGAGGACATGTGTAACCCTTTGGAGAAGCCACTATATACGAGGGAGCAGGAATTACATACATTTCTCCTTCCTCTTCTGCACAGGAAGCTTGACTTTTATTTATTAAAAAAATAAATAAAAGGGCTTCTGGTGGTTAAGGTTGTATGTCAACCTGGCTGTGCCATGATTCTTAGTGGTTTGGCAGTGGTTTGATATAGTTATCCTCCATTTTGTGATATAATGCAATCATCTCCACGATGTGATTCGATATTATCAGCCAATAGAGTGTAAGAGGAATTTGCTCAGGGGTGTAGCCTACATCCAATATATATGTATGTTTTGGAAAATCTCAATGGCTTTTCCTCCCTCTGGGTCCTGCATCCAGTTTGTCATCATCTGACCTCCAGTTCTTGGGACCTGAGCCAGCTGCCTGCTGTATTGTCTGCCTATATTGGGATGCACTGGTTCCATGATGCCAATGTGAACCAGCTATGTGAGTCAGGAGAAGTCTCTAGCCTGATGCCTAACCCATTTACTTGGACTTGCTTCTACAACTATGTGAGCCATTTCCTTGAGATAAATCTCTCTTCCTCTCTCTTCGTATATATACATGTATACACACACACACACACACAAGTCACTGGTTTTATTTCTCTAGAGAACCCAGCCTAAGACATTTGGTACTAGGAATGGTTCTAGAGAAAAAAATTGTAAGGATGAGCTTTCTAAATCAGTTCTTTGGTCAGTCTTAAAGATGTTGATGACTCCACCTCCAGTAGTAAAGGGGGCACTGCTAATAGATGGTGTGAAGTGGCAACATAATACACAAAATATCACCACCAATAGATCAAGTATTGGCAAGACACAAGACTCTGGGTGATTGCATGTTTGATAGTTTTCTACAATTTGAGAATGAGAAGTATAAAGAAGCTGGCTGGTCAGTCATAATTTTGCTAGACAAAGTGATGAAAGAAAGCGATGAGCTCAGGGCTTCAGAATCAAAGCTCAAGTGCTACACGAATGACCTCAAAGTTTCCATTTGTGACCTGAAAGAAAGCCTTATGTCTTGTAGTAACAGAGCTGATATTGCTGAAAACAAAACCCAGAGTCTTATCATAACAGTGGTTGAATTACAACACCAATTGAATTCTCAGCCTTGAATGGTGTCTGAAGTTAAAGTTGATTGGGAAAAAATGGGATTCTTAAACCTGGAATGGAGACATACGGGCAGATAATCAGGAAGCTGTGGACAATGAGCTCTTAAATTCCATTGCATAACTCCTGTCAACAGAACCATACCTCTCATACTCATCTGAATAGATTATGTTTGTCTGCTAAACCACTGTCCCCAGTAAAAGCATTAGATCCATCAGCCCCAACTGATGAGATTAACCCAGCTGTATCTAAAGAGCTTCTGTCTGAGATATTGCCTGGGCAATGTCTGAGCCATCACCTGGAAAGGTGACTGACTTACTGCCTGAGGCATCACCTGAGACAGATGTCTTACTAGACATTGCTGAATGTTCTCAGAACACATTCTCACCACCATTTTTGCTCCTAGACTTATAGCTAAACGTAAGTCCCAGTAACCCCCAAAAGGTGAAATACAAAGTGTCACCCAGGAGGAGGTACAGTACACTCCAAAAGAGCTACTTGACTTTTCTAATTTGTACAAACCTGGGAAATATGTGTGATAATGGCTATTAAGAGTGTGTGATAATGGTGCAAGGAACATAAAGTTGGATCAGTCTGAATTTGTTGATATGGGCCCACTAAGCACAGATACTTCATTCAATGTTTCAGCTCAACAGGTTAGAAAAGGATTTAATAGTTTATTTGGTTGCCTTGCTAAAGTATGGATTAAGATACCGCTACATTAAATCAAGCTGAAGTGCCAGACTTGCCTTGGTATACTGTAGAACAAGGTATCCAAAGGCTTAGGAAATTGGCATGTTAGAGTGGATTTATCAAGTTAGACCCATAGACTCACACACAGAATGCCCAGGGGACATACCTTTTCCCAAAATGGCTGTCATGGATTGAATTTTGTCCCCTGAAAAATGTGTCAACTTGGTTAGACCATCATTCCGAGTATTGTGTGGTTGTCTTCCATTTTGTGATTGTAATTTTATGCTAAATAGTCTTAGAGTGTGATTGTAATACCACCCTCACTCAGGTCACCTCCCTGATCCAATGTAAAGGAGTTTCTCTGGGGTGTGGCCTGCACCACTTTTTATCTCTCAAGAGATAAAAGGAAAGGGAAGCAAGCAGAGAGCTGGAGACGTCATACCACCAAGAAAGCAGCACTGGGAACAGAGCACATCTTTTGGACCCAGGGCCCCTGCACCAGAGAAGCTCCTCAACCAGGGGAAGATTGAGGACAAGGACCTTCCTCCAGAGCCGATACAGAAAGACTTTCCCTGGAGCCGATGCCTTGAATTTGGACTTTTAGCCTACTTTACTGTGAATCAACTCGACGGCACTGGGTTTGTGGGTTTACTGTGAAAAAAGAAATTTCTCTTTGTTAAAGCCATCCACTTGTGGTATTTCTGTTATAGCAGCACTAGATGACTAAGACAATGGCAATGAACAATTTTGTGAAGGGAGCCCCAGCATCCTGGAAGACTGTTGTGATTGCTGTTTTATGTAAGTCAGGTTTGACTGTGGGAACTGCCCTAACCGAACTAAGACACCTAACCACAATGGGGCTCATCAGACCCTGTGGTGGTAGGGGTCATGTGGCTGCTCTCAGTCAACAAAGAAAAAGTGGGCATGGTTACCATAACAGACAGCAAAGTCAAAGCAGTAATAAGAATATGGACGTATGGCATTGGCTTCTTAGTCATGGTGTCCCTAGGAGTGAAATAGATGGGAAATATACTGAATATTTACTTGATCTATATAAGCAGAAGAATTCTAGGTCAAGTGAATGGCAGTATAACTCGAATTGCCACAATAAAGAGTCACAGCCTCTCAATCGATTTCCAGTCTTGAACAGTTTACAGACCCACAACCTGTTGAATGAAGGGGAGGCCAAGTACCCTTGAAGTACGCCACTACACTGCCAAAAATTTATACTGATAATCTTTTTCCCAGGCTTTCCCAAAGGGATCTATGCCCTTTTATGAGACTGACTGTTCCTTGGGGAAAAGAAAATAATCAGACTTTTGGATGATTACTGGATACTGCCTCTGAACTGCCTTTTCCATGATTTTATCTATTTTTTTCCTCATTTTTGTCTGCTTTTTGCTTCAACTTTTGGATGTCTCTGAATATTAGAGATTTTAATTCCCTGTCAGGTAGTTCTAGTGCCTTTTCTGCTACTGGAAAGTCATATGGTGTTTTATTTTGGACACCTACTGGAACCACCCTGTCTTTTTTTTTTTTTTTTTTTTTAATATTTTGATATTGTCTGCTGACCTCAGGACATTCAGTAGTTATTTTCTCCATTTCTTGACTGTAGATCTGTTTATTTCATCTTGCTTTTTTGCTTTATTTGGTTATGTCTGAGCAGACAGACTTTGCACTCTTTGTTGTTTGTTTGTCTGTGGTCACAATGCTTTTCACCTCCTTGTCCAATGAACAAGTCCAGTCACTAAGCTATGGTACACTGGGGCAGGTCCAGCTGAAGGGGAGGGGCTAAAATGAGTTGTTTGTGGCACATACTAGCACTGACAGGGAGGGCTGGGAATCAGTGCTGGGCAGGTTCTGGTAGGCCATGCCTGTGCTGCTTCGGGGTTTAATGTTCAGTGCACTGCCCAGGTAAGCAGGAAGGAGGGGGAAGGGTGTGATGTGTGGAGCTAATATGGGTATAGGAAAGAGGAGAAAGCAGAGAGAGAAACAGGAGTCAAAAACAAACAAAAAGAGTGCTAAGGGAGCTTTCCATTGGAGTAGAGAGATGAGAAACCCAGAAATGGAGGGAAAAAAAAAAAGTAACTAGATAAAAAATTTGGAAAAAAAAAAAAAGAAAAGCCCCTAGGGGTCCCACTGGTGCAGCTGCAAAAACCAGGGAGTGACTCCCAGGCTGCATACTATCATCTGACTAGAGGGGGTATAGATGTCACACAGTACCAGGTATTCAGGAGACAGGAAAAGAAGGTAAGTACAGAGAGACGAGAACTGAGAAATGAAGATGACAGAAAGGAAAAAAGAGAGAAAAAAGAAATGCCCCCAGGGATCCCACCGACTGCAGAAGTGGCTCCTAAACCATCCAGTGCAGCCCAGTTAGAAGGGGCTTGCAAGCCGTGAAAAGAAAAAGAAAACGAACAAATAAAACAGAACACAACAAACCAAAACAACGCAAAAAAAAAGCCCTGGGGATCTCACCAGCGTGGTGTGGCGGGCCTGGGCAGTGGTTCCCCAGCTGAGCAGTGCTTCACAGCCTTTCATGAAGAAGCAAAGATGGCACACGGAGCCAGGTGTTCCAGAGAAAGGGGAGGGAGGTGGTGGGAGGCATGGAAGACACCAGAAGAAATGGAAAAAGTGGATACCAGCGACTGACAAATGGCACTCAGGAAACCAGTCAGTGTGGGTGGGGTGAATCCAAGCAGCCCGGGGTGAAAACAGTTGCCTCCTGGCCAAGAACCTGTGGCCAGCGGGAAGCAGAGGAGGTTGAGGGAGTGGGGAAGAATGATGGGGGTTAGGAAAGAGTGTATCGCTGGTTACCAGGTGCTCTGTCGCCTGATGGGAACTTTGTGAAGCTGCTTTCCCGTACTCGCTGTCTGCAGATCTCTGCTGTGGGTCAGGTGAGTCCAAGTGTCATGGATGCTGCACTTCCTGGCCAGCAGAGCCACCATTGCCAGCCAGGAAGTACAGAGGTAGAGCAGCAGGGAGAGGATCGGGGGTAGGAAAGCATGGATCAATGGTTACCGAGTGCTCTGTCTCCAGGTGGGAGCTCCTTGAAGCTGATTTCCCATGCTCCCGGTCTACTGATTTCCGACAGGAGTTCAAGATGGCGGATCCATGCTGCATTAGCTGATAGAGAGCTTCCACACGTATCACTCCTCACTCTCTATCTCTGTCAGTTTCTTATTCCATTCCGTGCTTGGCTGAATTCTTTATCTCTTCATTTGACACTTCGAGTTCCAGGGGCGACTTTTACTTAGTTTTTCAGGTCTTTGCTGTGGAGGGATACTGTCTACGGCACCATGTTGGCCAGAAGTTTCTGCCTCTGAACTTACACTAATTCCAGGAGATCGAAAATGTTACTATGGCCCACCAGTCAGAGTGCTTATTTATGGAGGTCAGGTATTTAATGGAGTCTTAGCTCAGGTTCATCTCACAGTGAGTCCCCAAAACCACCCTATAGTGATTTCCAGAATGCATAATTGGAATAGACATACTCAGCAACTGGCAGAACCCCTATATCGGATCCCTGACAAGTGGAATAAGGGCTATTATTGTAGGAAAAGTCAAGAGGAAGCCCTTAAAACTGCTCCTACCCAGAAAAAATAGTAATCCAAAAGCAATACCTCATTCCTGGAGGGATTGCAGAGATTACTGCCACCTTCAAAGAGTTGAAGAATGCAGGGGTGATGATTCCCACCACATCCCCATTCAACTTGCCTACCTGGCCTGTGCAAAAATCAGATCTTGGGGAATGAGAGTGGATTGTCGTAAACTGAAATGGGTGGTGACTCCAATTGCAGCTGCTGTTCCAGATGTGGTTTCACTGCTTGAGCAAATTAATACATCTCCTGGTACTTAGTATGCAGCCATTGATTTGGAAAATGCCTTTTTCTCAATACTGGTTTTGAAAGAACACCAGAAGCAGTTTGCCTTCAGCTGGCAAGGCCAGCAGTACACCTTCACTGTCCTATCTCAGGGTATATCAACTCTCCACCCTATGTCATAATTTAGTCTGCAGGCATCTTGATCACCTTTCCCTTGCAGAAGACATCACACATGTCTGTTACTTTGTGATTTTATGCTTTTTGGACCTAGTATGGAAGACGTGTCAATGACTCTGGACTTATTGGTAAAACATTTGTGTGCTAGAAGATGGAAAATTAATCTGACAAAAATTCAGGCACATTCCACTTCAGCGAAATTCCTAGGGGTCCAAATGGTGTGTGGCACATCTAGATATTCCTTCTTAAGTGAAGGATAAGTTATTGCACATAGCCCTTCCCACACCTAAAAAGGAGGCACAATGCCTGGTGACCTCTTTGGACTTTAGAGGCAACATATCCCTCGTTTGGGTGTGCTACTCAGGCCTATTTATCAAGTGACTCAAAAAGCTGCTAGTTTTGAGTGGGGACCAGAAGGAGAGAAGGCTCTGCAACAGGTTCAGGCTGCTATGGAAGTTGCTCTGCTGCTTTGGCCATTTGATCCAGCTGATCCAATGGTGCTCAAAGTGTCAGTGGCAGATAGAGATGCTACTTAGAGTCTTTGGCAGGCCCCTATAGGTGAGTCACAGTGCAGACCATTAAGCTTTTGGAGCAAAGCCCAGCCATCCTCTACAGATAACTACTCTCCTTTTGAGAAACAGCTTTCAACTTGTTACTGGGCCTTAGTAGGAACTTAATGTTTAACTATGGGCCTCCAAGTCTCAAAACATATTATACAGTCACAGTAATCAAAACACACTGGCACTTGTTCAATGACAGACACACAGACCAATGGAATAGAATTGAGAACCCAGAAATAAATCCATCCATCCAAGAGCAGCTAATTTTCAACGAGTGGTCAAAGCCCATTCAATAAGGAAGAAACAGTCTCTAACAAATGGTGCTGGCAAACTGGATATCCATTTGCAGAAAATGAAACAGGATCCATACCTCACACCATATGCAAAAACTAACTCAAAATGGATCAAAGACCTAAATGTTAAAGCTAAAACTATAAAGTTCCTGGAAGATAACTTAGGGAAATATCTATGGGACCTAATTTTTTTTTTAAATAAATTACCAAACACAAACACAAATGCATAAACAACAGAAGACAAAGTATATAACTGGGGCCTCCTAAAAATTAAATACGCTCATTAAAGACTTTATCAAAACAGTAATAAGACAACCTACAGATTGGGAAAAAATATTCAGGAATGATGTATCCAATAAGGGTCTTTAAAATACAAAGGAAACTTCAAAAACAAAAAGACAAACAATCCAACAGAAAAATGGGCAGAGGAAATGAACAGACACGTCACCAAAGAGGACATTCAAGCAACCAACAAACACATGAAAAGAGCTTGCGGTCATTAGCCATTAGAGAGAAGAAAATCAAAACAATAATGAGATACCATCTCACCCCTGCAAAATTGGCACTGATGAAAAACAGAAAACAACAAATGCTGGAGAGGATATGGAGAAATCAGAACTGTTACCCACAGCTAGTGGGACTCTTAAAATGGTACAAGCACCATGGAAACTGGTATGGCGCGTCCTCAAAAAGCTAAAAATAGAAATATGTTATGATCCAGCAATCCCACTCCAAGGTATATACCCTAGAGATTTAATAAAGGAGACATGGAGAGATACATGCACACCTATTGTATTAGTTATCTAGTGATGCTGTAACAGAAATACCACAAGTGATGGCTTTAATAAACAGAAGTTTATTCTCTGTCTAGCAGGACAGAAGTTCAAATTCAAGGCACCAGCTCCAGGGGAAAAATTTCTCTCTCTGTCAGCTCTGGAGAAAGTTCCTTGTCATCAATCTTCCCTTGGTCTAGGAGCTTCTACGCACAGGAACCCGGGTTCTAAAGACACTCTGCTCCCAGCACTGCTTTCTTGGCAGTATGAGGTTCTGCCCTCCCCCCTCCCTCCACATCCTGTTCTTTGCTCACTCCTCTCTTTTATATCTCAAAAGAGACTGACTTAAGACACAACCTAATCTTGTAGAATGAGTCCTGCCTCATTAACATAATTGCCTCTAATCCTGCCTCAAAACATCCTGTTGTTGTTAGCTGCCATTCAGTTGGTTCCAACTCATAGCGACCCTATGTACAACAGAAGGAAACACTGCCCGGTGTTGCACCATCCTCAGTGTCTTTGTTGTGATTTAAGGCCATTATGGCAGCTACTATGTCAATGCATCTCATTGAGAGTCTTCTTCTTTTTCGTTGACCCTCTACTTTACCAAGAATTATGTCCTTCTCCAGGGACTGGTCTCTCCTGATAACGTGTCCAAAGTATGTGAAACTAAGTCTTGCCATACTTGCTTCTAAGGAGCATTCTGGTTGTACTTCTTCCAAGACAGATTTGTTTGTTCCTTTGGCAGTCCATGGTGTATTCAATATTCCTCACCAACGCCAAAAATCAAAGACATCAGTTTTTCTTTGGTCTTCCTTATTCATTGTCCAGCTTCGCATGCATATGAGGCGATTGAAAACGCTATGGCTTGGGTCAGGTGCACCTTAGTCCTCAAGGTGACATCTTTTCTTTTCAACACTTTAAAGAGGTGTTTTCCAGAAGATTTGCCCAATACAATGCATTTTTTGATTCCTTGACTGCTGTTTCCATGGGTGTTGTTTGTGGATCCAAGTAAAAGGAAATCCTTGACAACTTCAATCTTTTCTCCATTTATTACAATGTTGCTTATTGGTCCAGTTGTAAGGATTTTTATTTTCTTTATGTTGAGGTGTAATCCATACTGAAGGCTGTAGTCTTTGGGCTTCATCAATAAGTGCTATGAGTCCTCTTCAGTTTCCACAAGCAAGGTTGTGTCATCTGCACAATGCAGGTTGTTAATAAGTTTCTCTCCAATCCTGATGCTCCATTCTTTTTCATATAGTCCAGCTTCTCAGATTATTTGCTCAGCATACTGATTGAATACACCTTTCCTGACTTTAAACCACGTAGTACCCCCTTGTTCTGTTCAAACCACTGCCTCTTGATCTATGTACAGGTTCCTCATGAGCACAAGTAAGTGGAATTTCCATTCTACCCAATGTTATCCATAATTTGTTATGATCCACACAGTCGAATGCCTTTGCATAACCCAGTCAATAAAATACAGATAAGCATCTTTCTGGTATTTTCTGCTTTCAGTCAAGATCCATCTGACATCAGCAATGATATCCCTCATTGCACATCCACTTCTGAATCCAGCTTGAATTTCTGGCAGTTCTCTGTCAGTGTACTGCGGCAACTGGTTTTCAATGATCTTCAGCAAAATTTTACTTGTGTGTGATATTAATGATATTGTTTGATAATCTCCACATTCTGTTGGATCCTCTTTCTTTGGAATGGGCAGAAACATGGTTGTCTTCCAGTTGGTTGGGCAGGTAGCTGTTTTACAAATTTCTTGGTGTGGATGAGTGAGCACTTCAAGCACCACATCTGTTTGTTGGAACATCTCAATCGGTATTCTGTCAATTCCTGGAGACTTGTTTTTTGCTAATGTCTTCAGAGCAGATCACATTTCTTCTTTCAGTACCATCAATTCTTGATCATATGCTACCTCTTGAAGTGACTGAACATTGGCCAGTTCTTTTTGGGACAGCAATTCTGTGTATTTCTTCCATCTTCTTTTGATGCTTCCTGCGTCATTAAGCGTTTTGCCCATAGAATCCTTCAGTATCGAAACTCAAGTCTTGAATTTTTTCTTCTGTTCTTTCAGCTTGAGAAATGCCAAATGTGCTCTTTCTTCCCTTTTAGTTTTCCAACTCTAGTCTTTGCACATGTCATTATAATAGTTTGTCTTCTTGAGCCACCCTTTGAAATCTCCTGTTCATTTCTTTAACTTCATTTGTTCCTTTCGCTACTCAACGTTCAAAAGCAAGTTTCTGAGTCTCTTCTGACATCCATATAGGTCTTTTTTTTCTTTCCAGTCTTTTAAACGACTTCTTGCTTTCTTCATGTATGATGTCATTGATGTCATTCCACAACTTATCTGGTCTTCAGTCATTAGTGTTCAACGCATCAAATATATTTTTGAAATGGTCTCTAAATTCAGCTGAGATTTACTGAAGGTCATACTTTGGCTCTCATGGACTTGTTCTAATTTTCTTCAGCTTGAACTTGAACTTGCATATGAGCAGTTGATCATCTGTTCTGCAGGTGGCCCCGGCCTTGTTCTGACTGATGATACTGAGGTTTTCCATTTTCTCTTTCACAGATGTAATCGATTTGATTCCTGTGACTTCCATCTGGAGAAGACCACATGTATCATCACCGTTTATGTTGTCGAAAAGAGGTATTTGCAATGAAGAAGTCATTGGTCTAGCAAAATTCTGTCGTGCATTCTCTGGCATCGTTTCTTTCACCAAGGCCATATTTTTCAACTACTGATCCTTCTTGTTTGTTTCCAACTTTTGCATTCCAATCACCAGTAATTATCACTAGATAATTAATAAAACATCATAGAGGTAGGATTTACAACACATAGGAAAATCACATCAGATGACAAAATGGTGGACAATCATACAATACTGGGAATCATGGCCTAGCCAAGTTGACACACATTTTAGAGGGACATGACTCAATTCATAACATTCCACACTTTGGCTCCCCAAAATTCATGTCCTTGCCACATATAAAACACATTTACCCCATCATTTCATAGCAAAAGTCTTAAATCCAAGTGCAAAATTGAAAAAATTCATCTTCATCTGTGAAATCTAGAATACAAGTTATCTGCTTCCAAAGTACAATGGTAGAGCAGACACAAGGTAGACATTTTGTCATGGATTGAATTATGTCCCCCCAAAATATGTGTCAACTTAGTTAGGCCATGATTCCCAGTGTCGTGTGATTGTCCTCCATTTTGTAATTTTCCTATGTGTTATAAATCATAATCTGTGCCTGTGGTTAAAGAGGATTGTGGTGGGAAGTAACACCCTTGTTCAGGTCACATCCTTGATCCAATGTAAAGGGAGTTTCCCTGGGGTGTGGCCTGCACCACCTTTTATCTTACAAGAGATAAAAGGAAAGGGAAGCAAGCAGACAGTTGGGACCTCACACCACCAAGAAAGCAGCGCCAGGAGCAGAGTTCATCTTTTGGATCTGGGGTTCCTGCACAGAGAAGCTCCTAGTCCAGGGGAAGTTGGATGACAAGAACCTCCAGAGCTAACAGAGAAAGCCCTGCCCTGAAGCTGACACCCTGAATTTGGACTTCTAGCCTACTAGACTGTGAAAGAATAAACTTCTCTTTGTTAAAGCCATCCACTTGTGGTATTTCTGTTAGAGAAGCAATAGATAACTAAGACAGATTTCCAATAGAAATGGGAGAAATTGGAAGGAAAGAAGGAGTAACAGGCACCAAGCAAGTCAGCAAAACACATTACATTCACTCTCAAGCCTTGAAAATAATCTTCCATTGTCTGAGACCATTTAGGCAATGGCCCTGCCCTCCAGACTTTAGGTGTTGGCCACACTCTCTGGATTCTAGATGAAGGCCTCTCAGCCCTGGGCTTCAGTGCCGAGCCTTACAGGCTCACTGGAAGGGCAACTCTGCTCCCTCGGCTGTGGGCAGCCCCTTTCTCCAAGTTTATTTGAGTGGTGACTCCATCCTTTGAGACCCTAGATGTCATGGCCCTACCCCTTGAGACTGAGGCAGCTCTGTTTCATCACTTCTGTTTTTTTTTTTTTTTTTTGTCTGAAATGTCTTTATTTTGTTTTCATTCTTTTTTTTCCTCTTTTTTTTAAAATAATTTTTATTGAGTTTTAAGTGAACGTTTACAGATTAAGTCAGTCTGTCACATATAAGCTTATATACACCTTACTCCATACTCTCACTTACTCTCCCCCTAATGTCATCACTTCAGCTTTTGTTTCCTAGTTCCTTGAACTCTCAGCCCTTTGAGACTCACAGCCAGCATCTTCCCTGCTGGCAGTAGTGTTCCAAAGCTCTTTAGCTCCACTGATAAGTGCCTGGAGGCACCCCACTCTGGCAGTAAACTTCTGCCAGAAGGCATTCAGCTGTCTTGCTCTGTGGGTCAGCAAGTCTATCTCCACCAATAAGTGCCCATAGGCACCCCACTCTTCTGGGAAGCCTCCTGCACAAAGGCACTCAGCTCTCACACTCCGTGGGTCAGCTCCAGCGCTGTCTTGTGCTCACCTCCTGGTTCTGCTGCTGCTTCTTGCCATCTGCACCATCTCCACTGTAACAGCTCTCCTCATTTCCTTCTGAGTCCTCACCAGAATTGTCTTTGATGTCCATAATTCTGCCAACAGTCTCTTCAAGGCAATTTAGGCTTTTACTATTAGGCACTTTAAGACTGTTCTAGGCTCTATCCATTCACAGTTTCAAAGTCACTTCCAAACTCTTCCACATTTTAGATATCTGTTAGAGCAATATCCCATTCTAACAGTACCAAATTCTGTCTTAGTTACCTAGCGCTGCTGTAACAGAAATAACACAAGTGAATGGTTTTAACAAACAGAAGTTTATTCTCTCACAGTCTAGTAGGCTAGAAGTCCAAATTCAGGGTGCCCCCTCTAAGGGAAGGCTTTCTCTCTGTCGGATCCTGAGGAAGGTCCTTCTCATCAATATTCCCTTGGTCTAGGAGCTTCTGCACACAGGAATCCCAGGTCCAAAGGACGCGCCTGCTCCTGGCACCACTTCCTTGGTGGTATGAGGTCCCCCATCTCTCTGCTTGCTTCTCTTTTTATGTCTCAAAAAAGATTGACTCAAGATACAACCTAATCTTGTAGACTGAGTCCTGCCTCGTTAACATAATTGCCTCCAATCCTGCCTCAAAACATTATAGAGGTAGGGTTTACAACACAGAAGAAAATCACATTGGATGACAAAATGGTGGACAATCATACAATACTGGGAATAATGACCTAGCCAGGCTGACATATATTTGGGGGGGGGGCACACAATTCAATCTGTAACACCTATGTTCACTGCAGCATTATTCACAACAGCAAAAAGATGGAAACAACCTAAGTGCCTCATCAACGGATGAATGGATAAATAAAATGTGGTACATACATACAATGGAATATTTTGCAGTCATAAAGAATAATGATGAGTTCTCAAAGCAACCTATAATGTGGATGAATCTGGAGGACATTGTCATGAATGAAATACATCAATCACAAAAGGGCAAATATTGTATGATCACACTTGTATAAGAAGACAGGAACAGATATATATAGAGATACCAATGCTCATTGGTGGTTACCAGGTATAAGTGAGGTGGAAAGGGAGAGATAGTAGCCAATTGTTATTTTTGGTGATGGGAAAGTATGTTAGTTATCTAGTGCTGCTATAACAGATGTACCACAAGTGGATGGCTTTAACACAGAGAAATTAATTTTCTCACAGTCTAGTTGGCTAGAAGTCTAAATTCAGGGCATCAGCTTCAGGGGAAGGCTTTCTATCTCTGTCGGCTCTGGAGGAAGGTCCTTCTCATCAATCATCCCCTGGGCTAGGAGCTTCTCCATACAGAAACCCCATGGGTCCAAAGGATGTGCTCTGCTCCTGGTGCTGCTTTCTTGGTGGTATGAGGTTCCCCTGTCTCTCTACTCTCTTCTGTCTTTTATATCTCAAAAGAGATTGGCTTAAAACACAATCCAATCTTGAAGATTGAGTCCTGCCTCATTAACATAACTGCCACCCATCCCACCTCATTAAGGCCATAGAGGTACTATTTACAACACATAGGAAAATCACATCAGATGACAAAATAGGGAATCACACAATACTGGGAATCATGGCCTAGCCAAACTGATACACATGTTTTTTGGGGACACAATCCAATCCAAGACAGAAAGGTAGCATTGAATATAGGTGAAGTGCACACAGTTTGACCAAGGTAAATGATGTCACTAAGAAATGCACGAGTAGAAAAGGACTTTTTTTGGTAAAGGATATGACAAATATAATTTTGTAACTACACCAACAACAACCAAGAAATATGTGTGTGGTTACACAAATATGTATATAGGTATTTATGTGCATGGGTATGAATATGTGGGTACATACATGTGCTCAGATAGATGTATCTGTAGGCATACATATAGATATGTGTGTACGTGCATGTATATCCATATATAAAATAAACCACATAGGGGACACAGTTATGGATACTTCTTAGACACAACCAAATACCTTGTGAGATTGGTTTTCTGGGTTTGAAGGCTCAGGTCCAGCCTCCTGGAACAATTCAGTTAATTGGCATAATATAGTTCATAAAGTGTATATTATATATCCCAGTATATAGTATATAGTAGTAAGTAGTGTCTGGGGTCTTAAATGCTTGCAAGAAGCCATCTGAGATACAACAATTTGTCTCTGCTCATCCGGGACAAGAAAGAAATAAGGAAATCAAAGACTCAGAGAAGAAAGTAGTCTACAAGACAAATAGTCTACATGAATCACGGCCTTATCTACCCTGAGACCAATAGAACTACATGGTGCCCAGCTACCACTACTGACCATTCCGAGCAGGACCACAATAGATGGATTCTGATAGAATGGGAGAAAAATGTGAAAAAGAACTCAAATTCTTAAAAATATCCCTACATACTGGACTGATTGAGACTAGAGGACTCCCTGACACTACCACCCTGAAATACTCCATAAACCTAGAATTGATACTACCCCCTGAAGTCACCTTTTAGCTCAATAACATATTGGCTTATAAAATAAAGACTATTTGGAGGCAACGCCAAGATGGTGGAATAGGCATATGCATCTGGTGATCCCTCTTACAACAAAGACCCGAAAAAACAAGTGGAACAAGTATATTTATGACAAGCTAGGAGCCCTGAACATCAAAGGTAAAGTTAGAAAATGGGCTGAGTGGCAGGGGGAGGGAGAGATGGTTCAGAAGCAGAGAGGAGTTGCCGGATCTGAATCGCCAGGATCCCTCAAGCACCATTCTTGGGAGCCGCTGCAGCAGGCTGGTAGTAGCGTTCTGCTGCAGTTTCCTCAGGGAGAAGCAGCCAGCCGTACAGCCTACTCACGCTTCTGGAACCAGAGAAGAACGGCGCTCTTGGCAAAAGCTAAGTACTAGTGTATATTTTACTGCACCCTCTGGCACCAAGCCAGGTTCAGAGGCTGTTGAATTCCCTGGGCCTGAGATAGGCTCTGCTGAGCACCAGGAGCCCTTCTCCCAGCCTTGGAGAAGGAATAAATTCACAATTGGGGGAAAAGATAATCTGCCAGGTCCACTAACCTGGGGAGCTCAGGACAGAAGCGGCTCCTGTCCAGGCATAAATAGTCCATGGACTTTGAATACCTTTCCCCACTACATAGACCTGTGTGGGCCTATTTCAGGAGAATAGGCACTTGTTGGCAGACTACAAGTGTTTCAGCTGTGCAGTGGAGAGGTGGGTGTTTTGATGTTTGACACCATTTTGCCTATTAAACAGGGTCCTCACCTACCCAAACAGGTCACAGATCTTGGAAAGAGCCTCAGAAAGCGCCCGCCAAGTGGGTCGCAAACCCCATCAGAGGGTCGTGGAGAGTGCTCAGTAAATTGAGCTGGTCATGAGCCTCCAACAGGAAGAAGCTGTGGAGAGCACTCTGGAGCAAGTCACATACCCCCAGCAGGAGGTCTCAGAGCTCTCCGATAGTCTACTTCCTTGACTTTCTTTTTTTCTTTTCTCTCCTTTCGGTTTTAAACTTTTCTCTCAAGAAGCCCTTCTATTGGTCTCTGGCACTCCATTTTTTTCCTCTCTTCTTCTTTCCTCTTTCCACGGAATGGGTCGCAAGGCCCAAAGAGGGGGTTTGCACACAGCATTCCGGTCATTTGGCTTTCGCAAAAGAGAGTTTGAGGACAAGGAGTGAGTCTCTGTTAGGGGCTGATCACCCCATATCCCAAGGGCAAGTCATGGACCTCGGACAGAGCTGTGGAGGGTGCCTGCTGAGAGGGTCACGAACCCCATCAGAAGGTTGCAAAGAGCACTCAGGAAATTGAGAAGGTTGTGAGCCTCCAACAGGAGGAGGCCGCGGAGAGTGCTCCAGAGCAGGTCACATACCCCCAGCAGGAGATCCTTGACTTTTTCTTTCTTCTTTCCTTTCATTTTTAAACTATTCTTGGTCTTGGTGACTCTAGAGTTTGGGTAGGCATATGAGTGTGTGGTAGCCATCGTTTTTGTGGGTCTGAATGTTGTCCAACTCTGCTTGGTGCACCCTGCTTCTGGGGAATGGATGTAGACATCTCTATCTGCTTAGATTGAGAAATAGAAGCCCCTCCATCTGGTATTGGGGATAAGAGGTATCTGGAGGATTGAAGTGGAGATTCAGATATTCTTAGTAACGTGTTAGACCTCACTAAGATCATCCTTATTACCCCTTTCCCTTTCTGTCTTGTCTGGTCTGAGCACTCTCTGTCTGTTCATCTTATGTGTAAATCTTATGTGTGACTGGGGCTGTCTGGGAGCTTGAGGCTACAAGATTATCTCAGTCACCTCTGTCTGAGTCTTATGTGTAATCTGTGTGTGATGCATAGAAATTAATTGGTGAAAAGAAATTCAGGCTGAATTTGAACATACTTATAGAGACTTCTGAAAGTTTATTGATTGGGCTGGAGAAAGAGATGCAGGGGGAGAGCAGTTTTTCAGTCTAGATGGGATTCAAATTGAAATATGGAGAACACTCCAGGCAGAGTGTGAAGATAAAAAAAAAAGAGAGAGAGAGAAAGAGGTTCTATCCCAGGGGTCCGCCCATGTCCAGGACCTTTAATAACTGGCTATAAGGTATATAAACATGAGAGCCAAACCTAGCATCCCTAAAGATTCTCCTCTGTGTTGCCTGCTTCAGAACTGGTCAAAGTTCAAACTAGATGAGCTAAAGAAAAAAAAAGCTAATCTTCTGCAACATTGTTTGGCCCCAGTACAAACTAGAGAGCGGGGAACAATGGCCGAAGGATGAGCCACCCTTGTATGACACCATTCTGCATCTTGATTTGTTTTGCAAGAGACAGAAAAAGTAGGGGGAAATTCGCTATGTGCAGGCATTTATGTCCACCAAGACCCAGATTTAAGGACAAAGTGTAGGGTGTGTGTGTTGGAGGGGACAACAGGACTAACTCCAAAAGACCCAGATCCTGACATACTAACTGACCTGCTGCTACAGCCTCCACCTAAGCCAATGACCCCTTGGGACCCAGCCGCCCTGAGGACCAATGACCTGGCCCAAGAGGGCCTGAAGGTGGAGCCCCAGAATCCCCCTCCATATCATTCACCACTGACCCCCTCTTCAGGAGCTCAGGTGGAACTGAAGCCTGATCCCTCGCCCATGGGGTTAAGGTCTAGAGCGTAGTTGTATCCTCCCTTACCAACCTCATCACCCTCTCTTACTCCACACCCAGGCTCCACAGCTTCTCTAGTTCCAGCTCTGGGTAAAATCCTCTCAGGACCTCAGATCCTTAGTTCTCTTCATGGGGCTCCACAAGCCCCAACTTTTCCCTTAAGGCAGGTAGTGGATGGAGAGGGTGGGACAATAAGAATATATGTTCCCTTTTCAGTAACAGATATTGTACAATGCAAGAAGTTTGGGAATTTTTCTGAAAACGCTGATAAGTTTAGAGAAGAGTTTGTAAAACTTAGTCTGACTTTTGATCTAACATGGAAAGATGTGGTTGCGGTTCTAACAAATTTTTGTACAGCAGATGAGACTAGGATTTTGTCTAAGGCCAGAGAACATACAGACTGCCTCATATTGGCTAACCCACGGCATGATATTCTCAGGAGGGGAGGCTGTCCCTGATCAGGACAAAAAATGGAATTATGAAGATAGAATAAATCAGGGGAGGATGAGACATTTATTATTTGCATTTCAGAAGGGATAAAGAAATGCATGTCTAAGCCTGTGAACTATGATAGAATAAGGGAGGTGACCCAAGAAAAAGAAGAGAACCCAGCAGTGTTCCTCAACAGGTTGACTGAGGCCTTTAGGAAATAACTAACACCAACCCTGCGTTTGCTGAAGGAGGGCCCTTAGTGGCCATGCATTTTATAACTCAATCCTCAGCGGATATAAGGAGGAAATTGCAGAAGTTAGAGGCAGGCCCACGGACCCCAACCTCGCAACTAGTAGAGGCGGTATTTAAGGTGTTTAACAATCAGTACACTGCAGAGAAGGCAGAAAAGAATAGAAGGATGGAACAGAAGGCTCAATTGTTAGCTGCTGCCATCCAACCCCCATCTCTAGGTAACTCCTGGGGAGCTCAACAACAACCCACATCTGGACCATCAAAAAGACCAAACCCATGGCTTGGCTTGAACCAATGTGCTAACTGCAGGGAAGAAGGGCATTGGGCGAAGGAGCATCCCAAATGTCCCAAAAGGGGCATGGAGTTGACCCCTACCCCAGAGGCCAAAACCTGGCAGCAGCGCTGTCAGACTGACAGGACCCAGGGGACTGCCCAGCTCCAGGACAACAGCCTACATTGACCATCTCCACTGCAGAGCCTTGGGTTACCATTGATGTGGCAGGTAGGAAAGTTGAATTCTTATTAGACACTGGAGCTGCCTATTGTGTCCTGACCCACCATAGAGGGCCCCTCTCCTACCCGCGACTGTGTTGTTACGGGGGTTAACAAGATGCCAAAGGTAAGGAATTTTACCTTTCCCCTTCGCTGTGCTGTAGGGCCTCTGGCTTTGCAACATTCCTTCCTGTATATCCCAGAATGTCCAATCCCTTTGTTGGGCCGTGACCTTTTGTCCCAGTTGAGAGCCACTGTTTCCCTCCAGCAGGCTCAGGGAGGTTTAAATAGTGAAGAAATTTTAGATATTAGCCTGCTAGCCACCTTAACCACATATCCCCCAGAACAAAGGCTCCCACCATCCTAGCTTGGGTAAATTCAACAGCTTTGGACACCTCCACCCCTGGACGTGCCAAGGATATTTCCCCTGTTGTCGTTAAACTCAGGCAAGGGGTAGGGTACCCATGGAGAAGACAGTACCCCCTGAGATCAGAAGCCCAAAAAGGAATTCTTCCAGTCCTGCAGAAAATCCTAGAACAAGGACTTATATGTCCTTGACAATCCCCTTGCAATACCCCTATTTTACTGGTGAAGAAACCAAATGGAGAATACTGGTTTTTCCAAGATCTACGAGCTGTGAATGAAGCAGTAGTCCCCATCCACTGAATGGTTCCAAATCCATACACCCTCCTGATGTTAGTGCCAGGGGATGCACAGTTCTTCACTGTTTTAGATTTAAAAGATGCTTTCTTCTGCATTCCCTTACACCCAGACTCCCAGTACCTATTTGCTTTTTAATGGAGAGATCCAAAATCCCAAGATGCTACCCAGTATACATGGACTGTGCTTCCTCAAGGATTTAGAGACAGCCCTCATTTGTTTGGAAATTCCTTAGCCTGAGATTTGAGGGAATTAACACTCCAAAGTGGAGTCCTCCTCCAAGATGTTGAAGATCTCCTCATAGCTAGCAAAATCAAAGAAAGCTCAGATGCTAACTTAGTTACTGTCCTCAGCTTCTTGGGTGAAAAGGTCTACAAAGTGTCACCCAAGAAGGTGCAAATATCACAACAGCAGGTTAAGTATCTGGGCTTCATGCTAGTTCCAGGAGCCAAAATGCTGGGCCCCGACAGAAAAAGAATAATTGAGTCCCTTTCTACCCCCACCAATGAGAAACAGCTTAGAGGATTTTTAAACATGGCTGGATTCTGCCATGGATACCCAACTTCGACCTTATAGCTAGGCCTTTGTATGAGGCTCTAAAGGGACAGGAGAAAGGGCTCCTGGAATGGAGGTCGGAATACCAACAGGCATTCCAAGCCCTTAAAACTGAGTTGTGCTGAACCCCTGCATTAGGACTTCCTGATCTAGCCAAACCTTTCAAGTTATGTCTCCATGAAAGAAGAGGTCTTGCACTGAGAGTCCTGACACAACGGGTAGGCCCTGCAACTCGCCCCATTGCCTACTTTTCAAAGCAGCTGGATTCAGTTGCCCAAGCATGGCCCAGCTGCCTTAGGGCTATGGCAGCTACTGCCCTATTGGTAAAAGAAGCCTGTAAGCTTACATTAGGCCAACCCCTAGAAGGCCTTACCCCCCATTAATTTCACACAGTACTAGAAATAAAAGGAAACAAATGGCTGTCCAGGGGTGGGATTACTCAATACCAGTCCATTTTGTTAGACACCCCTGAAGTCACCCTAAAAGTATGTCAGACTCTAAATCCTGCTTCCCTACTTCCCACACAAAAACGCCAGAATTAGAACATACCTGGGCAGGAACAATAGAGCAGGTCTATTCTAGTCAAGAAGCCTTGCAAGAAACACCACTAAAAAACCCAGATGCAGAATAGTTCACTGATGGGAGTAGTCTTGTACAAGAAGGAAAACAGAAAGCAGGGTATGTAATTGTTAGTACTTGTGAAGTCATAGAAATGAAGGGATTGCCACCTAGTATTTCAGCCTAAAAGGCAGAGCTTATAGCTCTGATTCAGGCCTTACAGCTAGGACAAAATAAGGTCCTCAATCTATATACAGATTCAAAGTATGGATCCCTTGTCCTCCATGCCCATGCAGCAATTTGGAGAGAAAGGGGTCTGTCAACAGCTCAAAATTCCCCTATCAAACACAAAGAACTTATACTAGAACTATTGGAGACAGTACAGCTACCTAAGAGAATGGCAGTGATGCACTGTAAGGGACACCAAAAAGAAGATACTTGGATAGCCCAGGGAAACAGGAAGGCTGACCAAACAGCAAGGTAAGCAGCCATAACTATGATACCCAAACTAGTGTTAGGGCTGTTTCCAAACCAAGTTGTGACTGAGGGTCCAAAATATGAAGCAGAGAAAGAGCGATGGGCAAAGGCCAGGGCTACAAGACTAATTCTGAAGGGTGGTTTGAAGATGAGGAAGGAAAAATATTAATCCCTAGCTCAATGGTTTGGAAAGTTGTCCAGGGCCTACCTGACTCCACCCATTATGGACAGGAAGCCCTAACTAATCTACTAAAAAGAGTACCCAAGGGAAGATGCCTAGAAAGAACAGTCAAAAGAGTGGTAAAGGCCTGCAAAACTTGCCTATGTAACAATCCACAAAACCAACCCATTCCCTCTCCTTTGGCCCGACCAACCCAACACCAAGGCTCATACCCAGGAGAAGACTGGCAAACAGACTTCACTGTGGTGCCTCCTAAGCAAGGATATAAATATCTGCTTGTCTTCGTAGATACGTGCATAGGGTGGATCAAAGCCTCCCCCACCAGGTCAGAAAAAGCCGCTGAGGTAAGTAAGGCACTCCTCAAAGAACTTACTCCCCATTTTGGTCTGCCAAAATTGCTCCAAAGTGACAATGGCCGTACCTTTATAGCAACGATTACCCAGGACCCAGCATCACCTTTAAATATTAGATATAAATTATGCACCACCTGGCATCCTGAATCATCTGAAAAGGTAGAAAGAATGAACCAAACCCTTAAAAGGCACCTGGCAAAACTCTGCCAGGAAACTGAAGAGACCTGGCTACGGATGTTGCCTGTGGCCCTCTTAAGAATCAGAATGGACCCCAAGAGTAAGTTAAAGCTCAGTCCTTTTGAAATGTTGTATGGAAGGCCATTCTTTTTTTTTTTTTTAAATAATTTTTGTTGTGTTTTAAGTGAAAGTTTACAAATCAAGTCAGTCTGTCACATATAAACTTATGTACACCTTACTACATGCTCCCATTTACTCTCCCCCAGTGAGTCAGCCCACTCCCTCCTTCCAGTCTCTCCTTTCATGATCGTTTTGCCAGTTTCTAACCCTCTCTATCCTCCCATCTCCCCTCCAGACAGGAGATGCCAACACAGTCTCAAGTGTCCACCTGATACAAGTAGCTCACTCTTCATCAGCATCTCTCTCCAACCCATTGTCCAGTCCCTTCCATGTCTGATGAGTTGTCTTCGGGAATGGTTCCTGTCCTGGGTGGAAGGCCATTCTTAACAACAGAACTTTTCTTTGATGCTGAAACAACTAATGCCCTGCAGTATGTTATAAACCTAGGCCAGGTGCAGGAAGCCCTCAAAGAATATGGAAACAAAATATTGCCCACCCCCACTAGAGGCGAAGATACCACCCTTAAACCCGGGGGTTGGGTCTTGCTAAAATCCTGGAAGGAAGGGTCCCCAGCAGGCCAACTTCAAGAAAAATGGGAAGGACCTTGCCAGGTCATATTAGCTACTCCAGTGGCCATAACACTGAAGGGAATAAAACCATAGATTCCTAGCTCTCAGCTTAAACCTTATCTTCCTTAGGAAATCGGGGATTCAGAAGAGGCCCTGCCTGAATATACCTGCAGCCCCATTGAAGACCTCCAGTTCTTGTTCAAAAGGACAGATAAGTAAACCTAAATGGCCAAGAAATTGATACTCTTCCTCCTGCTACTTCTCTTGCACGGAGTAGCAGGACAGTGGGAAGACAACTCATTAGACTAATCTGATCATACAACTCAGGGTCAAACTTAACTAACTGTTGGATGTGTTTTCATGAACAACACTCTGGCGCGACCAGCCACCCCTTTTTTGAGGTTTTTCCAGTTACAAACTTTTCTGACACTCCCAATGCATATATCTCTACTACCCTACCTTACACAGGTGCCAGTCCTACTGGTAGAGAGTATATTTTCTAACTGTACCTTAAGGTTCAACCCAATGAACCTTTCCCTATCCTATGACCAAAACAATAGAACCTTTAAACTAAGACCCACACACCAAACCAAAAAACCAAACCCAGTGCCATCAAGTCGATTCTGACTCATAGCGACCCTATAGAACAGAGTAGAACTACCCCATAGAGTTTCCAAGGAGCACCTGGTGGATTCGAACTGTGGACCCTTTGGTTTGCAGCCGTAGCACTTAACTACTACCTCACCGGGGTTTCCAAGACCCACCAACAAGTAATACTTACACTCACAGAGTTGCGTACTAGCTGATGGATCACAAGAAGGTGACCCACACAAATGGCTCTGCATGAAGCTCCCTTTTAATGTAGGCACCTGATTAAGCTGTTACCAACTCAACTCCACCACGTTCCAAGTACTGTACCTTAATGGAACAAGTTCTACTACTGACTGTACTCCACAAAAGACCATGTATATTTTCTCTTCAACTATTTCCCAAGGTCTGTCTCTTACAACCCTTTAAGAGCCCTGGAACATGGAGACCTTTCCATGCAAACCCAATCATTTATGCTGTAGTCCAGACTCAGCATAACAGCTCCCTATTTTCTTGGTTGTTTAATGCCAATACCTCTATAAACCTACACAACAGTGACCATAGCCCACTCGTATGCCCCCCTAAAGGGTTCTGGTTTGCCTGCCTAGACAAAAATAATTATACCTGGGCATTGGGATCCCTTGACCTGGCCATGGCGAATGCTGGCTGCTTACGAGGCACTGTAACACTTGACAACAAAACAGTTAAAATCTTCCAAGCCTCCTCAACTCCAAAAGCAGGTTCTTCAAGAGTCCTTACTCAAAGAAAAAGGGAGCCTATTATTACCCTTATAGCCCTAGGGATCATGGCATTATTTGGAGCCCTGACCAGACTCACGGTAAGTGTTGTTTATAATAATGCCCACATCCAAAATGTGTCTAGGATCCTTCAAGAAGTCAGTACTGACTCTGGGCAGAGTCTGTTGGCCCCACAGAAGTCCTTGGACTCACTAGCCAACATGGTCATGGACCACTGGATTGCTTTAGATTTCCTCCTGGCTGAATAAGGGGGCATCTGTGCAATTGCAAACACCTCTTGCTGTATGTATGTTAATACCTCTGACGAGTTAGAGCTTAGGGCTCAGAGAACCCTTCAACATGCTGAATAGTTAAAGGCAGCCCATACCCAAATGAGTAACAATATCTAGAACCAGATTAAGGGGTACCTGCCTTCCCTGACTTGGTTCCTTCCCCTTCTGGGACCTGCAGTAACAATCCTCCCGTTGGTTTTGTTCGGCCCATGTTTGTTTAAACTGCTGGTCAAATTTCTGACTTCCAGACTTAAGCAATTCCAAATAAACTCATAATGCTACAGGGATATCAACCAGTCTTGGCTACAGATAACCCAAGTTCCTATAAATCTCTAGAACAGGCAGAGAGATTCCTACTCTATTAGGCAGCAGACCACCCATCTGTTACCATGAAGAACTTATAGAAGAAGAGACCATCACCCATGTTCCCTTTAAGAATAAAGAGTATGAAGTCTCTCAGGGAGGGATTGAAACAGATAGGGTTAACTGTGCCGGTGGCTGAACAAAAGAGCTGTTAAAAGATTATCATCTAGAGGTTGGGTAAACAGGAACCCACCCTGTCAACATAAGATTGAAACAACCCATGAATTACTATCTCCTTCTTGGTGTTTTTCTAGTCCCCTCCTCCTTTATGGGCTCCATATGCACAGAAGTGTGACTGCTTTTTAACCTTCCTTACCCCTCCAAAGATGATGATGTAGTGCTGAAGATCAAGTGCAGTTGCGTTATATCCCATAATAAGTGATGCCAAGGGCTGCCGAGAGGACTCCATCCTGAGTATTAGCAGGTTCCATCTTAGATTACAGATGTGTGTGCAACCTAATTAACATACACTGCCCACTAAATATTCATTACTCTATTGTCTCCACCGAACCCATATAAGCCCTAGCCTTGCTTCCCTTTTCAATTCAGTCTTTTGGAGAGGCTTAGATCCTCATGGACTCCTTTTGCTTGACTCAAGCAAAATAAAGTTTGCTGAAGATAAAGTTTTTCTTTCACTTGTATTCTTACTCAGGAAAAGACAAGGACCCTTTGTGCCAGATTGGCAATTGGTAACAGTATCTCCCAGTCGTTACAACCAAAATCATTGGGGGCCCATGGACCATCTGCACAAACCGCCCACCTGTAAACTCTAGGGAAGAGGGATGTGCTTTCCTCAGAGACACTTAAGGGATGATTCTCAGCCCCCTGCCTTGTTCAGAGTGTGACCCCCTGCTGCAACCAGATACTGGTAACTACACCAATCATCCCTGTCCCTCTAAAATTTTAGGACACAGCCTGTACCGCACATTTGATGACCTGGACACATGAGCTGAATCCATACAAGAAAAGTGAATGGACTCCTAGACTGATATACCTGATAACAGCCCTAGCCACCTGGTGGCAGGATGTCAGAGCTCCAAAGTAAAAAATAATCAAGCTAGCTCACTTAAGCAACCCATTAGGGCATATCAAAATAAAGCAAAGCAAGAAGCTAGGATACAGTAAGCAAACATAAAATAAACTAATGTGATAATATAAATGGCACAGAGACAACTGTCAATACCAAATCACATAGAAAAACAGACCATGATTGCTTCAAGCTCTCAAAACAAAGAATCAAGGGATCTTCTAGATAAAAGTGCATCCTAGAATTACCAGATCCAGAATAAAAAAGATTAATGCACAGAACACTTCAGGACATCAGGAAAGAGATCAGACAATACACAGAGCAAGGCAAGGAACACACAGATAAAGCAGTTGAAGAAATTAAAAAGGTTCTTCAAGAACATAATAAAAATTTAATAAGCTGCAAGAGTCTGTAGAGAGACTGCGATCAGAAATTCAGAAGATTAACAATAAAATTACAGAATTAGACAACTCAGTAGAAAGCCAGATGAGCAAACTGAGCAAATGGAAGGCAGAATTGGTGAGCTTGAAGATAAAGCACTTGGCACCAACATATTTGAAGAAAACCCAGATAAAAGAATTTTAAAAAATGAAGAAACCTTAAGAATCATGTGGGACTCTATCAAGAGAAATAACCTACGAGTGATTGGAGTACCAGAACAGGCAGGGATAACAAAATACAGAAAAGAATTGTTGGACATTTGTTGGCAGAAAACCTCCCTGACATTGTGAAAGATGAGAAGATATCTATTCAAGATGCTCATTGAATTCCACATCAGGTAGATTTTAAAAGAAAGTCACCAAGACATATTATAATCAAACTTGCCAAAACCAAAAATAAAGAGAGAATTTTAGTTGCAGCTAGGGATAAATGAAAAGTCACCACAAAGGAGAGTAAATAAGTTCGGACTACTCGGCAGAAATCACACAGGCAAGAAGGCAATGGGATAACTTATATAAGGCACTGAAGGAAAAAAATTGCCAGCCAAGAATCATATATCCAGCAAAACTGACTCTCAAACATGAAGGTGAAATTAGGACATTTCCAGATAAACAGAAGTTTAGCAAATTCATAAAAACCAAACCAAAACTGCAAGAAATGCAAAAGGGAGTTCTTTGGTTAGAAAATCAATAATACCAGATATCAACCCAAGACTAGAACACTGGACACAGCAATCAGATGTCAACCCAGACAGGGAAATCACAAAAATTAATCAAGATTTTTTTAAAAAGCTCAAAACAGGGAAACAGTGATGTTATAATGTAAAAGAAGACAACATTAAAACAATAAAGAGGGACAAGGAAATGTAGTTATAGATCTTTCATATGGAGAGGAAGACAAGGCAATATAAAGAAATAAAAATTAGGTTTAAACTTAGAAAAATTGGTGTAAATATTAAGGTAACCACAATGGACACTAACAATACTACTCATCAAAATAAAATACAAGAAAAATTAGAGACTCAGCAGAAACTAAATCAAAAACAATGAATAAGAAGAAAAGACAATATATAAACTACTCAGCACAAAAAATTAAGTGCGAAAAAGAAACTGTCAATGACACACAAAAAAAGACATCAAAATGACAGCATTAAATTCATACCTATCCATAATTACGCTGAATGTAAATGGACTAAATGCACAAATAAAGAGACAGACAGTGGCAGAATGGATTAAAAAACACCATTCATCTATACATTGCCTACAAGAGATACACCTTAGACTTAGAGACACAAACAAACTAAAACTCAAATGATGGAAAAAAATGTATCAAGCAAACAACAATCAAAAAAGAGCAGGAGTGGCAATATTAATTTCTGACAAAATAGACTTTAAACTTAAATCCACCACAAAGGATAAGGAAGGGCACTATATAATGATTAAAGGAACAATATACCAGGAGGATATAACCATATTCAATATTTATGCACCCAATGACAGGGCTGCAAGATACATAAAACAAACTCTATCAGCATTGAAAAGTGAGATAGACAGCTCCACAATTATAATAGGAGACTTCAACACATAACTTTCAGTGAAGGACAGGACATCCAGAAAGAAGCTCAATAAAGACGCGGAAGATCTAAATGCCACAAGCAACCAACTTCACCTCATAGACGTATACAGAACACTCCACCCAACAGCAGCCAAGTATACTTTCCTTTCTAGTGCACATGGAACATTCTCTAGAATAGACCACATATTAGGTTATAAAGCAAGCCTTAGTGGAATCCAAAACATTGAAATATTACAAAGCATCTTTTCTGACCATGAGGCCATAAAAGTAGAAATAGATAACAGAAAAAGCAGAGAAAAGAAATCAAACACTTGGAAACTGAACAATACCCTGCTCAAAAAAGACTCGGTTATAGAGGACATTGAGGATGGAATAAATAAATTCATTGAATCCAATGAAAATGAAAACACTTCCTATCAGAACCGTTGGGACACAGTGAAAGCAGGGCTCAGAAGTCAATTTATATCAATAAAAGCACACATACAAAAATGAGAAAGGGCCAAAATCAAGGAATTATCCTTACGACTTGCACAAATAGAAACAGAGCAACAAAAGAAACCTTCAGGCACCAGAAAAAAGCAAATAATAAAAATTAGAGCAGAATTAAATGAAATAGAAAACAGAAAATCAATTGAGAGAATTAACAAGACCAAAAGCTGGTTCTCCAAAAAAATTAACAAAATTGATAAACCATTGGCCAACTGACAAAAGAAAAACAGGAGAGAAAGCAAATAACCCAAGTAAGAAATGAGATGGGCAATGTACAACAGACCCAACTGAAATCAAAAGAATCATATCAGATTACTACGAAAAATTGTACTCTAACAAATTTGAAAACCTAGAAAAAATGGATGAATTTCTAGAAAGACACTGCCTACTTAAACTAACACAAACAGAGGTAGAACAACTAAATAGACCCATAACAAAAGAAGAGACTGGAAAGGTAATCAAAAAACTCACCCCCTCCCAAAAAAAAGCCCTGGCCCAGATGGCTGCACTGAAGAGTTCTACCAAACTTTCAGAGAAGAGTTAACACCACTACTACTAAAGACATTTTAGAGCTTAGAAAAGAACAGAATACTTCCAGACTCATTCTATGAAGCCAGCATATCCCTGATGCCAAAACCAGGTAGAGACACCACAAAAATAAGAAAATTACACACTTATATACCTCATGAGCTTAGACGCAAAAATTCTTAACAAAATTCTAGCCAATAGAATTCAACAACATATCAAAAAAATCATTCACCATGACCGAGCAGGATTCATACCAGGTATGCAGAGATGGCTCAACATTAGAAAACAATTAATGTAATCAATCATATAAATAAAACAAAAGACAAGAATCACATAATTTTATCAATTGATGCAGAAAAGGCATTTGACAAAGTTCAACACCCATACATGATAAAAACACTCAGCAAAATAGGGATAGAAGGAAAATTCCTCAACATAATGGTGGGTATTTATACAAGGCCAACAGCCAACATCATCCTAAATGGAGAGTATCTGAAAGCATTCCCCTTGATAAAAGGAGCCAGACAAGGATGCCCTTTATCACCAGTCTTATTCAACATTGTGCTGGAAGTCCTAGCCAGAGCAGTTAGGCTACACAAGGAAATAAAGGGCATCCAGATTGGCAAGGAAGAAGTAAAAGTATCTCTATTTGCAGATGACATGATCTTATACACAGAAAACCCTAAAGAATCCTCAAGAAAACTACTGAAACTAATAGAAGAGTTCAGCAGAGTATAAGGATACAAGATAAACAGACAAAAATCAGTTGAATTCCTCTACACCAACAAAAAGAACATCGAAGAGGAAATCACCAAATCAATATCATTTACAGTAGCCCCCCAAGAAGATAAAATACTTAGGAATCAATCTTACCAGACATGTAAAAGACCTATACAAAGAAAGCTACAAGACACTACTGCAAGAAATCAAGAGACTTACTTAAGTGGAAAAATATACCTTGATCATGGATAGGAAGGCTTAACATTGTAAAAATGTCTATTCTACCAAAAGAGATCTATAAATACAATGCAATTCCGATCCAAATTCCAATGATATTTTTTAATGAGATGGAAAAACAAATCACCAACTTCATATGGAAGGAAAAGAGGCCCTGGATAAGTAAAGCATTACTGAAAAAGAAGAACAAAGTGGGAGGCCTCACACTACCTGATTTTAGAGCCTATTATATCACCCTAGTAGTCAAAACAGCCTGGTACTGGTACAACAACAGATACATAGGCCAATGGCACAGAATTGAGAATCCAGACATAAATCCATCCACATATGAGCAGTTGACGTTTGACAAAGGCCCAAAGTCAATTAAATGGGGAAAAGACAGTCTTTTTAACAAATGGTACTGGCATAACCAGATATCCATCTGCATAAAAATGAAAAAAGACACCTACCTCACACCATGCAAAAAAAGAGCTCAAAATGGATCAAAGACCTAAATATAAAATTGGAAACGATAAAGATCATGGAAGAAAAAATAGGGACAATGTTAGGAGCCCTAATACATGGCATAAACAGTATACATAACATTACCAACAAGGCAGAAGAGAAACTAGATAACTGGGAGCTCCTAAAAATCAAACACCTATGCTCATCCAAGGACTTCACCAAAAGAGCAAAAAGATTACCTACAGACTGGGAAAAAGTTTTTAGCTATGACATTTCTGATTAGTGCCTGATCTCTAAGATCTACATAATACTGCAAAAACTTCAACTACAAAAAGACAAACAACCCAATTAAAAAATGGACAAAAGATATGAACAGACACTTCACTGAAGACGACATTTAGGTAGCTAACAGATACATAGGAAAAGCTCACAATCATTAGCCATTAGAGAAATGCAAATCAAAACTACAGTGAGATTCCATCTCACTCCAACAAGGCTGGCATTAATCCAAAAAACACAAAATAATAAACGTTGGAGAGGCTGTGGAGAGTCTGGAACACTTATACACTGCTGGTGGGAATGTAAAATGGTACAACCACTTTGAAAATCAATTTGGCTCTTCCTTAAAAAGCTAGAAATAGCACTACCATACGATCCAACAATCCCACTCCTTGGAATATATCCTAGAGAAGTACGAGCCTTTATACCAACAGATATATGCACAGCCGTGTTCACCGCAGCACTGTTTACAATAGCAAAAAGATGGAAGCAACCAAGCTGCCCACCTACAAATAAATGGATAAATAAATTATGGTATATTCACACAATGGAACACTACGCATTGATAAAGACCAATGATGAAACTATGAATCATTTTATAACATGGATGAACCCGGAAGGCATTATGCTGAGTGAAATTAGTCAGTTGCAAAAGGACAAATATTGTAGAAGACCGCTATTATAAGAACTCGAGATATAGTTTAAACAGAGAAGAAAATATTATTTGATGGTTGCGAGAAGGGGGAGGGAGGCAGCGAAAGAGAGGAAAAAAAAAAAATTAGGTAGTAGATAAGAACTATTTTAGCTGAAGGGAGAGATAACACACAATACAGGAGAGGTCAGCACAATTGGACTAAACCAAAAGCAAAGAAGTTTCCTGAAAAAACTGAATGCTTTGAAGGTCAGCGTAGCAGGGGCAGGGGTTTGGGAATCATGGTTTCAGGGGACATCTAAGTCAATTGGCATAATAAAATCTGTTAAGAAAAAATTCTGCATTCCACTTTGGAGAGTGGCGTCTGGGGTCTTAAATGCTAGCAAGTGCCCATCTAAGATGCATCAATTGGTCTCAACCCACCTGGAGTGAAGGAGAATGAAGAACACCAAAGACAAGGTAATTATGAGCCTAAGAGACAGAAAGGGCCACATAAATCAGAGACTACATCATTCTGAGACCAGAAGAACTAGATGTTGCCAGCCTACAACTGATGACTGCCCTTACAGGGAACACAACAGAGAACCCGCGAGGGAGCAAGAGAGCAGTAGGATGCAGACCCCAAATTCTCGTAAAAAGACCAAACTTAATGGCCTGACTGAGACTAGAAGGACCCCAGTGGTCACAGTCCCCAGACCTTCTGTTAGTCTAAGACTGGAACATTTCCCAAAGCCAACTCTCCAGACAGGGATTGGACTGGACAATGGGATAGAAAATGACACTGATAAGAATAAGCTTCTTGGATCAAGTAGACACATGAGACTATGTGGGCATCTCCTGTCTGGAGGGAAGATGAGAGGGCAGAGGGGGTTAGAAGCTGGCCAAATGGACACGAAAAGAGAGAGTAGAGGGAAGGAGCGTGCTGTCTTATTAGGGGAAGATCGATTAGGAGCATATAACAAGGTGTATATAAATTTTTGTATGAGACAATGACTTGTTTGTAAACTTTCACTTAAAGCACAATAAAAATAATAGTAAAAAAAAGGAATATTACCAGTGTGCCCTATGCGCCGTTAAAAAATCATGTATATGAGTCCAAATGGTCAAAAAGTACTCTAAAGCAAAGATGAGAAGGCAAGGAGGCAGGGAAACCAGAGCACTGGAAATGGTACAACCACAATGGAATGAATGAGAATAATGTGACATTGTAAAAAGTGTAACCAATATTGCTAAATAATTTGTGTAGAAATTGTTAAATGGGAACCAAATTTGCTGTGTAAACTTTCACTTTAAACACAGTAGAATATTATTTAAAAAAAAAAAGAAGTCACATGTCTCAAACGAGGGTCTTTTCTCCGTAGGTAACAGTGGATTGGTCTGTTGGTTAATTTTTGCTTTATCTCCGAAGCCAGTGCTTCTCAGACTTTGGTGGCATAGAGTCACCGGGAGAATGTGTTATTCACATTCCAAGTCCTGTCCAGCAGAAGCTGATGGACTGAGCCTGGGGTAGAGCCTTCTTCTGTCTTGTTAGCCTGCTCCCTGATGACAGTCAGCTCAAGCTGGCAAAACCACGCTCTGAGGCCATCAAACCGAAATACCTATTTTTAAGCTGTTTGTCTTCCTTACCTTCCTCCTACTCATCCAACTTCTTCTCTGGCTAACACATTTATCCATTTATCTTTATACAGCTTCCATGAGGTTTTGTTGTGTCTCATTTGAAGAGAGTTGCAAATAGTTATGGAAACAGTATTTTTTTTATATACAGGTTTTATTTTTAACCTCTCCTATTCTGTTGGATCCATGTCAGAATGAAGGGCATAGATCAATGATTTTAAAGCAAAATCTTTGGTAAATATCCCATAACTTTTACTAGCATCCCTTAAATACCCTGATATTGCAAGGCATTTCAAGCAATACTCATTTCAGGTAAACATTTATTCTACAAGTAGTGAGCATGTACTATGTACCAGAGACACTGAGAAGGCCTGCTTCCCTGGCCTGTTTTCCACAAATGTCTCGTTTGGAACCAGGGGAACGACCTGCCTGTGATTGTAGTAATAGTGAGTTGCCAGTTTGTGTTTAATTTTGGCTTTTTATTGTGAAGGTTAGTAGATTCTGAGTTACCCCCTCCCAACTCCTCAACATGCAAGGTGAGCCAGTGATGGTGCGCTTTCTTTTTCTGCCGAGAAATAATGGAGAGGTCTTTGAGGGGCCTTATGTGGCTCTACAGGGGCAATGGTGGTGGTTCAGTGGTAGAATTCTCCATTGGGAGACCTGGGTTCAATTTCTGGCCAACGCACCTTATGGGCAGCCACCACCCATCCGTCAGTGGAGCCTTGCGTGTTGCTATGAAGCTGAACAGCATAGCTTCCGACTAACATGGATTAAGAAGAAAAACCTGATGATCTACCTCCAAAAAATCAGCCAATGAAAATAGTATGGATTACAAAGGTCTGATTCCATTATGCATGGGGTCACTTCGGCTCGTGCTAACAACAAATGTGGCTCTACACCATGTGTATGTCAGGCTGAGAAGTAACAAGCCCTTTGAAGACAGACCTGACTGTATACGTGAATTGTTAATAATCACCTCCTTTAAAGTTATTTGAAAAGGTGCTTAGCTAGTTCCCTTTCCAAGATTCCTGAAATATCTCAAGGAAAATGTCACTTTGTAATGAGGATTTTGGGAATAATTATCTGCTGAATTAGTTGAAGTCTGTAGGCCTTGAACATAAAATTGGTTAACATAACTTGTTATAAAACAGCAGTTTGAATTTAGGTGCCGGTACTGTTTCCAACGGGTAAGTGGGTTTGATGGTTAAGGTTTTGTGTCAACCTGGCCAGCCCGTGATTCTCAGTGGCTTGGCAGATATTACGTAATTGTCCTCCATTTTGTGATCTGAGTAAGCAGTCCATCAGTTGAAGGGGAATTTCCTTGGGGTTGTGGCCTGCATCCAATACATATGGTCGTTCTGGCGAAGCTTGCTGTATCCTGGTACCACATCCGTCTTGTCATTCTCTGACCTCCAGTTCTTGGGACGTGAGCCAGCAGCCTGCCACCTGATCTGCAGATTTTGGATTTGCCAGCTCCCGCAATCTCATGAGCCAGCAGCCTGCCACCTGACCTGCAGATTTAGGGTTCATCAGCCCCTGCAACCATGTGAGTAAGCAGAAGCCTCCAGCCTGCCACCTGACCCACAGATTTGGGACTTGCCAGGCCCACATTGCATGAGCCATTTGCTTGAAATAAATCTCTCTCTCTCTCTCTCTCTCTCTCTCTCTCTATATATATATATATATTTACACATATGCTTACTGGTTTTCTCCTTTAGAGAACCCAGCCTAAGACAGTGGGATTGGCTGTTAGCTCAGATGACTGGTGAGTTACTTGTGCCTTGGCTCGGCCCTATCTGCTCAGTGTCTGGCTATTCTTGATAAGAGCCAGGACCAGATCAGGTGACCTCTCACAGAGAAGGCACAGTGGTTGGCCCCTCGGATAGACCAGGCCCTAGGGGCTTCCACTTCCACTGCACCTACTGATAGAAATGCTGCCCCAACAAGGAAGGACCAGTTTCCTTGTAGCTGCCAAAATAATATTCATACCTCTTCTCTAGTGAACCTCTTCTTGGCACGGGGTCCCTACCCTAGATGATCCCATATAGACAGTTCTTAAAAGAGTATAATGCTCAAGGCTGATATTCTTTACTATTTTTTGTTGTAAGAAGACTTCAGGGGATATTTTTCCTTTAAGTTTTAAAGATCACCTCAGGACAATAGCTTCAGGGGTTCATCCAGCCTCCATGGCTCCAGGGAGTCTGGAGTCTATGAGAATTTGACATTCTGTTCTGTATTTTCCCCCTTTTGATCAGGATTTTTCTTCTAAAGAATCTTCAATCAAATGTTCAGTAATGGTAGCCAGGCACCATCCAGTTCTAGTCTCATGGCAAAGGAGGCAGTTGTTCACGGATGCAATTAGCCTCACATTCCACACCCTCCTCCTATTCCTGACTCTCCTTCCTCTGTTGCTGCAGATAAATAGGACCAATTGTTGTGCCTTGGATTGCCACTTGCAAGCTTTTAAGACTCCAGGCACTACACAACAAACTAGGTGGTAGAACTGGAGCACTAAACACATTATTAGGCCAATTAAGTGGGATGTCCCATGAAACCATGACCCCAAACCTCCAAACCAAATCTCATAAGGTGTTTGGTTGTACATGAGCACCCTCAGCAGCATTTTTTTTTTTTTTTTTTTTTTGGTCCCCCTCTCTATCTTCAAGTCTTTCAGGTATACACCTAGGAGTGGAATTGCTGGGTCATATGGTAGTTCTATTTTTCGTTTCCTGCAGAGCTGTCACAATTTTTCTTAATCATTTTTTAACAAAGGGCTCAACATTTTCATTTTGCACTGGGCCCCACAAATTATGTAGCTAGTTCTGCCACTGATGCATTCTTCACTTTATTTTATTTATTTTTTTATTGTACTTTAGATGAAGGTTTACAGAACAAACTAGTTTCTCATTAAAGAGTTAGCCCACATATTGTTTTATGACATCAGTTAACAGCCCCATGACACGTCAACACTCTCCCTTCTCAACCGTGGGTTCCTTATTACCAGCTTTCCTTTCCCCTCCTGCCTTCTAGCCCTTGCCCCAGGGCTGGTGTGCCCCTTTAGTCTCATTTTGTTTTATGGGCCTGTCCAATCTTTTGCTGAAGGGTGAACCTCAGGAGTGACTTCGTTACTTAGCTGAAGGGGTGTCCAGGGGCCATACTCTCAGGGTTTCTCCAGTCTGTCAGGCCAGCAAGCCTGGTCTTTTTGAGTTAGAATTTTGTTGTGCATTTTTCTCCAGCTCTGTCCGAGACCCTATATTGTGATCCCTGTCAGAACAGTCAGTGGTGGTAGCCAGGCACCATTTAGTTGTACTGGACTCGGTCTGGTGGAGGCCATGGTAGATGTGGTCCATTAGTCCTTTGGACTAATCTTTCCCTTGTATCTTTAGTTTTCTTCATTCTTCCTTGCTCCCAAAGAGGTGAGACCAGTGGAGTATCCTAGATGGCCACTCACAGGCTTTTAAAGACCCCAAACACTACTCACCAAAGTAGAATGTAGAACATTTTCTTTATAAACTATGTTATGCCAGTTGACCTAGGTGTTTCCCGAGGCCATGGTCCCCGCAGCCCTCAGCCCAGCAATTTGGTCCCTCAGGGAGTTTGGATGTGTCTATGCAGCTTCCATGACCTTGCCTTGTACAGGTAGTGCTGGCTTCCCCAGTATTGTGTACTGTCTCACCCTACACCAGAGTCATCACTTATTTATTGTCTATTTAGTGTTTTTCCATCCCCACCCCCTCCTCCCTCGTAACCACCAAATATTGTTTCTTTTTATATATAAACCTTTTCAGTACAGTAGTGGTTTCATACAATATTTGTCCTTTTGTGATCAACTTATTTCACTCAGCATAATGCCCTCCACATTCATCCATGTTACGAGACGCTTCACAGATTCATCACTGTTCTTCATCGTTGCATAATACTCCATTGTTGGTAATTCCATGCTTCACAAAAAAAAAAAAAAAAAAAAAACTTTTAACTTTGAAGTAATTATAGGGTCACAGTAAGTTGCAAAGATAATACAGAGAGGCCGTGTATACCCATTTATCCAGTTTGGTTATATGATCCATAACTATACCAAAGGTAGGAACTTGACATTGGTATAAAGTGTACATGAGTAGTTCATGTGACTCACCCCAATCACAGATCTCCCTTTTGCTATCCCTTTATACTCACATTCATACCTCCTCCCCGCACCATCCTTAACTCCTGGCAACCACTAAGCTGTTCTCCATATGTATAAGTTTGTCATTTTGAGAATGTGATATAAATGGAATCACATAGTATGTCCTTTGGAGACTGGCTTTTTCACCTACCATAATGTGGTTAAGATTCATCCAAGTTATTGCAAATATCAGAAGATCTTTTTCTTTTTTTTTTTTTTTGCTGAGTAGTATGAATGTGGCATGGCTTTTGTGAATGATTAAACAAATTATGTAGCTAGTCCTGCCACTGGTACATACTTCACTTTAAAAAAAAACTTTAATGTTTAACCATTCACCTACTGAAGGACATTTTGATTATTTCCAGTTTTTAGCTATTACTAAAAAAAGCTGCTATGAAAAATTGTATGTGGTCATAAATTTTCATTTCTCTGGGATAAACGCCCAAAAGTGCAATTGCCAGGTCATATGGGAGCCCTGGGGGTGCAGTGGTCAAGACCTTGGTGGCTAATCAAAAGGCCAGCAGTATGAATCCACCAGAGGCTCCTTGGAAACCCTATGGGGCAGTTCTCCCCTACCCTTAAGGGCCAGTAAACCAAAAAAAAAAACCAAACCCAAACCCATTCCAGTCGAGTCGATTCCGACTCATAGTGACCCTATACGACACCAGGTGCTCCGTGGAAACCCTATGTGGCAGTTCTATCCTGTCCTTTAGGGTCAGTAAACAAACAAAAAAAACCTGTTGAGGTCAAGTGGATTCCAACTCACAGCAACCCTATAGGACAGAGTAGAACTGCCCCATAAGGTTTCCAAAGAGCACCTTGTTGCCCTGGTGGCTTCAAACTGATGACCTCTTTTCGATCAGCAGCCCTAGCTCTTAACCACTACGCCACCAGGGTTTCCTTAGGGTCACTATGAGTCGGAATTTACTTGATGGCATCAGGTTTGGTTTTTGGTACAACAAGTGTATATTTAGGTTTAGTTTGTTTGAAGGATACTATTTATACTGCTAATTAACTTTCAAGTATTTGTATGGCACATAAGAAATAAGGCTGCTCATATATATATAAGAAAACAGGTTGTTATGGATTGAATTGTGTCTCCCAAAAATTTATGTTATAAATTCTAACCCTTATACTCATGGATGTAATCCCATTTAGGAAGAAGTTTTTCTTTATTATGTTAATGAGGCCATATCAGTGTAAGTCCTGTCTTAAATCAATCACCTCCAAGATATAAAACAAGATTAGACACAGAGGAGCAAGCAGAGATGGGGGAAGATAGATGCCAGGCCACATGAAGATTGCCAAGGAACCAGGTAACTGAAGCTGAACAGAGACAACGACCTTCCCCAGAGCCAACAGAGAAAGCCTTCCCTTAGAGCCAGCACCCTGAATTGAGACTTCTAGCCTCCCAAACTGTGAGAAAATAAATTTGTTTGTTAAAGCCACCCACTCATGGTATTTCTGTTATAGCAGCACTAGATCACTAAGATACAAGTCAATGAAATGTGCATATATAGTTTTTAAGAAACTGCCAGACTACTTTTCAGAGTGGTTGTATCATTATACATTCCTACCAGCAATGTGTGAGAGGCCTAGTTTCTCCACAATGTGGCCAGCATTTGGTATCTGCGTGTCCACTTCAGTGCAATGTTTCTTTATGGCATTTGCTCATTTTCTAATCAGATTGTGTTTTTACTGTTCCATTTCAAGAGTTTTTTTTTTTTTTTTTTTTAATATATAAACATTCTAGATATGAGTCCTTTATTAGATATGTGATTTGCAAATATTTTCTCCTGGTCTGTAGCTTGTCTTTACATCCTCTTAATAGGTCTTTCACAGAGCAAACATTTTTAACTTTAATAAATCCAATTTGTCACTGTTTTATGGATCTTGCTTTTGGTGCCATGTCTAAGAACTTTTCACCAAGCCTGTGTCCCAATGATTTTCTTTTATGTGTTCTTCTAAAAGCTTTGTAGTTTCATGTTTTAGACTTAAATCTATGATCCATTTTGAGTTAATTTTTTTACAGGGTGTGAGGTTTGGGTTGAGGCTTTTTTTTTGCCCTATAGATGTCCCACTGCTTCAGCACCACTTGTTGAAAAGATGATTCTTCCTTCATTGAATTGCTTTTGCATCTTTGTCAGAAACTAGCTGGTGTGGGCTATTTCTGGTTCTCTCTTCTGTGATCGATGTATCTATCCATCTACCAATACCACAGTCTTGATTAACATTAGGTAGAGTGATTCATTCAACTTTATTTTTCTTTTTCAAAACTTTTTTTTAGCTGTTCTGTTTCCTGTGCCTTTCCATATAAATTTTAGAATCAGTTTTACTATGTCTACAAAAAACTTTGCTGGAATTTTGATAGGAATTACATTACACCAATAGATCAATTTGGGGAAAACTGACCTCTTTTACTATGTAATCTTCCAATCCATGAACACTTTCTATCTCTCCATTTAGATCTTTCATTTCTTTCATCAGCATTTTGTAGTTTTCAGCATACAAGCCCTACACGTGTTTTGTTAGATTTACACCTGCCTGTTTCATTTGTTTGAACAATTAAAAATGGTATTATATTTTTAATTTCAGCTCCACATGTGCCTTGCATGAACAATTGGTGTTTCATTTATGCAAGAGTACAACTGATTTTGAAATATACATAAAAGTGAGATAGGTAGGGTTAACTGTGCCTGTTGCTGAAGAAAAGAGCTTTTAAAAGATTATCATCTAGAAGTTGGGTAAACAGGAACCACATCCTATCCTGAGACAGACAGGGTTAACTGTGCTGGTGGAACAAAAGAGCCTTTAAAAAGATTACCATCTAGAAGTTGGGTAAACAGGAACCCACCCTGTCAACATGAGATAGGATTGGGGCAGCCCGTGAATCACTATCTCCTTCTTAGTGTCTTTCTAGTCCCCTCCTTATTTGCAGGCTCCGAATGAGCAGAGGACCAGAGTGTGACTACTGTTTGACCTTCCTTAGCCCTCAGAAGATGGCGATGTAGTGCCGAGGATCAAGTGCACGTGTGCTATATCCCATAATAAGTGATGCCAAGGGCTACTGAGAGGACTCCATCTTGAATATCAGCGGGTACCATCTTAGATTCCAGATGCACGTGCAACCTAGTTAACATACACCGCCATTCTGAGAAGTACCTGCCCCTTGAAAGAAGCCCACTAAATATTCATTACTCTGTTGTCTCCATATAAGCCCTAGCCTTGCTTCCCTTTTCTAGTCAATCTTTTGGAGAAGCTTAGATCCTCCCTGACTCCTTTTGCTTGACTCAAGCAAATAAAGCTTGCTGAAGATAAAGTTTGTCTGTCGCGTGTGTTCTTACTTGGGAAAAGACAAGGACATTTTGTGTCAGATTGGCAATGGGTAACAAAAGTACAATTTATCTTTGTACGTTGATCTTGTACCCTTCAATTTTGCTAAATTCACTTATTAGCTCTAGGAGCTTTTTTGGCAGATTCCTTGCAATTTTGTATGTAGAAAGTCATGTCATCTGCAAATAGGGATCATTTCATGTGTTCCTTTTCTTGCTCTATTGTATTTGCTAGGACTTCCAGCACTGTGTTGAATATATAGTTCACTTTTAAAGAGAATTTTAAAATTTTGTTTTTCTTTTCTCTTTTCCAAATTACAGTGTACTCTCCCCCCCATGTATCTATTAAACACTTACTAAGCACTTACTTTGATCACAGCTCTGTGCTGAGAGCTAGGGAGACGGAGGTAAATGATCCCTGGTTCTGTTTGGAACAACTCTCATCCCAAAGGGAGAAGGGGACAAGGAAAAAAATTATAGCTGTACAAGGAGAGACCAGCAACCAAGGAGGCACGTATAGGCACTAGGTACCGGCACAGTGGCTGCTCAAAGCAGGCCTGTTCCCTTCTGTCTCTCCTTCCTGGCAGGCTGGGGAAGGGGTGGTGGGAGATGGGCATCGAAGACTTCGGAGTGGCCCCAGACAGTACCAGCACCTCTACTGGGAGCATAGCTTCTTCATAAGCATGATGTATTACATGGTCCTTACGGTCCAAAACCCTTATTGTTTTGGATCCAAGTGGCATGACTAAAGAAAATGAATGGGAAAACTCAGTTCTGACTTGGGGGACTTTCAGGTGAACTCCTCTAAGTAGGCAAAAGATAGCAACGTGTAGAGGAGGTCTTATGTCTAAATTGGGCAGCTGGCAGAAGCTGAGCTATTGTTGTCCTGTCACGGTGCTGAGTCAAAAATACCCCTGTGATTAAAGGCTAGAAAAAACATATTTATTCCCTGCCAGAACAGGGACTAGTGGCCACGCGGTCCGTCCCTGTGTGTCTGTGTCTGCCCTTGCCTGCCTCACTGTGAGCAGAGGGGCCCGGTTCCCGTCCCCTCCTGAACCCTCCTCGGCCTGTGCTCCCTGCACCCTCTTTTCCACAGTTTCGCAGAGTTTAGAGGGAAGATGAGCATCAGATTGGCCCATCTCGGCTCTCTTTTTCTGGAGAAACGTGTGCCAGGAGTGCAAGTCTCTAAGGCTTAGGAACTCAGTTTCTTCAGAAGTTGAGACCCCTGCCCTAATAAGAAAATATTCACGGCATGTTTAGCCCTTCAAACTCACCTATTTGTTTATTCTTTCAATCACACATTTATGCCAAGGGCTGTCAGTATACAGTGCTTCATGTTTTGCCATGTTGAACACACCAAATGCAGAGCTTTAGCTGAAGTCTTACTGAATTCTGGGGAGCAGGGAGAGACAGGGGAGTCAGTGAGCAAGGATTCCTGATACTCCCAGGCATACTTGGTTTCTTTTATTCTGCCTTGGTGTCACTCCTGGTGTTTCAGCATGTACTGCCCTGCGTCTGCTCAGCAAGCTCCATTCATCATGTTTACTCTCTGTTGTCCCAGAGCAGGTCCCAAAGATAGTTGTAATCTTCCTCAGGACATATCAGTATCTCCAGTGGTAGCTTCTCTCCAGTTTCTTCCTTCTGGGTCCTCAGATCCTGGCTTTCTTTTTCTAGTGAGATGTTAATTGTTTATTTAGTCTAATTGTTGCCCCCTCATGTCTTTGCACATCAAATTCTCCTAACAGTGAGGAAAAAAAAGTGGTAGTCTTAAATTTCTCTCATTTTTTTCTTATCTCTCAGAAACTTCAAGTAATTATATTAAGAAGGCCCTTGTAACATTTATGGCTCCCTGGGAAATGCAAAAGGTTAACATGCTTAGCTAATCGAAAGGTTGGCGGTTCAAGTCCACCCAGAGGCACCTTAAAAGAAAGGCCTGGTGATCTACTTCTAAAAAATTAGCCATTGAAAACCCTATGGAGCACAGTTCTACTCTTGACACACATGTGGTTGCCATGAGTCAGAGGTGACTGGATGGCACCTGTGAGACAGATTGAGTTAACTGCACTGGCAGAACGAAAGAGCTGTTAAAAGATTACCATCTAGAAGTTGGACAAACAGGAACCACACCCTGTCAACATTAGAAAAGGCTGAAACAACCCATCTCCTTCTTAGTGTTTTTCTAGTCCCTCCCCCCTTTACAGGCTCCCCATGTGCAGAAAAACAAAGTGTGACCACTGTTTAAACTTCCTTAGCCCTCCAGAGATGATGATGTAGTGCCAAAGATCAGTGCACTTGCACTATAGCCCGTAATAACCAATGCCAAGGGCTGCTGAGAGGGCTCCATCTTGGATTCCAGATGCGCACGCGACCTAATTAACGTGCACTATCATTCTGAGAAGTACCTGCCCCTTGAAAGAAAAAAAAAAACCAAACCCATTACCCTTGAATTAATTCTGACTCATAGCAACCCTATAGAACAGAGTAGAACTGCCCAGTAGAGTTTACAAGGAGCGCCTGGAGGATTCTAACTGCCGACCCTTCGGTTAGCAGCGGTAGCACTCCTTGAAAGAAGCCCACTAAATATTCATTACTCTATTGTCTACAGGGAACCCATATAAGCCCTAGCCTTGCTTCCCTTTTCAATTCAGTCTTTTGGAGAGGCTTAGTCCCCCGATAACTCCTTTTGTTTGACTCAAGCAAAACAGTTTGCTGAAGATAAAGTTTGTCTTTCACGTGTCTTCTTACTCAGGAAAAGACAAGGACCCTTTGCGTCAGACTGGCAACTGGTAACACCTGGTTGTAGTGGTATAACATTTGTAAGGCACTAGCTCTTGGAATGGGTCCCGCCGACCTCAGGCAGGGCTAAGAAGGGAAAGTATGTATGACTCTGACTTTTCTTTTCCTGGGGTGTGCCCAGTGGCTGCAGCTTTGGGAGCTACAAGTTCAAGAGCATGGCCAGCCCTCAGGTGCCAAACAGCTCAAGCATGGTGACAGCTTTCAGCATTATTGGGAGAAGCCCAGTACTTCTAAAGTTTCAACAGAGACCAGGAGTTTCTACTAGCATATTCCCAAAAACCAGACGGCAATCTTCATACTTAGGTTAAACCTTGAAGTGATAGCTGTGCCAGTTATTCACCTATTGTTCAGGTCAAGCTGGAGCCCTGGCAGCACTGTGGTTAAGCACTCAGATGTAGCAGTCTGCTTCTATAAAGATTACAGCCTTGGAAACCCTTTGGGGGCATTTCTACTGTGTCCTACAGGGTCGCTATGAGTTGAAATCAGCTTGACAGCAGTGGGTTTGGCTTGGTTGCAGGTTGTCTTAGTCATCTAGTGCTGCCATAACAGAAATACCACAAGTGGATGCCTTCAATGAAGAGAAACTTATTTCCTACACTAAAGTAGGCTAAAAGTCCAAATTCAAGGTGTTAGCTCCAGGGGAAGGCTTTCCCTCTCTGTTGGCTCTGGAAGAAGGTCCTTGTCCTCAATCTTCCTATGGTCGAGGAGCTTCTCAGGCACAGGGACCCCGGGTCCAAGGACACGCTCTGCTCCCGGTGTTGCTTTCTTGGTGGTATGAGGTCCCCAACTCTCTGCTTGCTTCCCTTTCATCTCTTGAGAGACAAAAGGTGGTGCACGCCACACCCCAGGGAAACTCCCTTTATACTGGATCAGGGAGGTGACCTGGGTAAGGGTGGTATTACAATTCTACCCTAATCCTCTTTAGCATAAAATTACAATCACAAAATGGAGGACAACCCCCACAATACTGGAAATCATGGCCTAACCAAGTTGATACATATTTTTGGGGGGACACAACTCAATCCATGACACAGGTCAAACCCACCCTTCTCTGTTTTCCAAACTACATTTCCCATTCTCCCTTGCTACCTGATTTCCTTGTAGGTTCTGCCAATGGGAGGTGCTGGTGGATGACCCAAAGTAGGAGGGGAGGAAAAGGAAATCTCTTTGCTCTCCAAGTACTGGCCCAAGGGCACCCCTTGAAAAGACCCAGCATCTGCTCCACAGCACCTTCTGAGCACCAGATATACAACAGTTGCTCAAGTTCCTAGGTTCTGGTAACACCAACTCTTCCCTTTTGCTTCCTCAGCCCTAGGGGTGGTAGCTGCTTCCCACAGTTGCTAATTTCTGGGTTACCTCAAAAACTGCCTTTGTTGTTTTAGATTTCTTGACTCAACGGCAACTAACAACAGCTGTAACCAATTCCTTGCATTAAATTTCTTTTGTTTTAAATGCTTAGTGTGGTTTCTATTTCCTGGGTCATAATTAATTTGGGCTACTAACAGAAAAGTCTGGCAGTTTGTATCCACCTGACAGCACCACGTAAGAAAGGCCTGGTGACCTACTTTCACAAGATTACGGGTACTGCAAACCCTATGGACCAAAGGTCTACTCTGACACACATGGGGTAGTCCATGAATTGGAATAGACTTGACAGCAATCGGTTTGGCTTTGGTTTTGATAGTCCTTGCTACCAGGATTAGGGTTTACCTCCCACCTTCTGGGACACAGGTGACTTTCTAAAGCATCTAAGGTAGTTGCTGCTGCCTGCTCATTGGTCCAATCAGCAAGATGTCACCAATGTAATGGACCAGTGTGATGTTCTGTGGAATGTTAGGATGATTAAGTTCTTTGCAGACATGACTACGACAGAGAGCAGGATTGGTGACATAAATCTGAGGCTGGAAAAGTGAAAGCGTACTGCTCTCCCTGAAATACCTGCATCCTAGATCACGACTGATACAATAGCCATCTTTGAACCATGGCAATTCGTGAGTGAATAACTTTTGGTGTGTATGACGGAACCATATCTGCCCTACCTTCCCTTCAAATCCTCTTCATTGACATTGCAGAAAATATGAGATCTGGTGAAAAGTCTTAAATCTCTAGACTGAGAAAGGAATAAGGTTATTTTAAAAAAATGCTAGATAAACAAATTACGGCAAAATCATTCAACAGAATACTATGCAGCAAAGAAAATGAATGAATTATAGCTGGGCACTACCAAAGGAGTTAATGTCTTAGACACAATGTTGAACAAAAGAAACCAGACACAAAAGAGTATACACTCTATGAGTACATTTGTATGACATTCAAGAATAGGCAAAACTAATCCACAGTGATGAAAGACACAATAGTCTTTTGAGGGAGGAGGCACAAGGGAGGTTTCCTGGGCTGCTGGAAATAGCTACACCTTGTGAGAACTGGGAGCCCTGGTGGCACAGAGGTTAAAGCACTTGGCTGCTAACCAAAAAGGTCAGCAGCTGGAACCCACCAGCTGCTCCATGGGAGAGAGATGTGGCAGTCCACTCCTGTAAAGATTTATGGCCTTGGAAACCCTATAAGGCATTTCTACTCTGTCCTATAGGGTCATAGGAGTCAGAATCAGGTCGATGGCAGTAAGTTTGGTTTATTTCTGTGTGTGTGAGAATCAAGCTATACACTTAAGAGCCGTGCATTCTATTGCATGTATATCTCAATAAAAAAGCAATACACTAAAACACAGCATTCCATACAGAGTAGAAATTAAGAGAATATTTATTCCATTTATCAGTAATTCTAAAAAGTTTAGAAATTTTTCATGTTAAAACATGTGCCCAAGTGACATACTGAGTCTGAAAATGCATCTTCTCACGCACTATGGGTCTCAATCAGTTTAAACTACTTCCTATTTCTGAAATACTCAATGAAGTATACATATCTGTAGGTGAAGGTTTATTTTTATCAGAATAGAAATTGATCATCCCTTTTAAGTGCTCAGCAGGACACAGGAATGGAGGATACACATGAGATGGACATTATCCCTGGAAATTACTCTCTGTGCTTGCCTTCTGTGAAGGCCAGAGCACAGATACAGACTCTGTCCCTCCAACTAAGACTAGACTCATGTCACTCTAGAAGGTGGGACAGATAAAGGTTTATTACCCATCAGTGTCTCCCTTGAAGCCTTATTTATGGACTGGTAAATGCCCATAGCTCATCAACGCACTGCTCCTGGAAGGTAAAAATCCAAAATAATATGTATCCCTGGTGTGCAGGATAACTTTATGTTTATCTCAAAACACTAATACTAATGAAGTTCATGTTTATTAAGCATTTTTTATATGCTAAGCCTATAAACTCCACACGGTCTATCAGTTTGTAGTACTGTGGGGCTTGTGTGTTGCTGTGATGCTGGAAGCCATGCCACCAGTATTCAAATTATAGCAGGGTCACCCACGGCAAACAGGTTTCAGCCAAGCTTCCAGATTATGACAGATGAGGAAGAAGGACCCAGCGTTCTACTCCTGAAAAGAATTAGCCAGTGAAAACCTTATGAAAGGCAGTGAAACATTGTCTGATACAGTGCCGGAAGATGAGTCCCTCAAGTTGGAAGGCACTCAAAATACAACTGGGGAAGAGCTGCCTCCTCAAAGTAGAGTCAACCTTAAAGATGTGGATGCAGTCAAGTTTTCGGGACCCTTCATTTGTTGATATGCCACAACTCGAAAGAGATCAAACAACTGCAAACATCCATTAATACTTAGAACGTAGACAGTACTAAGTATGAATCTAGAAAAAATTGGAAATCATCAGCAATGAAATACAACCCATAAAGATTCATAACCTAAGCATTAGCAAGCTCAAATGGGCTGGTATTGGTCATTTTGAATCGGACAATCCTATGGTCTACTATGCTGGGAATGACAACTTGAAGAGGAATGACGTTGCATTCATCATCAAAAAGAACGTTTCAAGATCTATCTTGAAGCACAACATTGTCAGTGACAGAATAATATCCATAAACCTATAAGGAAGACCAGTTAATACAGCTATTATTCAAATTTATGTACCAACCGCTAAGGCCAAAGATGAAAAAATTGAAGATTTTTACCAACTTCTGCAGTCTGAAATTGATTGAACATTTAATCAGGATGCATTGATAATTACCAGTGATTGGAATTCAAAAGTTGGAAACAAAGAAGAAGGGTCAGTAGTTAGAAAATATGGCCTTGGTGACAGAACCGATGCTGGAGATCGCATGATTGAATTTTGCAAGACCAACGACTTCTTCATTGTAAAAACCTTTTTTCAACAACATAAACAGCAACTATACACATGGACCGCACCAGATGGAATACCCAGTAATCAAATCGACTACATTTGTGGAAAGAGACGATGAAAAAGCTCAATATCATCAGTCAGAACAAGGCCAGGGGCAGACTGTGGAACCAACCATCTATTGTTCATATGCAAGTTCAAGTTGAAACTAAGAAAATTAGAACAAGCCCACGAGAGCCAAAGTACGACTCTGAGTATATCCCACCTAAAGTTAGAGACCATCTCAAGAATAAATTTGATTCACTGAACACTAGTGACCAAAGACCAGACAAGTTGTGGAAAGACATCAAGGACATCGTACATGAAAAATGCAAAAAGTCATTAAAAAGACAGTAAAGACCAAACTGGATGTCAGAAGAGACTATGAAACTTGCTCTTGAATGTCAAGTAGCTAAAGCACAGGGAACAAATGATGAAACAAAAGAGCTGAACAGAAGACTTCCCAAAGGGCGGCTCAAGAAGGTAAAGTACTATAATGACAGGTGCCAAGGCCTGGAGATAGAAAAGCAAAAGGGAAAAATACGCCCAGCATTTCTCAAGCTAAAAGAACTGACAAAAAAATTCAGGCCTCCAGTTGCAATACTGAAGGATTCTATAGGTTATAGGGAAAATATTAACCAACTCTGGAAGCATCAAAAGAAGATGGGAGGAATACACGAGTCACTATACCAAAAAGAACTGGTCGGCATTCAACCATTTCAGGAGGTCACATATGATCAAGAACCAATGGTACTGAAGGAAGCAGCTCAGGCTGCACTGAGGCATTGGCGAAAAACAAGGCTCCAGGAATTGACGGGAATACCAACTGAGATGTTTCGACTAACAGATACAGTGCTGGGAGTGCTCACTTGTCTATGCCAAGGAATTTGGAAGACAGCCACCTGGCCAACTGACTGGAAGAGATCCATATTTATGCCTATTCCCAAGAAAGGTGATCCAACCAAATGCAGAAATTATTGAACAATACCATCAATATCACACACCAGTAAAATTTTGCTGAAGATCATTCAGAAGAGGCTGCAGCAGGATACTGACAGAAAACTGCCAGAAATTGAAGCCAGGTTCAGAAGAGGATTCAGAACCAGGGATATCATTGCTGATGACAGACGGACCCTGGCTGAAAGCAGAAAATAGCAGAATGATGTTTACCTGTATTTTACTGAGTATGCAAAGACATTTGACTGTGTGGATCATAACAAGTTAATGACAACATTGCAAAGAACAGGAATTCCAGGACACTTAATTGTGCTCATGTGGAACCTATACCTGGATCAAGAGGCAGCCATTCAAACAAAACAAGGGGTTACTGCGTGGTTTAAAGTCAGGAAAGGTGTGTGTCCGTTGTATTCTTTCCCCATACTTACTCAATCTGTATGCTGAGCAAATAATATAAGAAGCTGGACTATATAGAGAAGAATGAGACATCAGGATTGGAGGAAACAACCTGCGTTTTGCAGATGACACAACCTTGCTTGCTGAAAATGATAAGGACTTGAAGCACTTACTGATGAAGATAAAAGATCACAGCCTTCAGCATGAATTACGCCTTAACATAAACAAAACAAAAATCCTCACAATTGGACCTATAAGCATCATCATGATAAATGGAGAAAAGACCGAAGTTGTCAAGGATTTCATTTTACTTGCATCTACAATCAATATCCATGGAAGCAGCAGTCAAGAAATAAACAATGCATTACACTGGACAAATCTGCTGCAAAAGATCCCTTTAAAGTATTAAAAAGCAAAGACATCAGTACACAGCAAGGTGTGTATACGTTTTTGTATGAGATACTGACTTGATTTGTAAACTTTCACTTAAAGCACAATAAATAAAAACAGCAAACACATCACCTTGAAGACTAAGGTGGGCCTGCCCCAAGACATTGTGTTTTCAATCACCTCATATGCATGCGAAAGCTGGACAAAGAATAAAAAAGACTGAAGAAGAACTGACGCCTTTGAATTGTAGTGTTGGTGAAGAATATTGAATATACCACGGGCTGCCGAAAGAAAAGAACAAACCTGTCTTGGAGGAAGTACAGCCAGAATGCTCCTTAGAAGCAAGGATGGTGAGATTAGATCTACATACTTTGGACATGTTATCAGGAGAGATCAGTCGCTGGAGGAGGACATCATGCTTGGTAAAGTGGAGGGTCAGCAAAAAAGAGGAAGACCCTCAATGAGATGGATTGATACAGTGATGTAACAATGGAATCAAGCATAATGATTGTGAGGATAGCGCAGAACTGGGCAGTGTTTCGTCCTGTTGTACACAGGGTCACTATGAGGCCGAACAGACTCGACAGCACCTAACAACAACCAGCCTACAAATGGCTAACATGTATTACCTTATTTAAATCTCAGAACAACCCTATAAAGTAGGTACAGCTACAATTTCTGTTTTACAGATGGTAAATCTGAGTCACTGACATGTGGACTTGTTCTAGGTTTACAGCTAATCCATGTCAGGGCTGAAATGTGAACCCAAGTTGTCTGATTCCAGAGTGCATTGTCTTCACTATTACCATATATCCTTAACTACTCAAGATAAGTGAGAAATGGTGGAATGCCATGCATCAGGGAGGCAGGTGATTTGTTTTTGTGTATTCTGATAATGAATGATAGAGCTCTATCACAGTAGACTGGGGTGACATTTCAGGATCCTGCATGATGAAGCTTCAACCACCTACCTTTTCTGCAGTTTCCCTTTCCCAACTGTATTCCCGATGCCTGCTAGCTTCCTTCTTTATTTACTCAGTCAGGCTACAAATAATTATTGTATGCCCACTATTTGTTTCTGGATTATGCATACGAAATTAAATAACTAAGACACAGTCTCTTCCACATTTATGTCATATACCACCTTCACTTTCTTCCTCCTGTGTATAATTTCATCCTCTTTGGGGAAAAAAAAATTTTTTTTTTTTTTTACCCTTCAGTTAGTCCAGGCTATTGCTTGCTGACATGAGGTAAAGTCAGAGTGACTTGTCTAAGTTCTCACCCTTTGCCTTTCAGCATCAGTTAAAAACAGCAGGCGCATCTGGGTCCTCCTTTTCAGTAAAATGCATTCTCGGCAGCTCGAAGCAGGGTTCATTTTTAATTTGGAAGTGTTTCAAGTCCAATTTAGTTCCATCATTTACCTCCTGGCAGTGTGATAACCAGGGAGCGGTAAGTTCCTTATCTGTGGGCTATTTAATGACTATATAGCACCACCCTGGGAGCAATAGACCAAGGCCCTTTTCCAGATGCCATGTTTTAAGACTTTCAGCTGGAAAGACCTTTACTATGTGAAACTTATTCTGATTAAGTTAGGATTTAGCTTTGTTATTCAGAAGCCAAAAAATTGACCTCTGGCTTGCTGCCTCCTGCACTTCTGGCTCTAGGCCATATGATCATCTGAATTTGTAGTTTTTCAGGCAGACAGAGAATATTAGAAACTGGCAAAAGTGGCCTCAACAGCAGAAAAGTGCCTCGAGCCAGTGACCGGAATATTGAAGGCTGCTATTTTTTTTATAGAAATAGCGGCTTTTGTTTTTTTGTTTTTGTTCCCTCCTGCCCCACAAAGCAAAACTCTCTTCCTTTCTTTTGTCTCTTGGCAGGTTCTCTTTGAGATCGCTACGTCCAGGAGGCACCAGGTGGGCAGTTGCCTCGGGTTTTCTGCCTACTGGTAATTACGCCAAAAGTCTGCCGTAATAGAACTCATTTTGCTTGTGTATTCTAGAGCAGGCTGTTTTTTTGCTGGAAAGCTTCACTGTTAGAAGACATGATTTGCATTTTTCCTAGATACTTTTTTTTGGTCCTTGAAGACAAACATGGTAAGAATTCCTTTACGCATTAACAGAAACGCTGAACACAAAACAAGTCTATTTGTGGATGTGAATCTGCGCTTTTAACAATATAAGCCATTGCTTTAAAACACGGCATACGTGTCTTTGCTGCGGGCCTACACAGCTTATGCTTGGAGTGGTTAGGGTAAGAGAACAGGGTCAAATTAACATTTTTTGAGCAACTCCATCTGTAAAAAAAAAAAAAAATCTAAACCATAAAAGCAAACCACGTCAAAATGCCAAGTATTTTAAATTAATTTACTCCTAATTAAGAGAAAATTTTCTCCCTTTTTTAGGCCCTTGTCCTGCTAAATACTTTAGAACGTGCTTGGTCAGTCTATTGGATAATCCTGCACTGTGATTAATTCCACTGAAGTAATCTCCAACCTGGAGAGTCGGGAAGTGAGGATACAGAGATGGACTCCTAACGCGAGTGGGCGCTGCTTCCGCCCAGCATCGGACACAGGGTGTCGTCTGCCCCTTCCCGCCTGTCCGGTGCCTGGTTAGCCCCAGGCAAAGCGAGCACAGAACCCGGAACACGTTCCCGCGGGTCTGAGGTCCAGGGGCAGGGCCGTGTCCTGTCCGTCGGCTGGATCGAAAGCTGGCCTGAGCTGCTCCTGCCCGGCTGCTTTCCAAGGCTGCGGCCGGGTCAGACGAGGAGCCCGGAGAGCGGGTGCTTTGGGAGCAAAGCCGTTGGCGGCTCAGTGTCAGCGTCCGGCCTGGCGGCGAGGCAGAAGCACCAAACCACGTTCCGAACCGTCCGAGTCGCACGCGGACCATGCAGCTGCGGGAAACCACACTACAACTCCCAGCGCGCCCTGCGCTCGCCCAGGGCGGCGCGCCCGTCGTTCGCTGCGACGGTCCACCTGAGGGCTGGGCGCCGCGATCGGCCCAGTCGGCGCCCGGCTGGCTTGCTTTCTGGGCTCCCCAGTGTGTATGCTCAGCATCTACGTTCCTCCATACCCCAATTGCCTGGGACTTAGCCCCGCGAATAGAAAGCAGCCTCCTAAATTCAACTCGGTGGTGTCGGCGCCAGCCAATGAAGTGAGAGGACTATGGCCACGTGACAGTAGTGGGGCGGTGCTCTGGCGGATCCCTCATCTCTATGGTTTTCGCGACTCGCTAGAGGGCGTGTGGTACGCTGGAGGACTCCCTACATTCTTCCTCCATTACCTCACTGTCTCCGGTGCCTGCTGGGATACCGGAGGACTCGGGTCGCGGCTCGGCTCAGTCCTCCAGCCGCCCGGGTAATACCTTCAGCAGTTCTTCCCCTCCGCCGCCGCCGCCGCCGCCGCCGCCGCTTCCTCCTCCGCCCGCCTGGCCTTCGCCCCGCCCCGTCCGCGCCGTGCGTCCGGCCCACCTGCGGGCCCGCTTCTCTCCGGAGCCCCCACCCAGGCGCATGGCTCCATGAAGCAGCAGGAGGAGGCAGAGTGCGAGAAGTCCCGTCCGCCCCGGTTGCGTTTGGGCCAGAAGAAAAGGTGGGAAAGTCGGGCTACGCCGCGCCCTCCTCCCCGAGGCCAGGCCTCCCTCGCTCCGCCGCCGCCGTGTCTGCCGGGTCTCCTCAGCCTGTGGCGTGCGGAGGGACTAGGAAGGGGTCCCGGGAGTGGCTCTCGGAAGCCGAGGTCGGTTGCCTCGGGAAGTGGGTGCCCGGGGTCATGGGGCGAGGGTCCCGGGGCAGCGTAGAGGTGGAGCTCCTGGGCGTCGGGGGAAGGCGGCGGGGCGGGGCCTGAGGACCGCCTGTCCGGGAGGAGGGCAGGGGGTCGTCAGGGCTTGCTGGGCTGGAGGGCAGACCGATGCCCCTGCGCCGGGCCGCGAGGCAGAGCTCCAGCTCCTTTTCTGTACTCCCTCCTGGAAACAGTCTCCGGTCTGTGTGTGTAAAGTTTGGTGGTCTCCGGCGCCGCCTGGCGGCCCCCATCCGACCGTCCCACGCCCCCTCCCCCGCCTCGCGTCTGGATTCCACCCCCGCGGCTCGGCCCTCGCTGCCCTACCCGTCACTCCCTCATCTCTTCGACTCCCCCGGGCCCCTGCGCTCTCTTCCTCATACCCTTTTTTTTTTTTTTTTTTTACCTTTCACCTTTTCCCTCTGCCTCCTTTGCCCTTTCCCGGCCTCTTCTTTCCGTGCTCTATCTCGTCCTTTTTTTTTTTTTAAACACTGTCAACACACGCGCTTTCTCTTCCTCTTTTTTCTAGCCCTCATTTCCATCATCCGTACACCTTACTCTCTTTGAGTTTTATGCCTCTCTTCTTCTCAGAGTGCAGGTTTTGCCCTTCATTCCTTGTCCTGATCTGAACTCCTGTCTTTGCCACGCTCCCTCACCCTCATCCCTCTGGGCCTATCCTCTTTCACTGCCCTCTCCTTGGATGGAGTGGGTGGAGCCTGGAGTCTCCTGTTTACTTCTTTGGGAATAGCTCGATTCTCTGGTACTGGGTTGGGGGAGCAGGGGCCACTGGAGAGAGTTGAAGAGGTTTATCCAAGACTGAGAGTGAGGATGGATGAGTCTTACCAAGAATTATTTCCACTTGGAGTAACAAAGTGGCCTGTCCTCAGGGCCCTCGCTCTGCAGTACCCAAAAACCACTGCCTTCGAGTCGATTCCAACTCCTGGTGACCCTTTAGGTTAGAGTAGAACTGCCCCATAGTGTTTCCAAGGAGCGGCTGATGGATTCAAACTGCCGACCTTTTGGTTAGCAGCCAAAGGCTTAACCACTTTGCCACCAAGGCCCTGGGATACTGTTCAGTAATTCTTCAGCATCACCTTTGTAGAAGACTTGAGAATATGTTTGTATTCTGAAACCGATGGATAGCCTTGAAATGGTATATCCCTGCTGAGAGCAAGTTTTGATCTGAATTGGGGGAGGAGGGGTTTAATGCATGTCTCCCTCAAGTTCAATAAAACCTTTGATCCTCAGTGTCTTTCCCTTTTATTGATGACACTGAGCATGGGGTGACTCAATTGATGGGACCGCCATTGCTGCCTTAGATTTTGAGATGTTTTGAAGTAAAGAGAGCCTGTTCTAAAAAATATATAAAATATGTATACATAAAAAATATATCTTACCTCTGTACTGCCTTGATTTTGCTCGTTCACTGCACCTGCATTTCTGTCTTAGGTACAGGAAGAAGGAATGGAATCGAATGGAAGAAAATTCATTCCGGAGACAAAATAGCTTCCCTCCTCTGTTGTAGCTGTTCCCTGGCAATATAAACTTTCTGCTTTCAGTGAGTAGTATTACCTTGGACATATTTAGAATAGAATTTTGTTGCTGTTTTTGGTTTTAGTCTGTACTAGGACTTTAAAATGTATGTGTACTTTGTTCACTTGTATTTTTCAACCTCATGAGAGGGTACTAATGTTTGCAAAGTTCCTTCCACTTGCTCTCTTGAAATAATTTAAGTATGCAAAGACAAAACATTTACTCTAAGCCCTCAGAGTGGCCTAACTTTATACTTCCTTTATAATCTATTAAAACATTGTGTGTGTGTGTATATGTATAAATAATAAGGCATCCAAACGTCATAGCCTAGAAGTTAAGACAGTTCCTAATCAAGATCAATTATTGGGTCTCTTTTGTACGGTTATAGTCCTTAGAGATTTCTACAACATTTTGGTCTAACTCTGCTATTGGCGATATTATCCCATCACAGATTTGAAAATAGTTAAAATTCCACATGTAAACTTCCAACACAGTTATGGGGGAAAAAATTCATTACTGCAGCATCCCCTGGAGTTTGTTAATGATAGTATGGTGACATTTTTCTGAGTGCCTTGCATTTCATTGGATCCTCACAACCCCTCTGTGAGGAAGATGGGATAAATGAAGAACCAAGACCCGGAAAGACTCAGAAACTTGCCGTAGATCACATCAGAAAGAGGTGGACGGCTCAAAACAAAACTTTTGACTCTTATATTCGTATTTTTCTTAAGCCAACTTGACGTGAAAATACATAGTTCAGCACATTTTTCTAAATCTATAAATCCGAAAGGTGATTGTGTAGGTAAATTGTATTCTGTGGTGAAATTTTTCACTTACCAAGTGTTTTGTATGTGTGTGTACGATGGGGTTTCAAAAATACAGGAACAATTATTTGAAATGGTTACCAGAATGTTTGTGGGTTTTTCACCTATTTCCTGGAATAGAGCCATAAGTAGGCCAGAATTATAGCTCAGATGCCATTTCAAGTACCCATAATATAATTATTAAATTGGAATTTCAGTTCCACACTGTGTCACAAAGAAAAGGACAGCCTGCTTCCTTCTGTGGAAGGCTTGATTTGAGCAGACATCTAGACTTTAAATGATAACAGAGAAAATGTAAAGAATTCCTTTTCTCTTTGCTTCTTTCCCACCTCCCAAATCTGTGTCTTTGTTACGAGGTCATGCTCTCCCTTAAGCTCTTTTGAGGCTTATCTTCAAAAGATGAGTTTCAGTTTTTTGCACCTCCAGGCTTGTGTAGGTAATTGTTTCCAGGTTATTGTTTGAAACCTACCCTTTTCTAACTACTTTGACACAGTAGTTTCATTAGTAACCTGTGTATCAAGACTTAAAACTACAAAATAACATATTTAAGAAATTTAGTGTCTTTTTAGTCTATGTCTATGAGCTTAAATGAGGACTCTTGTAGAGTAGAACTCCATTCAACTCTGTGACAGTCCAAGATTCTTTTTTTTTTATTTCCCGGCATCTCACAATGAAAGGAACAGTAGGTGATAGATTAAAAGGCATTGCTCTCCAAAGAGGAAAAGCATCAAGGTCATCAGTAATAATTCCATGTTAATAGTATGATTTTTACCAGTTAGTTCTTAATAGAATTCTGTATGAGAGCATTTATTTCTCTGGAGATTGTGAAAACTCAGAACTATGGCATTTTTATAACTATAGCCTAGCCTTTACTGGTAGGGGGAGTGGTAGTATTAATAGTAGACACTCAATACATAGTAGCTGTGTAGCAAAGAACTGTGCCAGGTGCTTTCTCGTTATGCTCATTGAATGCACACAAACAATCCTCTGGTACTGGGAGCCCAGGTCCCACAGAGATGTGAGAACGCGCCCAAGTTTACATAGCTGGCAATTGGCAAATCAGAATTGGGATCTCACCCTAGACTGTACCTCCACAGCCTAGTAGGCTCTGCCCCCTGAAGGTGGGAGCTGCTCCAGGAAAACATCACCTTATGGTTTTCAATGAACTCAGCCTTGGAAGGGGCCTACAGCAAAGGGAGGAAGGCACTCCTGCCCAGTCGGCCACCTCAGTCAGGGCACCCTCACATCCTTGTCTCAGTACTTTTTAAAATAAGCATAAGCAATTTTTGGGAAATGGTTTATACTGATTCCTGAAGTCATAAATCATAAATACTCTAGTGGGTGGCTTGTAAAGCACCCCCTTCTTCAAAAAGGAAAAAAAAAAAATTCAAGTGTAGTTTAAATTGAATGGCATGTCAAAGGAAAGCTGTGAGCCACATAAAATTCAATGAGAGCAAAAATTGTTCTATAGTTATAGCACCTGAGGCCAAGTCCAGGACTGACCAGTTATTGGTGATTTTTAGCAAAGAAGACAACTACCAGTGTAAATCGGACCAAGAAGTGAATTTAGATGATAGCTGACCTAATTTTTAGAATGAATTATCCACATTGGCTGTGCATGTTGCTATGAATAATAATTAAACCATGCTTTGTTTTTTTGATTTGGTTTGGGCTGAATAGAGTTGGCATTGTTGATAAGAATAGATACTTGTTTTTCAGTCACCCTCAACTCTGGAGACACTCCCTGGTCAGCACTTTACAGTGGAACCAGATATATATAAAGATAAGGCTGTGCCATAAACATTCTGTTTATAAAAGAGACAGACAAATTATTGTATCTATAGATAAGTTTCTTTGTAGAGACCATTTACTCAATCAGTAATTTTGTTTGTTTTTGTATGTGTATGCATACTGTATGCAGGGCCTTCTTAGGTGTTGTGAGAGATAAGAAACAAATGCCACCTGGCTTCTCACTCTAAAGGCAATGATGAGTTCAATGCTGGCTGGAATTTTTAAGTGGCATTATAAGTCACCCAGCCCAGAACAGCAAAGTACTGCTCAGTTTCCCCACAGAGAGGGAGGAAGAGTCATGTCTGGCTGTGTTCATGGACCCTATGAAGTTCAGGCGCCCTCAATTTGTTGTAAGTCAGGTAGAGGGGAGAGCTTATTCTGTAAGGAGCAGGATGATGAAGATGCCACAGCATGACTGAGGAGAGTATGGTGACCCTTTCAGCACAGAGATTTTTTTTTTGTTTGACACTTGCTAGGTAAGGGGGCTGATTAGTCCTAAGGGAAAAGATAACCATGATTCTTATTTCTTACAGCTTTTGGTTAAGTATGGGTATTGTCTCCATCTTGGAGAGACCCAGTTCTAACTAGTTCATTCTCGTTGATTGTTCTGAAGTAGATAAAAAAAAAAAACCAAACCCACTTCCATCGAGTCGATTCAGAACTCATAGCGACCTTACAGGACAGCGTAAAACTGCCCCATAGAGTTTCCAAGGAGCACCTGGTGGATTTGAACTGCCGACCTTTCGGTTAGCAGCTGTAGCACTTAACCACTACACCACCAGAAGTGGATAAATAGTAGGAAAATGAGATCACTACTGCCCTGCCCACTCTTAAAGTGGCCCTTGAGTTTAGTTCAAGGCTTGGGAGGGTCTAAAAAAGCAAGGCTTTTTTTACACCTAATTCCAGTTATTTTAAGTGAAACATTGGTCTAAGAGTAAACATTAATTTACGTGTATTATGACCAAAAGATCGTAGATTTATAAGGTTTTGGGGAAGAGTGAGAACAAATTCACGCCCAGCTTTAGAAGAGGTGGAGTATGTCATTAGATAAGGTATTTATTTTTAACTGGTCAGACAGATGGTTAGTCTGTTGTATTAAAATGTGGTTACTCAGAAGTGTCTTGCGCTCTTCTCTCAGATGCTGAGCCTCTGTAAAGAATACCTCTTTAATCATTACAGGGCAGTCCTGGGAGCTGAGTCTGGGACTGCTGACTTCTGAGATGTTGTGATGCAGTGGGTTACTTAATGTGGCCCTTGCAGCTATAGTACTTGTAACTCCTGCCGTATGACTGGGTGTGATTATGTGAATGAGTTGCTTGTGACCCACCAATGGGATTGGATAGCTTGCTAATAATGTAAATAAGGTATGTGGCACTCTTGTGGTGGTGGTGGTGGGGCTATGCGTATAAAGTATATGGAACCCTAACTAGGAGATTGGTCAGTTTTGCCGTTTTGCTAGGCTTAAAACGAGCCATCCCAGGGGCAGGAAGGGAGACCTCATGACCACCAAGAAAGAAGAGCCAGGAGTGGAGCACACTTTTTGGACCAGGATCCCTGCACTAATAACCTCCTAGGTCCGGGAGACAGAGAGCTCTAACATCAGAGATGGCAAGAAGCAGCAGCAGAGAAACAGTGGCAGCAGAGGCAGAGGAACCAGGAGGCTGACAGGAAATGGCCTAGTGGGCTTCCCAGTCCATGGAGCAAGAAAGCTGAGTGCCTTCGAGCGCGAAGCTTGCTGGCAGAGTGGGGTGCCTCTGGGCACTTATTGGCAGAGCTAGAAGAGCTTTGTAACACTTGAGCAGGGGAGAGGCCAAGGAGGCAGAGAGAGGTGTGCCCGTGGGCACAGCTGAGAAGAGGCTGTCCTGATCAAACAAGTGTATCCTGAACATTTCCAAACCTGAATTGTAATCTGTTACTTCCCTAATAAACCCCATAATCATGAGTATTGTCTGAGTTCTGTATAACGGTTACAACAAATTATCAGACCCAGCAGTGAAGTAGAGAGTGCCCTGGGAGGAATGATTGGGGTCAGAATTGGTGAAAAAGGTTGGGAGGTGGAGGCACGTCTGACCTCCGCCTCAGGAATCGGCCTTGGGCTGTTGATCTGGATTCTCCCTCCTTCTTGGGAAGTTAGAGGAGGTTTGACACGTCCTCCACGCCATTTTTACAGATGCCCACTTTGTTATATAGAGTAAGAAGAATCTTAAACCTAAAAAGGAAAGTTGTAAAAGTGTGGTTGATAGCAGTTAAAGCCTTTACTTACTGTTAGCACCCTGATTTATTTCACATTCTTTACCTGTGGTTGACTTAACATCTGCTTTATGCTGGTAGTTAAGTAAAATACTGACTTTCTTTAAAATGTACCTTGAAGATAATTCAGTAGAGCAATGGGAGATGGGTGATAGGTGGGGTATGGATGAATTGAGATGGCCCATGTGTTGAAAATGGTTAAGCCGGGTTTTGGGTACTAGAGGCTCATTATACTATTCTCTCTAGTTTATGTTTGAAATTTTCCAGAGGTTTAAATTTATGGAATGAGTTTTCAAAGAAATGGTCTTTAATATGTATGTATATTTTATGGATGGATTTTTAAAATTAATTTAAAAATAATTTAATGAGGTGAAATTCACAAAACATAAAATCAGCGATTTTAAAGTGAACAATTCTGTGTCATTTAGTACTTTCACAGGGTTGTGCAACCACACCTCTTCCTGGTTCCGAAACATTTCCGTCACTCCAAAGTAAAGCCGTTTACTCATTAAACAGTCTTGGAGTCCTCTTCCCCTGGCCCCTGGCAACCGCCAGTCTGCATTCTGTCCCTGTGGATTTACCTGTTCTGGACATTTCATATGAATGGAATCATATGATATATGGCTATTTATACCTGCTTTGACTTTTTTTTTTTTTTTTTTTTTGACTTAGCATAATGTTTTCAAGGTTCATGTTGTAGCATGAACCTTCATTATTTTTTTATGGCTATGTAATATTCCATTGTACGGACATACCACAATTTGTTTATCTGTTTATCCACTGATGGACATTTGGGCTGTTTCTGCTTGTTGGCTGTCGTGAATAATGCTGTTACACACATGCATGTACATGCACTTGTTCTTGGACTTGAGAGGTAATGTGGTAACTAGCTTTTTGAAGAACCACCAAACTGTTTTCAGGCTGAACTCTTTTACGTTCCTACTTTTTTTTTTTACTGGCAGTGTACAAGGGTTTCAGTCCCTCCACATCCCCTGTCAACACTTTTCTGTTTTTCTGATATCAGCTATCCTAGTGGTATCTCATTGTGGTTTGGATTTGCGTTTCCCTGTGACTGAGGATATCTAGCATCTTTTCATGTACTTGTTGACTGTTTGCATATCTTCTTTGGAAAATGTCTATCCAAGTCCTTTGCTAGTTTTTTTTTAAATACTTCTTGTTGTTTTAAGAATACACACAGCAAAAACATACACCAAGTTTCTACACGTACAATTCAGTAAATTGATTACGTTCTTTGAGTTATGCATCCATTCTCCCTCCTTTTCTGAGTTGTTCTTCTCCCATTAATGTAAACTCACTGCCCCCTAAGGTTCCTATTTAGTTGCTGTTGTCGGCTTGATCCCATATAAACAGATAGATCTTAAAAGAGCATAATACTGAAAGGCAGGCCTTTTTTAGTAGTTAAGCTAAACTATTCCTTGATTTTAAGAAGATTTCAGGGAATGTTTTTGGCTTAAGGTTTAAAGATTATCTCAGGGCAGTAGTTTCTGGGGATTCATCCAACCTCCACGGCACCAGAAAATCTGGATTACATGAGAGTTTTAAATTATGTTCTGTATTTTACCCCTTTTGATCAGAATTCCTCTGTAGACCCTTTGATCAAAATATTCAGTAACGATAGCCAGGCACCATCCAGTTCTTGTCTCATGCCTTTGCCCATGTTTTAATTGGACTGTTTATTTTTGAGTTGTGAGAGTTCTTTATATATGCTGGATACTAGGCTCTTGTCAGATGTATGATTTGCAAATATTTTCTCTCATTCCATAGGTTGTTTTTTCACCTTCTTGATAATGTCCTTTGATGTACAAAGATTTAATTTTGATGAAGCCCAATTTTTTTGATTTGTTGCTCATGCTTTTGGTGTCATGTTTAAGAATCCATGGTCAAATGTTCTAAAGATGTACCCTTATGTTTTCTTCTAAGAGTTTTATGGTTTTAGCTTATATTTGGCTTGCTGCTCCATTTTGAGATTTGTTTGGGTTTTTTAATGTACAATGTAAGGTAGAGGTCCCACTTCATTCTTTTGCATATGGCTGTCTAGTTGTCTCAGTACTATTTGTTGAAGAAGCTATTCCTTTCCCACTAAATGGTCAAAAATCAATTGGCCTTAACGGTATGAGTTTATTTCTGGACTCTGCTACCGTGTATATATATATTTAACATTTTATTGTGCTTTAGGTGGAGGTTTACCTAGCCAGTTATTTTCCCATTCAACAGTTCATACACGGATTGTTCAATGACATTGGTTGCTGTCTCCACAGTGCGTCAGTGCTCTTCCCATTTCCACCCTGGCTGCCCCTTTTCCATCTCTCCAGTTTCCCAGCCCCTCTTTGCCTTTTCATCTTTGCCTTTGGGCAAATGTTGACCATTTGGTCTCATCTAAGGAGTACATTCCTCACTTGTGTTCTTGTTTATAAGCCAATCTATTATTTGGCTGAAAGGTGACCTCCGGGAGTGACTTCAGTTCCAGGTTAAAAAGGATGTCTTAGGGCAGTAGTCCCAGAGGGTTTCTCTAGTTAGTCTCTATCATTCCAGTAAGTCTGGTCTTTTTTACGAATTTCAGTTTTGTTCTACACTTTTTTCCCATTCTAACTGGGGCCTTTTATTGTGCCCCTGGTCAGAGCGGTAGCTAATGTATTTTTGATGTAGAATGTTTCTAACTGCCTTTGATCACCGATTGAGACTATAAATTGAATTGTTTGCCTAGTGGCCTCCAGAGAAATGCTTAAGCCTAAAGAACCACAAGATTGTGGTTCATTCTGTTTATTTCATACTCTACTTTGAAAGGGTGGGGGCAGTTGTTAAGATGTAACCACTCAATAACACTTGTGATCCTGTCCTCTGCAGATAAGTGATTGTATGTGGTGTGTATGCCAAGCCTTCTAGACTTGAATTCGTTCGCCTTGGCACAGTTTGGAAATCACTTCTGTTGCTCTGTTTTAGGGTTTCACCAGTCAGATCGCTAGTGTTATCTGCTAAGGAACACTGGAGTTGGTGCCACCATCTAGTGACATTTAGGTGTTCTTACAGGTGTGGTTGGAAACCCTGGTGGCACAGTGGTTAAAAGCTACGGGCTGCTAACCAAAAGGCTGGCAGTTCGAATCCACCAGGCGCTCCTTGGAAACCCTATGGGGCAGCTCTACTCTGTACTTTAGGGTCGCTATGAGTCGGAATTGACTCGACGGCAATGGGTATGTATGTGTATGTATACAGGTGTGGTTTGACAGAGTGGTGCTGGGAACGAGGAGATACTTATTTTTTAACTTTGCATCTGATTCGTTCAACTTGGGCTGTAGAGGCAGGGCACCTCAGAGCTCTGCTGGCCCTGTTAAAACTCTAGCTCTTGAGATAGTCCTGCTGCTTCATCCAACAAGGGTCCTAAGCCCCCTGGCCACAGTTACGCAAAAGGTAGGAGGTCAAGTGAGAGCCCAGAGGTCTGTGATGATCCGTGGTGGACTCAAATAACAGTGGGGGGATACTGATAATTTTCAGAATGGTGGCTAAGATGTTGGCTTTGAACTTGGTTTTGTTTTTGTTTGAATTTTTTTGGCCTCCATTTTCGTTGGCAAGATTCTGCAGCCTATTAAGTTAGTTTTTAATATACTCTTCAGTGTATAATAAAGGATTTCATTTTATTTGGATCTACAATCAATATCCATGGAAGCAAAAAAAAAAAAAAAACCCATTGCTGTCGAGTCGATTTCAACTCATAGTGACACTATAGGACAGAGTAGAACTGCCACAGAGTTTCCAAGGAGCACCTGGCAGATTCAAACTGCCAGTCCTTTGATTAGCAGCCATAGCACTTAGCCACTACGCCACCAGGGCTTCCATGGAAGCAGCAGTCAAGAAATCAAACAACGCTTTGCATTGGGCACATCTGCTGCAAAAGACATCTTTAAAGTGTTAAAAAGCAAAGATGTCACCGTGAAGACTAAGGCTTGCCTGACTGGTATTTTCAGTCCTCTCATATGCATAGCTGGATAATGAAAGAGGAAGACTGAAGAAGAATTGATGCCTTCGAATTAGGGTGTTGGCGAAGAAATGGACTGCCAGAAGAAAGAACAAATCTGTCTTGGAAGAAGCACATCCAGTGCTCCTTAGAAGTGAGGACAGCGAGACTATGTCTCACATACTTTGGATGTGTCATCAGGAGGGATCAGTCCCTGGAAAAGGATATCATGCTTGGTATAGTGGAGGGTCAGCGAAAAAAGGAAGACCCTCAACGAGATGGATTGACATAGTGGCTGCAACAGTGGCCTCAAGCATAACAACGATTGTGAGGATGGCGCAGGACCGAGCGGTGTTTCATTCTGTGTGCATAGGGTTCCTATGAGTCAGAAGGGACTCAGTAGCACCTAACAACAACAACATAATGTAATTCCTTTTGCTTATCATGCCCTTAGTGAAAGTATTGAATCTAGTGGCTATTACTGTCAGGCCTACTTCTTGTGGCTTGGTAGGACAGACCAGGCCTTGGAGTCTGAGATAGATTGTGGCCCAGACCTTAGCTCTGACACTTAGTGGCAGTGTGGCTTCAGGCAGGTTTTCCTGCTTGTTAAGCCTGAGGTTCCATATCAGTAAAATTATGGTAACATCGTCCTCCTTGCCAAGAGGTTAAGGGGATTCAATGAAAGCATGTTGAAGAGCACTTAACTCTGCAGGCCCTGAGTACACAGCCAAGTCCAGGCCCTTAAAGGAGCTTCCATTCTAATGGGAGCAGTCAACCAAGAAGAGCTAAATATATTGATGTTTACTAGGTGCCAGGTACTGTTTTATGTAGTTTACGTGTGTTAAACTCATTTAATTCTTAAAACCACTTCAAGAGATAAGCACTATTATTATTCCCGTTTTGAGGAAATGAGTCATAGGTCAATCCTGAAAGAACCAGGATTTGAACCCGGTCCTCTGGCCAGTGGAGGCAGCAATTCTGACCAAGATATTATGCTCTTTTTCTTAACAGTGAACATGACACTGACAAACTAAAAAAAAGCCTAGTCATTGGAGGTTTCATTGTGTCAAATTTACAAGGCTTTGTCAAAAAGACAACTGTTTCAAGCTAGACACTGAAGTGTGCAGGCTATTATCCTTCAGCTACAGACAGCCTTTATCTCATTCAGTATTGTCCCATATGTGTATTTTGCTACAGATAGCACATATGAAGAATGTAAAAAAAATAACGTTTGTGAAATTTTTCTCTCTCTCAACCTAAAAGGCCCCTGAGTGGCACAAATGGTTTGTGCTCGACTGCCAACCTAAAGTTGGAGGTTTGAACCTATCTGCCGAAGAAAGTCCTGGCAGTTTGCTTGCGTAAAGATTACAGCCAAGAAAACCCTAGGCCGCACAGTTCTACTCTGTAATGCATGAAGTTGCCGTGAGTCAAAATCAGCTGACTATGGCAGTGGGTTTTTTTTGTTTGTTTTTTCAGCCTAAAATGGCAAGTTTTTTTAGTACAAGTAATGACTTTGCAAATGGGTATGTAGATATCTATTTAAAAGGTTGTAGGCAGTTCTACTGTGTCCTATAGGGTCACTATGAGTCAGAATTGACTCTATGGCGCTGGGTACTGTGTTGTAGATCAATGCCTAAACAGGTAATTTTGTTCTACATATCTACATCACAACAGAAAATTGAGGTAAGATAGCACAGTTTTTTTTCCAGAACGATAGCATATATAGTGACTTGAGAAAAAACAAAATAATTTTCTCAAGCTAGCAGAATTTTACAAACTCTGATTTATCCACATTAAAGTAATTAGGATCTAATATCCTGATTCAGTTGTGTATTTGACACTTTTCAGACAAGAAAGGCCTCGATCATGTTACAGCTCTACATTTTACCTTCGGCTTTTCCAGGGGAAAAAAATCAGTAGAAGAAAATCCCCACATCTCCTTCACATGGTCAGACAGGAGGTGCTGGCTCCCTGGCCCGTCTAATGCCATCTTGTGACGAGTGGCTTTGTGTCTGTCTGCCTCACTGTGATGGCAGAAACGGCCACCTCACAAAAGGACTGGGAGGCTTGGGTCGTTTTTATGAACAAAAGTTTATACTAGGTTGCAGTTTTCGTGTCTGGGATCTTCCAAGGGTAAGAGACATGTGTAGAAACTGGAGTAAGTTCAGAAGAGAACCCAAAGCGATGAGTAAGGCATTGGAGAATGAGAACTGTGAGGACAGAGTGGTGAGAGCCTTGTAAGTGGGCTCTTGTCAGAAAGACAGCTAATTGGTTTCCACCTTCACTAGGGTTTGGGGCTAAAACTACACAGATGGCTTTAGGTTAGCAATAAAGAAACTGCTGAAAGGAAGTGTTTAACAAGGAAAAGTGTGAAAGTTCTCTTGGAGTTTTTTAAAAGGTAGGCCAGTTCAATCTGGGGCCTACAATAAGTAGAAAGGACAACCTGATGAAAAGTCTGACAAGGTCAAGTGTAGTCTTCCATTTAGTCTCTAAATGTCGTTATCCAGCTTCCAGCCAGCTGCCACCCCAACCCTTCCTTCTGACCTGCGGAGTCTTGCCTGCCTTCCTCCATGGTGATCATAAGCTTCTTGGAAAATAAAAAGTAGTTCCCCTTTAGGAAAAAGTTAGGAGTCCCTAGAATCAGGGTCTCATCTAGTTATGTTGGTTTGCAACCCTTTGTGAACAGGTGAACTAGAGATTTGGAGGGGAGGAGAATCTGGTGACTCTTACTCTTTGTCTTTGATTTTTGTTTTCTTCTTTTAACTAACCATTCAAATTAATACTTAACTGTTATATTTTTGGTTAGGGTTCTGCAGCATTCCAGACCTCAAGCACTGAATCAGGATGGGAAAAAGACGTTGTGTTCCTCCACTTGAGCCCAAGTTGGCAGCAGGCTGTTGTGGGGTCAAGAAGCCCAAACTATCTGGAAGTGGAACACACAGTCACGGGAACCAGTCCACAACTGTGCCCGGCTCTAGTTCAGGACCTCTTCAAAACCACCAGCATGTGGACAGCAACAATGGGCGGGAGAATGTGTCGGACTTAACTCTGGGGCCTGGAAACTCTCCCATTACACGAATGAATCCCGCATCGGGAGCACTGAGCCCTCTACCCCGGCCCAACGGAACTGCCAACACCACCAAGAACCTGGTGGTGACTGCGGAGATGTGCTGCTACTGCTTTGACGTGCTCTACTGTCACCTCTATGGCTTCCCACAGCCACGACTTCCTAGATTCACCAATGACCCCTAGTGAGTAAATCAGCCACGGGACAGTGCAGAAGGCGTGGCGTCATCTTTCTGGGTCATTCTCTTGAGAGGGTCTGCTGCTTATAAAAAGCTGTAACTTCATATGGGGAAAGGGTAATAGGAATAGAATGCTGAGAAATGTCCAGACAATAATTAGACCATCCCCTGGAGTCAGTAATGGAAGAAGACCAGGTTGCATTCGAAGAGCACTAAAATGCTTTTTGTCCGTTGTTTTAAGATGTTTTTGAAAAATGCATTGACCTAAGATCACCCCTCACCTGTTGATGCCACACTGAAACTGTATTGAACAGGGTATGGAGGGCATGTGAAGGAAGGCCCTTGCTCTTTGGGGATGTGTCATTGAGTTGGCAAATCACACACACAAAGCTGAGAGTACTACAGGAGAAGTCACTCCTATGTGATGACGTTAGAGAAGGGAAACTGGGATGACTTTTAAAGGGAGTGTCATAATGAGATGCCATGGTCAGGAAAGTCTTGGCTGAGCAGGTGGGAGTTCTGAGCATGGGTGGGTTCAAGGGTCATCCATACAGGGGAGGGGCACAAGTATGGAAGAGCAGGTATTGGTCCCAGCTGTAGGGTTTAGACTGTTGTACTCAAGAGTTTGTGTTTCCTTCCTGTAGACAGTGGAAGCCTTGAGGGATTTTTGCTCAGGTTTTGGGACAGTAACTCTGGCTGATGTTTTACTTTTACTGGAGGGGAAAGACAATTGGGAGATTTGCCGTGAGCCTGCATAACGCTGATCAAAGAAATAGATAACTTTTAGAACATAAGTTGGTTTTTAGCAGTGATGAACTCAAGAATATAAGCAGTAAGAATATAGAGATATGGAGTAGGGCAGGAATTTTAGAAAAGGGACAACTCTGTAACCTCTTCCTAAAAACCCCGCCACCGCCAACTATAGCAGCCATAGCCTACTCAAGCATGACTTTGGCCTGGAAACAGAAATTGGCAACTTCTGCTAATAAAAAACTTTCTTCAGAAGACATTGGTTTTCTTTTCTGAGAATGTACGTGGCAGGAGATATTTGTAGTTGCCAGGGACAGACATAAGCATGGGGAAAGATGTGGTGTTGCAAAGGAAGCTTGCAGATAAAGGGGGGCGTGTCCAGGCCAAGTGTATTGTGTCATAATGAAGGATGGAGCTGGGGAACATTTATGCTCATAAAAGTAGAATAAAGAAGAGAAATATAAGGAGAAGTAGAAGAAGGAAAAGTTGAGTCCTGGCAGAAGAGAAAAATAGTGCATAAATATGTGTCAGAGTGAATTAACGTTGTCACATGGAACATAGGAAAGGCAGCACAAAGCTTTTTTTCTTGCCACCCTGCAAAGTTTTCCTCTCTGTTTCCAACCAGGGGCTGTTCAAGTCCCAGGAAGGCAGAGGGTCCTTCAGATAGCCGCCAACTCAGAAAACAACCCTCTTGGGGACTAACAGAAATGACCAAGAACAAAGCCTAAAGGTTTTGTTTTTCTACATGATTAATTTGGGGCTGGAGACTGTTTTGTGTTTTCCTTTTTTTAGTCCACTCTTTGTGACATGGAAGACAGGGCGGGACAAGCGGCTTCGTGGCTGCATTGGGACCTTCTCAGCCATGAATCTTCACTCAGGACTCAGGGAATACACGTTAACCAGGTAATGAATCCCGCCACCAAGATCTGTGGATAAATTTGCTAGAATTGAGAACAACTGACTGACTTTATTTCTTCTAAGTAATAAATTTTGGGGATTTGGTAATCGGGAAATACAGGGAATTTTAATTTGGTGAGTCATTTAGTTAAAACTTTAGTGAGTAATTTAGCATCAAGTTGTTTTAGCATGTTAGTGTTGACTGATAATAGTCGTTCTCCACATACAAGATTCATAAATACCCAAGTCTTAAAGTTTCTCAATAAAGAAAAAAACCTCCTTAAAAAAATAAAGATTCATGAACGTCTGGACTTCGTGGCACCTGATGTTGGCCCGTGACCCCAGAGCAGCCTCACCTGTGTTTTCTGTCCCTTCTAGTGCACTTAAGGACAGCCGATTTCCCCCCCTGACCCGAGAGGAGCTGCCTAAACTTTTCTGCTCTGTCTCCCTCCTTACTAACTTTGAGGATGCCACTGATTACCTGGACTGGGAGGTGAGAACAGCCTCATTTGGAACTCTGCATCTCTCGTTGCATTTGGGTTCGGGTTAGTACATGGTAATGTATCTCCTTCATTGAGAGAGGGTATAAGAATGTGGAAGCAAGATTGGAGCCAGTTGTGGGAACGTAGGTGACAGAAAAGGTGCTGCTATGATAGGAGTAGGAAAAAACGTACAGACTTTGTTCTGCTTCCCCCATTTTATCTCAGCCCACTCTCCCACGTCGTCCTACCATTGCCTGTTAAGAAGTCATAGTGGGGATAAAGGAAAATCTCTCTCGGTAAGCCCTTGAGTAAAAGTTTTTATTAGAAGTCAGATGTAGGGGATCATGAACCCAAATAAAAGCATTGTAATATGTTCACTTAATGGACTAGGTTATAAGGAAAATACTCAAAATTACTGGATGAACTACCAGTAATTTACTACTTTCCTACCTCATACTCTCAGAAAGGTAGCTACACATAAACTCGTACCTGCCCTAAGGCTGAGAGAGAGAGAGGGAGCCGTGACAAACAGGAGAGCCTCATTTGCCCAGACCTAAGTGATGTTGGCGCAGGAGACAATGTCAATTTATGTGTGGGTGGTTGAAGTCCCATTAGAATAAGTAAATGGCATTTACTTGGTTGTGTTTTTCTGTAGGTAGGGGTCCACGGAATTCGAATTGAATTCATCAATGAAAAAGGCATCAAACGTACAGCCACATACTTACCTGAGGTTGCTAAGGAACAAGGTGAGTTGGGCGAATGGGATTTTGATCAACAGTATCACGCACAGTTTTGCCAGTTAAGCGCAGGGAAGTGAAATGTGCCATCTTTCAGTCTAAACACAACTAAGGGTCAGTGCCTTTCTTCCTCCTAATACCTATCAAATTCCGGTAGAACTGGGGGAACTCCCAAAAAAGATCTAGGAGCTAAAAAAAGAAAAGGACAAACGCTTATCCGCCTGCTTGTTTCAAACATTTCACCGAACATTTTTATTTCTTGATTCCCTGAACTGCAGTGGTAATTGTAGCAAAACTCTAGCCACCACCTAGACCGTGTTACAGAGTTCATTACGAAGGGAAGTTGCCCATCTCAGTGGATTTTGAACCTTTGATTGTGTGTTGCTAAATGACGTTATACTTGGCAAAGGGCAAAAGTAATCCCTTCTGCTTTCTAAAAAAACAGTAGTTCTTTTCAATAGTTAATAAGTTCTTACTAATGGGACATTAAAGGTAGGAAGTAGGTTGGGCAGGTTTTCTCTTTAAAAGAATGTCTAGAAAAATATCTTTAAATATTGCTTATGCATCCTATGATATATAATCCAAATTTCTTCCTTTCTTGGAATTAGACTATTTTTGAAAATAATATGTGAAACTGTATTTGTTGGGTGTGAACCGGGAATAGAGAAAATACCCAGTTCAGTATATCAGTGAACTAATTATATGGAAAGTGATTGCCTTGTTTCCATTTTGATTCTATTTAAATTTTTTCAAAAGCAGTGGCATAAGAAGAAGCCTTTTAGCTACCTCTTTGAAGCCAGAACACTAACACATTTCGGTACAAGGAAGCATACCACAAGTATTTGTTAGTAGTGAGATGGGATGATAACCTAGGTAAATATCAAATTTATGCCATTTGAAAGTTGGTTGAGAAAATCAAAGGTTTTGGGTTCTTTAGCATAGTAATCTAGGGATTTTTGGTTGGTTGGTTTGGTTTTCCATTTGTTGTATTTGATTTTATCCGTTAAGAATGTATAAGAACAGCACAAGAATATGTATATATATGAGCAAGTATCCTGTCCTTCCTGAAAAAAAAAAAAAAAAAAGCTTCCTTCCTGCATTAGATTCTCTGTAATAGAAAACAGGATTCCTAGAAGTCATCAAACACTTCTGGAAAGCCACACAAAGGAATAAAAGCTGCAGAATTCTAACGTTTCCTCCCACAGAACAGCCCTGGGTACCGGGACTAGGCCAGTTGGCCCATCTAAATTGGGACCGTGTTTGTTGGTAAATGATTACACATGGGTAACATCTGACAAGAATGCTGCAGGAGCTGGGAGCCCGGGGACAACACTTATGGCATGTGCTGGGCTACCATGTCATGTTTCAGAGACTCCACTGGACTGTCAGGGAGGCAGGCAAGGGCTGCAGGTACGTGTGGGCCAGCGCCTAGGGTTTCCTCTGCCCACGCAGATGTGGCAGCTTCTCGAATCCCATTCCTGTCTCCTCACATTGGTGGTATGAAATCATGCCCCGCTCTTGTGTGATCAGACGCTGACCTCTGTGTGGCTTCTCTTCCTCCTCAGACTGGGATCAGATCCAGACCATAGACTCCTTGCTCAGGAAAGGTGGCTTTAAGGCTCCAATTACCAGTGAATTCAGAAAAACGATCAAACTCACCAGGTAACTCACTGTCTCATTTTCCTTGTTTTAATTTAATGGGGCTTAGAATGAGGATACTTTTGATGGGAAAGGGAAAAAGAGAAATTTCTCTGTTAATGTCCCTGAATTAAAGAAGTATGGGTAAGGTTTAAGCTCTGGGGAAGCAGCAGCAGAAACACAGACTGTGTCCCACAGCACCTGTGCATCTCCACAGCTAAGCTGATACTAGCGCTGGAGCAGGGTTTGGGCTGCTGAGCGAGTGGCGAATGGCTTTGCAGGGCCCACTTGGTTAGAGGGCTGAGGGCTAGGAGTGAAGTTTGGAGAGAAGGCTCTAAGAACGGAAGTAGCAGTTGAGCTAGTTACCTCTCTCTAGCACGAGCAGTCAGGTGGCAGGGCATGCTAACAGAAGAGTCAGAAATGCTTTTTACCAGAAGTTAGAAGGAAATGCCTCTACCAATTTGGGGTGAATGCTTCTTTTGGGGGGCTGCCTAGTATAACAGAGCTCTCGATGACTTGGGATTCTGAACCCCAGCTCTATCTAGGCAAGTTATTCAGCCTCTTTGAGCCGGTAAAGATAAAGGATAATGCCTCAGGGTTGTTTTAGGATGAGATAAGATAATGTAAGTAGAATTTTTAGCCCAGGGCCAGGCAACATCTGTAGGTGGTCATTAGATGTCAGTTCTCTTCCCAACCCTTTTGACATCAGAAATACTGAGGGGCTTAGTGTCTGGGCCTTTGTGGCCTCCTCATCTGTAAAATGCTGATAATCATATACTAACCTCACAGGTCTGTTTGGAAGATAACCCAGTGTTTTTGAAATGCTTTGGATTCCAAAAGGAAAAAAGAAAAAAAAGAACACTTCAAATACAAAGCATTATTATTACTATTATTATTATAATTTATTTGAACAGCCATTTCCCTGTCAAAATTCAGGAATAATCACCTTGCAGTGGAGGAGTGATTACAGTGGGAAAGAGATGGCTCTGGGTAAGGATTGTCACACCCAGCTCCTGTGGTCTGTAGTAGGCTCCATAGGTTTGTAACACCCCATGCTTTGCATCCTGACTCATGGCTCTTTCCAAGAGCAAGGCCAAAGTGCTCTGAATTCTGTTCTGATGGCCCTGTGATAATGACATATTCATTTGGGAATTGAGACCTGTTTTATATAGCCCCAGGATCCTTTAAGCTGTTTCATCAGAATTTGACCCAGAATTAGGTATCTGTGCCCCTTTTAGTTATAAATAACTTATTTGTTGTTCTTCTGCAAATTGAGGATACATTGTTGCATTTCTGTCAAATCTATCACATTTTAACCTGAACGTAGATATACAGTTTAAACTGGGCTTTGGTGCAGCCATCTTCCAGTATACCACCTGGGTAATTCAACATTGAAATTCTTCGTCCAGACCCCAATAGCAGATTGCTTACGAGCAGTTGCTGATGATAAGCAAATGTAGCGTTTGAAGGTGGGATGTTCTGAAAATACATTCTCAGGTGTGAATTGTGATTGTGCTTTTTCATCTTGTTCATTTGTAATAACAACATTGTTTTCTTGTGCTGTCTTTCATTTTCTGTAAGTAAGATTGCTCTTGGTCTTCCATTTTATTCTTTCAAAATATAAAACAAGCTTTTGGTTTTCTCTGCTGAGTGACTCTACAAAATGAATTGTTTGGGGTTCCTTATACTCTTTCCTGTTTCCTTATACAGGTACAGAAGTGAGAAGGTGACAATCAGTTACGCAGAGTATATCGCTTCTCGTCAACACTGTTTCCAGAATGGCACTCTTCATGCCCCGCCCCTCTACAATCATTACTCCTGACACACGGCTGCATGACCAGTCCCACCCCCCTGTGGCCGCCAATGGCTATGACATCATTGGAGCAGATGCCTCCTCTTCCTGGTCCAGTTACTTCTATTACTGCACCATTTTATGATGCTAGCTTCCGTTGCCAAGTCTGCCCCCTGCTGACTGAGGGGGTGGCGGGGTTACAGTGAATGAAACAGAACTCGAGGGGCCCAAGCCTTATCTCAGCCTTTCCTCAATATGGGGTTCAGTTGGATTGGGGCTCCTCCATGCTTAATAAGAATTACTATGTGGGTTCAGAAGACCATTGGCATGCAAGTGCCACTGGTGATTTGCTGCATGTGTGTTGGCCACACAGTGGAAGCTGGAATTAAACATCCATGAAGGCTTACCCCACACACGCCCCTACAGCCTCCCCAGATCAAGTAGGTATGTTCCCCTGGCAGTCTGGGCAACGGAGACCAACAAAAAACATTTTTAGGTTGTTTTAAATTCCTTTTTTTAAACTTCCAGTTTATTGCATACCAAGAGTTGATCACAACCTCCATGCTTCATAACCAGACGCCATGTTAGGGTTGAGTGTGGGCACCATGAGTCTTTTGAGGCTCCTGGACAGAGACCCTCATCAAGATCGGAAGCCCTTTGGATGGCGTTGCAGATCTCATCATTGCTCAATAAGCCTTGAAGGTTTTAAATCTCATCCTACTATCAGTTGGATTTTCTGGCATCCTTCCTGCATTGAGTCTCCTGGTATTAAACAGAGCGCTGTGGTGTAGCCTGCTGAGGAATGGAGATGCCCACAGGAGAGCCTGATGTCATCGCTGCACACATGTGAAAGGAGAGATCTCTTCCTTACCACCAGGCTACCTCACTCCTCTACTGGTAGCAGTGCCTATAGCTGGACCTAGGTTCTCAGAAAGCATAGATGTTCAGACAAGCAGCTTGGTTGGTGTTTTATAAGGACACATTGTCCTAGGAGAGAATCCAGGGTCTCCAAGCTGTTTTTCTTCCAGGCAAGCATTCCAAAGGACCCTTAACAGGGGAGTTCCTCCAGGACTGTAGAACAAAACTGTGTAACTAAACAAGGTGAATCTTTATCTTGCCTAATATGCTGGGAGTCTTCACCCCACTAGGGGAAATTCCTAAGTAACTCATTTTATTCAAGATCATTCAAACTTTCACGTGACATAACTTCCCTTTCCCGTTGTTGCTGATTTCCAAATATCTGTCAGCAAGTGTCTCTCCTTCCTCTTGCCTGTTCTTCACTCATTTGGTGGCATAGTTCATAGAACTAGGGGACTTGGAAGATGCTTTGGAAATGTCATAACAGAGGCACTGCTCACATGATTCACAGGAAGAGGTGGCCAGTTGGAAGAAGGGATCCTAAGGATGTTAACACTGGTTTTCAACAACACGCTTAGAGAACTCATGAAGTGGATTGGGTGTCAACCCAGTGAACACATACTGTTTTGATTTAGTATATTAAAGTTTATGTGGTGATAGTGTGGCTTTCCGAAATGGGCAAGTAAGTCAAGAGCTCTTTCGAGTTTTCTTCTGCCGGGAATCGGGGAGGGGGAGCAGGGGCACAGTGTAAGAAATGACATCATGCTATTTTGGGCATCACTGTCTTGTTTCTTGGGAAAAAATGAAAAACCGGTGAGTGGGTTTGCTTGTCACCATCCTCTGCTGTTTGTGGATGTGGAAAGGGCAGGGGAACTGTGGGGCCGGCATCAGGACACCCATGCCGTGTCACGTCTTAACTGTGCTGGGCTCCCGCTTGCCCCTGTTCCCTTGCAGTGTTGATGAAAACCCTTAGAAGATGAGGGGATCACTTAATGATTTCCTGCTGCTGAGAATAATAAATGAGTCTTGTACCATGGCTTGATATAAGGGTGGTCAGCTCTGGACTAAACATCCACCTCCGATTTGTTCGACAGTATTGGTACATAGGGCTACACTCATTAATGTTCAAGTGTTCTACGTTAAAAGTTGTGTTTTATTTCTAAAGATTAAAAAAAGCAAAAAAATTGGTGCTAAACTTACACCCCTGAGCGCGCTCAGTGAGACTGGTCATGCAAGCATTTACAGTGCCATGCTTTTCACGCCTGTTTGTCTGTGTACATGTCGCCCTATTTGTCACCCCAGTGTAGAGTTTGTTTTTTATTTTATTTTATCAAGGGTGGGATAGGATACCTGCCATTTAAGAAAATGAACAGAAAAAATTAAAAACCCACGAAATGGGGGGAAAAAATCAGTGCACAAGGATCAGCTGCTTTAAGCCCAGCACCACACTGCAGGTGGGCTCTGTCTTCTGGAGTGAAAAAGCCTTACTCCCTCCACACTTCCTCATTCTCCCACACACGTCTAGCAATGGGAATGCGCTCGTTCCTCTTGCCTTGCCAAGGGGACTCAGGAGTCGACCAAGGAAAACTCTTTGGCCCTGTAAATAATAACACTGTCAAGTGTCAGTCCTGAACAGGGCCTAGTCAGGAAGCGGTCTGCAAGTGTACAGTCATGGTCACCTCATGGACATGCATGGCAGGTGGCTCTCAGGAAAAATACCAAGTCTGGATCATCCATGTGGCAGCTTTGCATAGGGAGATGACAGCTCTGAACTGGAACTGAACTGCCTTCCATGTGCTTGACCAAATCAGTGACGAGGGTGGCCAGATACATGGGATGTGATTGTAGGTTTAAAGAAAGGGAATGTTTCCACTTAGTATTTCCTTTGTCCTTGGGCTGCTCAAGCTGAACAGTAGGTAACCAGTTTTCAAGGAACCAGCCCAACTTTGCTGGCTTGGTTCAGAGTTTGTTTCATCCCTAGCTGTGAGTGCCTTTTGGTCTGGAAAATTGGCTTGTCTCATAATACCCACAGCTAGGACATTCTCTGTAATTATGAATTGTCCTCGTTTCACAGTAAGAGAATGTCTTTGATCACTAGAGTTTGTCGGCGTTGGATTGTTTCCACTGTGAGGTTCTTAAACTTTTTCCCTTTCTAATATTAAAGCAACTCGTGTTAGAGACCTTTTCAGCAAGAAAGGTTTTGTAGTTGAGATATTACATATTTTATTGTTTATAATATCATCTATACAAAAGAAGTCCTAGGTGTTAATATTTGCACAAGATCTGTTTTCCATGTTAACATCTACAATTACACTAACTGTTGATGTTATTTTCTACCGGAATTCTGGAACCTAGGGAACTATGTGTTGTTTGTTTTGTTTTTGTTTCTTTTCACTCTCATTTCCCTGAAACAAGAGACTTTGTATGGCCTTCAGTACAAAGACTTCAGACCAATTCTTTGTATTACACTTGGTTGCCTCTTGGCTATATAACTTCTGAGTGCAAATCATTGAACTCTTTAACAAAGTATTGTAGAGAATAAATCATAATGGGTAAAAATTGTTTTTTGTCCTGCCTTTTTTTTAATCACGTGACTTTTATGTGAAATAAAGGTAACAGTTGTCTTATTTTTTAAGATAGCCAATTGAATTATTCATTCTGTGTATTTTATGTGGTGTTCATGAACCCCTATTAATCTTGCACTTGTATATTTTTGTGTGGTGGTTTAGAGCCAAGTTTCCTGAACTAGCATTCATTCATGAACCTTTTTTTAAAAATGTATGCAGTCCTGTGTATGTAGAGTTATAGAAAGAGGACTCATTGTTTCCACTGGATTTTCAAATGAAACCTTGCCCAAAAAGTTAAGATGGAAGAGGAAAAACTCAAATTTAAGATTTTTTTCTTTTCATAAATTTTATTTTTGGCAAAAATATACACAGGAAAACACACCAATTCAACATTTCTACATGTACAGTGCAGTTAAGTTGATGGCTTTCTTCAAGTGGATGCAACCGTTTTCATACCCTTTTTCAAATAATTCTACCACCATTATTTACTGCCCCCTAACGGTCTCATCTAACCTTTTGAGTTGCTGTTGTCAGTTTGATTCTGCACCATGCTCAGGGCAGACATTCTGTACTTTCTAAGCTAGGCTATTGTTTGGTTTAAAGATGACTTCAGGGGACAGTTTCGAATTAAGGATTAAAGATTATCTCAGCAAGAGGTACATGAGAATAAAGGATGACTATGGTAAACCCTATAATAAATTATGCAACAACAGTAATAAGCAAAAAATATGTGAGTGGTTACATATGTAGATATGTATGCTATATGGGTGTGGGAAGACATGGGAGTACATGCCTGTACACATACAGGTATATTTCTGGGTGTACGTATATACCTGTTTGTTCTGCATATATATTCACATAATAAAACACAGAGCACAGTTATACATACTCCTTGGACATATCCAAACACCTTGCGGAATTGATTTACTGCATTTGAAGCCTCAGGACTGTAATCTTGTAGGACAACTAGGTCAACTGGCATAGCTTAATTCATAAAGAATGTTCTACATCCTAGTTTGGTGAGTAGCATCTGGGGTCTTAAAAGCTTGCAAGTGGTCATCTGAGATACGACTGTTGGTCCCTTCCTGTCTGGAGCAAAGGAGAATGAAGGAAACCAAAGATTCAAGGAAGAAATTAGTCCCACAGGCCTAATGTCCCTGTGAACCACACCTTCTTCTAGCCAGACACCACAAGACCTAGATGCACAGCTACCACTACCAACCATTCTGACCAGGGACACAATAGAAGGTTCTGGTTAGAATGGGAAAAAAAATTAGAGCAAAACTCAAATTCACGAAAAAGACCCAACTTACTGGACTGATAAAGATTAGAGGAACCTTCAAGACTATCCCCCTGAGATACCCTTTTAACCTGGAACTGAAGCCACTCCTGGAGGTTACCTTTCAGCCAAACAATAGATTGGCCTATGAAATAATAATACCCATGAGAACTGTGTTTCTTTAAACAATCAGCCATAACAGCCCAGTCAACATTTACCCAAAAGCAAAGACGCAAAGGCAATGAGGGGCAGGGGATCTGGATGGATGGGGCAGGCAAGGTGGAAATGGTGAGACTACTGACACATTGCAGGGATTGTAACCAATGTCAAAGAATTTTTGTATCAATTGTTGAAATCTAATCTGCTGTGTAAACTTTCACCTAAAACACAATATTAAAAAATAAAAAAGTTCTAGTGGTAGGGGAAAAAAAAAAAAATCTCAGAGCAATAGTTTCAGGGGGTCATCCAGCCTCAGTTGCTCCAGAAAAATGGATTCCATGACAATTTGAAGTTCTGTTCCTTAACTTTTCCCACTTTTGATCAGGATACTTCTATAGAATATTAGATCAAAAAGTTGTATAATGGTAGCCAGGCACCATCCAGTTCTGGTCTCATGGCAAATGAGGCAGTTGTTCATGGAGGCAATTAGACGTGCATCTGATCATTGTCTCTCTGCTCCTTGTTCCTTTCTTCTTCGGCTCCAGGCCACTTGAAAGTTTTTAAGACCCCAGGCACTACACAATGAACCAGGAGGCAGAACAGAAACACTAAAAGCAATATTAGGCCAATTGATGGGATGTCCTATGAAACTATGCCTAAATCTCCAAACCAGGAAAACAGATCCCATGAGGTGTTTGTACATAAGGAGCCTCAGCAGCTGCTCTTTTTTGTTGTAAAATATATATATAACAGCATTTACCAATTCCACCTTTTCCAGGTGGGCAGCTTAGTGATATCAATTACATTAACCATGTTGTGCAACTATTACACTTAATTAATGCCAAATTTCCCATCACAGTGAACAAAAACTCCTTGCTTTCCAAACAATGGCTCCCCCTTCCCACCTCCTCCCACCCTAAAGGTATCATTTAAAAAAAAAATTTTTTTTTTCATTAGATGATATTAATTAGTCCAAGCAAGGAACCAAGGACATATCGATGAGGTCTGACCTAAAGGGGAGAGATCCTTGCTGTTGGGTGGCCCAGAAAGGATGAGGTATATTTTGAAGAAACTGACAAAGAATAACTTTTCAAACATAAAACTGTTCAATTACTACTGGGGATTGTTGGTCTTTAATTTATTTGCAAGGAGGATGCATCTTTTTTTTTTTTTTTTAAGGCCCTTAAATTTTGTAGAACTCACAAACACATGCCACAGATATACAGGCTGTCAGGTTTGGGTAGTAATTTTGAAAATAGACTACAGGAAGTTGGTTAAACACTCACAGACTTTGGTAATAACTGGTGTGTGCCAAGAGGCATCCTCTGTGTTTCTTCAGGAGAAATGGAGGTTCTAGAAATTACACTATGTAACTACACAGCATGGAATTTTCTGTTGTCTGTTGAAATGTGAAGTAAGCCATCTGGTCAGATCAGTGGTGCTAATTTTTGCAGGGGAAGGAGACATGGTAGGGGAGGTGCTCTACAACTGCTTCCAGATCATTCTAGGGTCTGTGACCTTTGCTTGAGTATCTTGTAAACACTATTCAATAGGAGAACTGAAGGAACTTGACTTTCTGAATCAATACTGTACGAAGAACCATAGTTCTGAGGAGCATAGAGAACGGGGCAACTTCCACCAAGCCCAGGCCCTTCTCAGTCTGTTCTCCTCATTGTAAGATGGGCTGTCAGACGAGGACTTAGGGTCTTTTCCTGCTTCTCATTTGCTCTTTTTCTATGTGTACAGGTCTTATATGCCAAGGCAAATTAAAAAACAAGTGACTCCTCTAATCTCAAAACTTCAGCACTATTGATGGGGAAAAGGAAGGAAGGCTGAAGTTCAGCCTCTCACTCAACAAAGCTCTGCTGCCTGTCAGATTCAGCCCTGCCACCCAACCCTGGCTCCCAACCAAATAATCCAGGGTTTGACAGCTGGAACCTGCACAGGCTTGAAGTCTGAGAGGCCTGAGCTCAAATCCTGGCCCTGCCATTTATAAGCCAGACAACTAGTTATTTCTCTGAACCACATTTCCTGCTTTGTGGCAGAATTGTGAATTTCCAAGGCAGAAATTGGAAATGCTTTGCCCAGGCTCCAGCAAGTGGTACACAGTGGTACAATGGCTGGAGGGCTGGTGCGCTGTGGTTATCCAGACTGTCATCTAGTGCTGGGTGCAGATAGAAACAACTGGGGAAGTCTCAGATCCTCTGGAACCTTAAGCTTCTCTAGGCACTTGAAGTACCACTCACCTGTCAGTTTGTCATTCTATGGCAGCATGTGGTGCTGGAAGCTATGCCACTGGAATTTCAAATACCAGCATGGTCATTGATGGTAGACAAGTTTCAGTGGAGCTTCCAGACTAAGACAGACTACAAAGACCTGGTGATCTATTTTCAAAAGTTAGCAAATGAAAACCCTGTGGATCACAACAGAATATTGTCTGATATAGTGCTGAAAGATGAGCCCCCTGGATTGGAAAAAAAAAAAAAAGACTGGAAGGCACTCAAAATACCCAGTGGCTGCAACAATAGACTCCAGCATACTGATGATTGTGAAGATAGCACAGGACCAGGCAACAGTTTGTTCAGTTGTGCACGGGGTTGCCATGAGTCAGAGCCCACTGGACAGCAGCTAAGAATAAAGGCACTTGAGAGGAGGTAGCATAATCTGGTATAATAAACCCTTGAGGTCAGCCTGTGGAAGGGCAGGGCAGGCTTCCTAAAAGAAGTGGATGTTAAAGTATCTGATTCGACCTCCATGACGGGGGGAGGGGGGGGTTTCAGGTAGAGGTAAACAACAGTGTGGGCACCAGCGTGATGGTATGGATACCCTCTCAGGAGGTCACACTGATACAGGCCAAGCTTTTAAGCCTGGGTCAAGTCTGTGACTCTAAATACAGCTTTTTGGAGGTTTTCACACTTGGAAGCCAAGGGATTTTTGCAGAATCACACAAAACCCCCGTATACTTCATCCCTTTGTATCCCTAAAAACTAAACCTGTTGCCATCAAGACGATTGTGACTCATAGCAACCTTATAGGACAGTGTAGAACTGCCTCACAGGTTTTCCAAGGAGCAGGTGGTGGATTTGAAGTGCCGACCTTTTGGTTAACAGCTGTAGCTCTTAACCACTGTGCCACTAGGGCTCCTTTGTATCCCTAAGGACTGTACTAATAGCAAAAGGGAGAAGGTTACATGTGAATGGAACACTGGCAGACAATCACTTGTTTACTCCATTGGCCTCCTTTGTAGCACTTACCAGCAGACTTTCAGCGGCAGGTACCTTTTTTTTTTTTTTTAATGAATGAATATCTTAAATTGGGAGACTCTGTTCAAAAACTTTGAGTATATGGAGAACTGCGAAACATCATCATTCTCTTTTAGGGGTAGAACACCTAGGTCCAGAAAGAAAACATGACAGATTCAGCCAACAACAACAAGGGTCCTTTGAGAAGCCCTGTAAAAGGTTGCTATTAATTTGTTTTTATTATTCTTTTTATTTATTTTTATTATTCCTTTGATTGAAAAGACACAGCAACATTAATGAAAAATGTACTACAGCAAACATTGTTTGACGTTTGTATACCACAAATAACCCATTACTATTGAGTCAACTCTGACTCATGCAACTCCATGTGTTTCAAAATAGAACTGCACTCCACAGGATTTTCAATGGCTGTAATCCTTCAGAAGTCCATGCCAGACCTTTCTCGCATGGTGCTGCTGGGTGGACTTGAACTGCCATCCTTTCAGTTAGTAGCCAAGTGCAGTTTGCACAGCCCACGTTTGTAAAAGGTCTGTATAATTACATTTTCCTTCACTTCCCCAAAATAATACAATGAAAATGACATTTAAGGATGCTGAAATATGAATTTACCTTAAACAGTGAATATTCCTCTTGTACTTGACAATTTCTTTCATGTTACTCTTTTCCCCATCTCTGAACAATACCAACGCTGTTCCTCCCCAAATCCTCCTGTGGCCTTGTCACTTGTAGCGGAAAGTGGCCTTTTTTCCTCCATATCCTCCCATAGCACTTTGTTTTCTTTTCCCTCATGCCAGTCGCCACTTTCTTTTATTATGGATAATGTCTAAATCCTGCATCAGCTACTTTTTGTGAGCATCTTGGGGGTGAGACCTGTAACTGAAAACTCCAAGGCCTTTCACATAAGTGTTTATAAAGGTTTCTTGAATGAAAGTATTATGGATAAACTAACCTATGAAACACCACTATACATATTCTTTATTATTTGCTCTTTTCTCTTCACATGTTGACTTCCCTCCTATTGTCTGTGCACTGAAGATACCAAGTGGTGGTACCCAACTAGCCCTTGGGTTGGCACACAGTAAGGTCTGGCAAGTAGTAGGTGTTCCATAAAGATCTGCTGGACAGATGAAGAATGAACTGGAGAGAACCTGACAGAGCATTTCAGGCCCCTTTCTGCCACTCAGCTGCTGTGTGACCATGGGCTCCACATCAAGTCATCTGTTGTGGGGTTTTAATGAACTGTACAGGAAATCACTTTGAAAACACTAAAAAGCTCTGCCAATACTATAACCAAATTAAAAAACAGACAGACACACACACACACAAAACCCAAACCTGTTCCTGTCCAGCCAATTCTAATTCATGGTGATCCTGTATATTACACAGCAGAAGTGCTCCGTAGGGTTTTCTTGGCTGTAATCTTCACGGAAGCCAGGGGCCTTTGTTTCATGGCGCAGCTACGTGGATTCCAACCACCAACCTTCAGGTTAGCAGCCTACTGCAAACTGTTTATGGCACCCAGGGACTATGCCAATACTACATAACCTCTTACTTTGCCTAGTGCATTTCTTTTAGAAATACAAATACAGGGCAAATCAACCTTTTAACAAATTCTAAGTCAAAGAATACAAGCACATCAGAGTGAACCTTACTGACCGCCTAAATATTGTTCACTGCTGAGTCAAGCAATGCTCTGATTAGTTCCTTTATTCCACAACCTTTTGTTTTCTTTGGACTTGAAAATAACATCTTTTTGTTAAATTTTCTACCCAGAAAAAAAATATCATCCAAATGTTCCAACAGGGATGTTAAAGTTCTTTCGGTATTGCTGTTCACTTGCTCAGAAGTATTAGATAATCCACTATAAATGAATCAATTTTTTAAAGTGCTTAAGACATTTAAAAAAAAAAAAAATTCCACCCTAAGCCTTCAGTCTCCCAGGCAGTTCTCCTTCCAGTAGCGCATTCCGGTATCTCATCTAACCCTTTCCTCCGCCCCGGGGGGTGGTGTCCTTATCCACGCTTCACAGGTGATGAAGCTGAGGCTCACATGGGACCTAATGTCCAAGGATGAGCAGCGAGGGGATACTGGACAAGGGGAAGGGGGCACGGTTTCTCCGGACGGGGGCCAAGCGGTAGCAGGTTGCCCCTCCGCGGCGCGAGCCCGGCTCTAGGAGCCTCACGGCCCTGGACGACGTGGGGCACCCCGCACAGCACCACCGGTTGCCGTGAAGTCCGCTCTGTCTCACATCGACCCTCTGAGCCCATCGCTGTCATTCTCGGCAGCGCCCGTTTGGCCCCTGTCTCAAATTGGCCTCCCGGCTCCGCCACCTCCCGCCAGATCACGCCCCTTCCCAAGACCCCGCGCGTGACCACAGCCGGAGACTCCACACTTCCGCTTCCGGTGGCGCCCGGAGCGGAGCGCTGTTGAGATGGCGGCGGGCGGCAGCGATTCGCGGGCTGGCGACGTGGAGGAGGACGCTTCGCAGTTGATCTTCCCCAAAGGTGGGGCAGGGCTGCTCCGGGCTGCCCGACTCCCTCCGGCCGCAGCTTCGCGTGGTCGCCTCAGGCCTCGCGGTTCACCCTGCCTGCCCAGGGCTCGGCGTCGGGAGGGAGGGAGGCAGGGAGGAGGCCGGGGCGGGCACCTGCCGGGTGCCTTTGGAGGTATGGAGCCAGCCAGATCCACTCCTCAGCCCCGCACCTTCGGCGCTGAGCCCCGGGCAGCCCGGGCGGGAGAAGTAGGGGAGCTCCTCGCGGTCGTGATCGCTCCTAGCCTGGCCTGGCTCACCCCCGGCCTGCCCGGGAGGGTGGGGGCTTCGGACCGGTCTACGGGAGTGTACAGCAAGCCCAGCTCCACGCTGCCTTCTGGGCGGCGGCCTCATGCTGCCTGTGGTAACAGTGTGGAATGCTTCAGCGTCATGACAGGTAGAGCAGCCTTGTTATCAGGGAACGCCTTCCGGTTAGTGGAACGGATCTCACTTTAATTTGGAATGCCAAAATGAGCAGGAGCCTTAGGATTTTAAAAGATGACCTTACCATTTAAGAAGTATGTTTGGTTTAGTGCAGAAAGGGAGGCATCCCTACTTTGGCTTATTTTTCAGCAGTCTTAAAGGCGTTGACAGTAGCAATAAACTTTTTGTATTCTTATTAGTAACTCTTGTTTAGGTATCTTTTTGCATTGTGTTAAAATGTGTATCAAAACCAATTTGCTGTTTTCAGCTAGTCTGAAGTGTACAGTTCAGTAACATGAATCACATTCACTAGGCTGTGTAATTCTTACAGCTTTCGGTTTTCAAACTATCACCTCGGAGGAACCCAAAACCCCATTGTCCTCGAGTAGATTCCGACTCAGGGTGACCCTATAGGACGGAATAAAACTGTCCATAGGATGTTTAAGGAGCTGCTGGTGGATTCAAACTGCTGTCCTTTTGGTTAGCAGCCACGCTCTTAATCAGTGCACCACCAGGGCTCCCCAAACAAGCCCCAAAACCAAACCAAACCCATTGGCCACAATCAGTTGCGACCCTATAGGACAGAGAGGTTCCAAGGAGCACCTGGTGGATTCGAACTGCCTACCTTTTGGTTAGCAGCTATAACACTTAACCACTATTTTACCGGGGCTCCCCGAACAAACCCACTACCCTTTAAACAGTAACTCTCCATTCCCTCCTCCCCCATCTCCTGCTAACTACTGATAAACTTTTGTCTCTGTGCCTGTCCTGGTCTAAATATTTCATATAAGTGGGATCATACAGTATTCATCCTTTTGAGTCTGACTTACTTCACTTCACATTACCCAGTGTGTGTCAGAGTAGAGCTGTGTTCCACAGGGTTTTCAATGGCTAATTTTTCAGAAGTAAATCACCAAAGACTTTCTTTCTAGGGACCTCTGGGTGAACTTGAACCTCCAGCCTTTCAGTTAGCAGCCGAGTGTTAACTGCTTGTACCAGCTATTCATTTAATGTAATGTTTTCAGGGTTCATCCATACAGTCACATACATAAGAATGTAATCTCTTTGTGGCTGAATAATATTCCTTTGTATATATTTACCAAGTTTTGTTAATCCATTCATCTTTCCATCTTTTGGCAGTTGTGAATACTGCTGCAGTGAGCATTAGTGTACAAATATCTATTTGAGTCCCTGATTTCAAGTATTTGGGAATAACTGTATATTTAGGAGTAGAGTAGCTGGCTCATATGGTAGTTTAATATTTTGAGGAACCACCAAACTTTTTTACTGTCCCAGACCACTTATCATTCCCACAAGCAATAGATGAGCAATTTCTCCCGTCTTCACCGACACTAGTCATTTTCCATTTTTCTGATAATAAACCAAAAAAAACCAAACCAATTGCCATCAAGTCAATTCTGACTTATAGTCACCCTGTAGGACAGAGTAGAACTGCCCCATGGAGTTTCCAAGGAGTCGCTGGTGGATTTGAACTGCCAACCTTTTGATTAGCAGCTGCAACACTTAACCACTATGCCACGAGGATTTCCTTTTCTGATGATAGCCATCCTAATAGGAATGAAGCAATATCTCAGTGTGGTTTTTATTTTCATTTCCCTAATGACTAATCCCCCATGTGTCTATCAGTTTGTCATACTGTGGGGGCTTGCGTGTTGCTGTGATGCTGGAAGCTGTGCCACCGGTATTCAAATACCAGCAGGGTCACCCATGCCAAACAGGTTTCAGCTGAGTTTCCAGACTAAGACAGACTAGGAAGAACGACCTGGCAGTCTACTTCTGAAAAGAATTAGCCAGTAAAAACCTTATGAACAGCAGAGGAACACTGTCTGATATAGTGCCGGAAGATGAGCCGCCAGCTTGGAAGCACTCAAAACATGCCTGGGGAAGAGCTGCCTCCTCACAGTAGAGTCTTCTTTAATTACGTGGATGAAGTCAAGCTTTTGGGACTTCGTTTCATATGCATGTGAAAGCTGGACGATGAATAAGGAAGACCGAGGAAGAATTGACGTCTTTGAATTGTGGTGTTGGCGAAGAATATTGAATGTACCATGGACTGCCAAAAGAATGAACAGATCTGTCTTGGAGAAAGTACAACCAGAATGCTCCTTAGAGACAAGGATGGTGAGTCTATGTCTCACATACTTTGGACATATTATCAGGAGGAATCAGTCCCTGGAGAAGGACATCATGCTTGGTAAAGCAGAGGGTCAGCAAAAAACAGAAAGGCCCTCAACGAGGTGGATTGACACAGCAGTTGCAACAGTGGGCTCAAGCATACCAATGATTGTGAGGATGGCACAGGACTGGGCAGTGTTTCATTCTGTTGTACATAGGGTCGATATGAGTTGGAACTAACTCGACAGCAACAAATGACTAATGATGTTGAGCATCTTTTCATGTGCCTGTTGGCCATTCATCTGTATTCACTGGAGACATGTCTCTTTAAGCCCTTTGTCCATTTTTTCATTGGGTTGTTTTTCTTGTTGAGTTGTGTAAGTTCCTTATGTATTCTGAATATTTAACCCTTTACAGATATATATTTTCTCCCATTATGTAAGGCTGGCTCTTCACTTTCTTGATAAAGTCCGTTGATGCACAAAAGTTTTTAATTTTGATGAAGTTTATTTTGTCTTTTGTTGCTCATGTTTTCGGTGTCATATCCAAGAATCTGTCGTAAAAAAAAATCTAGGTCCTGAAGCATTACCCCTATGCTTTCTTCTAAGAGTTCTATGGTTTTAGTTCTTATATTTAGATCCTTGATCAATTTTGAGTTAATTTTTGTATACAGTGTGAGTTATGGGTCCACCTTCATTCTTTTGCATGTGGACATCCAGTTTCAGCATTTGTTGAAGAGACTGTTGTTTCCCCCATTAAATAGGTTTGGCACCCTTGTCAAAAATTAATTGCTCATAGATTGCATGCGTTTATTTGTTGATTCTCAATTTTATCCTATTGTTCTATTAGCTTTATAAAACCAAACCCATTTCCATCGAGTCGATTCCGACTTACAGCAACCCTGTAGGACAGAGTAGTACTGCCCCATAGAGCTTCCAAGGAGTGCCTGGCGGATTTGAACCGCTGACCTCTTGGTTAGCAGCTGTAGCACTTAACCACTACGCCATCAGGGTTTCCTATAGCTTTATAGTGCATCTTTAAATTGGGAAGTGTGAGTCTTTCAAATTTGTTCTTCTTTTTCAAGAATGTTTTGACTATTTGGGGCCCCTTGCAGTTCCATGAACTTGAGGATTGGCTTTTCCATGTCCACAAAGAAAGCTGTTGAGGTTTATAGAAAGATTGAATTGAATCTGTAGATTGCTATGGGTATGTGTTCTTTAAATTCTTTTAGCAGTGTTTTATAGTTTTCAGTGTGTAACTCTTCTGCCTCCCTGGTTAAGTTTATTCCTAGGTATTTTCTTCTTTTAGATGCTATCGTAAATGGAGTTGTTTTCTTTATTTCCTTTTCAGGTTGTTCATTGCTGGTTTATAGAAAGACAACTAGTTTTTGCTTTAAACATTGTACCCTACCACTTTGCTGAATTTGCTTATTAGCTCTAGTAGCTGTCTTTTGGATTCTTTGGAGTTTTCTCTACGTAGTATCATGTCATCTGTGAATAGAGATAGTTTTACTTATTTTCCGACTTGGATGCCTTTTATTTCTTTTTCTTGACTAATTGCTCTTGCTAGAACTTCCAGTACAGTGTCGAATAGTGATGGTGGAAGCGGGCATCCTTGTCTTAGTTCAGATCTTAGAGGGAAAGCTTTCAGTCTTCCACCATCGAATATGGTGTTAGCTCCTAGTTTTTCATAAAGGCCCTTTATTATACTGAGACATTTTCATTCAGTTCCTAGTTTGTTGAGTGTCAGTTGTCTTTTCTGCATCGCTTGAGATAATCATGTGGTCCTTGTCCTTTGTTCTATTTATGTGGTTTATTACATTGATACGTTGAACCAGAATAAATCCCACTTGGTTATGGTGTATAGTTTTCTTTTAATATGCTGTTTGATGTGATTAACTATTATGTTGTTGAGGATTTTTGCATCTATATATTTTCTTGTGGCATCCTTGTCTAGCTTTGGTATCAGGGAAATGCTGGTCTTATAGAATGAGTTAGGAAGCGTTTTCTCCTCTTGTATTTTTCGAAAGAGTTTGAGAAAGATCGATATCAATTCTTTACATGTTTGGTAGAATTTCCCAGTGAGGCCATCATCCTGGACTTTGTTGGGAGGTTTTTGATTACCAGTTCACTGTCTTCCCTTGTTATGGGTTTGCTTAGCCTTTTAATTTCCATTTTCTAAGGCTGTCTTCATGCTGCAGCCTCAGAGACTTGAGACTTACCAGGTAATTAGTTGTTTTTGTTTTTTGCCTCATGTCACTTTGTCACTTTTTGCTCGCAGTTGGGATTTCGTGAGTCATGCTAAGGAGCCCTGGTAGCACAATGGTTAAGTGCTTGGCTGCCAACCAAAAGGTTGGGGAGTTTGAACCCACCCTGGCTTCATAGGGGAAAAGACCTGGTGATCTGCTCCCATAAAGATTTGCAGACTAGGAAACCCTATGGTGCCGTTCTACTCTGTCCTGTAAGGGCTCTGAGTCAGAATCGAGTAAACAGCACACAGCAACAACAGTTCTGCGTGTAATACCTTTCCACTTACTGCTCTGAGCTGGTAGTTTCTTCACTTGTACTAACACCACCTCAGAGAGTTGAAGATGGAAAGAGACACATTTTAGTCCCAGACTAGGCACTCAGTTTGATATTTCCCGTATGATAATTTCTAGGCTAATGGACTGGAAAGAAAGGTGCTCTGAGGTTCTTCCTGGTCAAACTCTGCTGCTGTCAGGTTGGAAATTAAAAGTAGCTGCTGGTCAAAATATTCTATAACAACAACAACAAAAACCAAACCCATTGCCATCAAGTTGATTCCAACCATAACGACCCTATAGGACAGAGTAGAACTGCCTCATAGGGTTTCCAAGGAGCTGCTGGTAGATTCAAACTGCTGCTGTTTTGGTTAGCAGCCAAATGCTTAACCACTGGGCCACCAGGGCAGTAATTAAAACAACACAATTCTGGTGTGTTAATAGACGTATAGACCAATGGAATAGAATAGAGTCCGGAAATAAATTCATACATCTCCGGTCAGCTGATTTTCGACAGGAGTGCTCGGTCCGTTCAGTGGGGAAGGAAGTCTCTTCAACAAATGATGCTGAGAAAATTGGATTTTCACATGCAGAAAGATGAGTCAGGTCCCATGGCTCACACCATACACAAAAACCAATTCAAAATGGATCAAGGATGTAAATAGGAAATCTAAAACCGTACAATTCTTAGAAGAAAATGAAGAAGCAAGGTTGTAAGACCTAGTTTTTAACGATGGATTAAGTATGACAGCACAAGCAAGAAAAGACAAAATAGATAAATGGGACTTCATAAAATTAAATACTTAATCAAATGCTATATCCACAAAGTGAAGATATAACTACAGATTGGGAGAAGATTTTCGGAAACCGTGTATCTGATGTTACCAAAAAAAACCAAACCCAGTGCCGTCGAGTCACAGCGACCCTATAGGACAGAGTAGAACTGCCCCGTAGAGTTTCTAAGGAGCGCCTGGCGGATTTGAACTGCCGACCCTTGGGTTAGCAGCTGTAGCACTTAATCACTATGCCACCAGGGTTTCCATGTCTGATGTTAGGTGCCATCAAATCAATTTTGATACATAGCTACCCCATGTGATACAGTAGAGCTTCCCCATAGGGTTTCCTAGGCCGTAATCTTTATGGGAGCAGATCACCAGGTGTTTCTCCCATGGAGCTGCTGGGTGGGTTCGAACAACCAACTGTTGTACTACCAGCGTTCCTTAAATATGTGATAAAGGTGTAAGATCCATAAATATATTTTAAAAACTTCTTACAACAAAAAGTCAAACAACCCAATCAAAAAATGGGTGGAAGACTTGAACAGACATTTGACCAGAGAGGATATTCAGATGGCCAATAAACAAATGAAAAGATGCTCAATGTTATTTGGCCATTACCAAAAAAAACCCGTTGCCATTGAGTTGATTCCGACTTATAGCGACCCTAATGAACAGAATAGAGCTGCCCCATAGGATTTCCAAAGAGCGCCTGGTGGATTTGAACTAACAGCCTTTTGGTTAGCAGCCGTAGCTCTTAACCATAACGCTACTAGGATGGAGATGCAAATCAAAACTAAATGAGATATCGCCTCACCCCCTATTAGGGTGGCAGTGATCAAAACAACAGAAAATAACAGGTGTTGGCAAGGTTGTGGAGAAACTGGAACCCTTATCCATTCCTGGTGGGAACGTAAAATAGCGTAGCTATTGCGGAGAACACTTTGGCGGTTCTTCAAAACGTTGAGCATAGAACTACCATGTGACCCAGAAATCCCAACCCTAGATATATACACAGAAGAAGTGAAGGCAGGAACACAAGCAGAAACCTGTACAACAGTGTTTCACCATAGACAAAAGGTGGAAACTGAAATGTTCATCAACAGATAAATAAAAAAATATGTATATGCACACAATGGAGTATTATTCAGCCATAAAGAGAAAAGAAGTTCTGATGCATGCCACAACATAGATGAACCTAGAAAACATGCTGAGTGAAATAAGTGAGTTACAAAAGGACAAATACTGTATGATCTCACTTATATGAAATAAGCAAATACACAGAAACCAAAGATTATTGGTGGTTACCAGGGGTGGGGAAAGGGGGAGTTTTGCTTAGGGAGTAGTGAGTTTATGTTAATAATAGTGGAATATATTGGGAAAGGCCAGCAATAAAGGTTACACAACATGAAGAATGTAACCAGTATCTCTGAATTGTCGTTTTGGAAATTGTTGAATTGCTGAAGGATTTGTTTTGTATATTTTTGCCACAATAAAAAAGTAAAAAAAAAAGCTTTTGAGTGCTTATTATATTCAATAGCAATAAGTATTTTTCAAATAAAAGTAGTTTCTTATTTGACTGTGCATGTTATAAAAGTGAATCTTGTCAGCAAGGTGAGGCTGTTGCCTGGACTGTGACATCATCTGGTGGAGTTGTCAGTGATCGCCCTAACAGTAAGCACAACCTTATCACATGCAAATGCAAAATGCAAGGAGTTTGGCATTTCCGTCACTGTTGCTTCCCCTTCATCATCGCGCAGTGTTATAAACCTGAATAGGACATGGTCCCTGTGCTGGGGGCACTTCCTGACAAACGGGAACGGTAGATCCAAACCAGCTCTAACTCTTTGTGATAAGTACTAGGAATATATGTTCCTGTGAGATTGTAGGGAGAGAATGATTTTCCCAAAGGGATAATAGCATGTTTAACAGTGCTTTTCTGAAAATATAAGAAAAGGTTGCCACATATTATGTTACGGAGTCCTGGGCTTCTTTTTTTCAGACCTAATTTTTAAAGATTGCTTCTAGGCATTCCTGTTGGTCAAGAGGATTCTTTTAAATGAATATAAAGGGTAAGAGATTTGGGTAAAATGGTGAGTTGAATTGGGTTTAGTCGATAGGCTGCATTAGACTCTGAAATCCGGACGGTAGGGGCTTCCAGCCCTTTTTTCAGTGCCTGGCAGTCCATAATAGGTAGTGACCTGGTTTAATAGTAAATAATAGATTTGTGCAGGTACGAAAATAGAATTGGGGGTACATTATTCACATGTGTTTCCAGACAGTTGGCCTTCCCTAGCATGTGGTAACTCTTAAAATTGAGAGTATAATATTAGCATTATAGAAATACAAAGATTCATGTAAGCTGTAAATAAATAACTTCTGGTTATGCTCCATTGTGAGTTCAGTAACTAGACTAGAATTATATTGTTTTTTAATAGCATGTCCAGGTCAGGCTCCTTGATGTCAGAAGCTGTCTAGGCCAAACTACCCAAATTGTAGTAGTTAGTAGACGCCAGTGTACCTTGTGGTGTTCTAGTATGGATGGAAGCAGCAACGTGGAGTATAAGGCCTCTGAATTTCTGCAGAGGCAAAGACATAAAACGAAATTTAGAAGCAGACTTTTGAATGAATATTTATCTGACGTGCTTCTCCCAGAGTTTGAAACAGCTGAGACGCTTCTCAATTCCGAAGTTCATATGCTTCTAGAGCATCGAAAGCAGCAGAATGAGAGTGCAGAGGATGAACAAGAACTCTCAGAAGTCTTCATGAAAACTTTAAACTACACAGCCCGTTTCAGTCGTTTCAAAAACAGAGAGACCATTGCCAGTGTCCGCAGGTAAGTGCTAAAAGAAATTTATTAATCTGAAGTATTGGGCGTCTGAAGGAGCCCTGGTGGCACAGTGGTTAAATGCTCAACTGCTAACCGAAAGGTCAGTGGTTTGAACCCACCAGCCACTCCACAGGAGCAAGATGCGGCAGTCTGCGTCAGTACAGAGCACAGCCCTGGGAACCTGCGGGGCAGCTCTGCGCATCCTGTAGGGTGCCTGTGAGTTGGAATCAACTCAGTGGCAACAGGTTTGGTTTGATTTTTTTTATTGGGCATCTGGATGTAGAATGCTGTCCTCATCCTCCTCCCTCTCCCTTCCCTCACATGATCTGTGAGTTTAATGTATCTAAAATAATGCTTTTGTCAGAAAATTTTTAATTTCTTATAAGGAACTTCTGTTAGTAGGTTGGTGAGTATAGCTCTGCAAACTTTTTCCATGTAATCGCATGCATATACATGCAGCTTAAAAATATGTATATATATATATATAGCATTGTTTTATAGAGGATTTTTCATTCTTAAATAAAATGGGCTTATTTATTATTCATCTAAAACGTCTTAGAGATCTTTGTGCGTTAATGCATATAGGTCTGATTCTTGAGGACCATTCTTTCTGCATTTTGCTTTTACCTTTCAAACGGTGACTGACTTTGAGGACTTCTTTCTGTTGGGTTGGATGTACCTTGGGAAATGCAAAGATGTGTTGTGGCATGTAGGAGGCCGCAGAGAAACAGCTCTTCTTCCTAAATTATCAGTTTTACTTGATGGTAGGTAATGTAAAACATTTTAATATTAAAGCAAGCATACCAGCATATTATGAAGTAAAACAAAAATGTGCGTGAATTTTTAAATTAAATCATAAGACTTAAAAACTTGAAGTTCTAGAAAGCCATTTCAGCGTATGCTTTTAGGTCCCCTGGGTAGGACAGACATTCGTTTGTTTTACTTTGGTGAAAATATTTGAGCAGTGCTATCCTAGGGAAAAGGCAGATGGACAAAAAGACAACAATACGCAGATACTTTTTAGAGAGCTATTTATAATAACTAAAGATAAAAAAAAGCAAACTAAACATTAAGCAGTGATTAAATGAATTGTGGTAGATCCATTTGATATGGATTACTTTATCACCATTTAAAATTGTGGTAGAAAATGAAATTGAAAGATGTTCGCATCTGTTAAGTGTGGGGAGAATGAAGGTGATAAACTGGTGTAGGAATTACACTCTGCTTTTCAAATAGTGTGTATACATGAGGGAAAGATTGGAAGGGAATAGGTAGAGCTTCCATGAAAAATTAACAGACTATTGGACCTAAAAGATGACTTGCATAAGTGAAAGTGGAGGTAGGTATTCATGAGTAAGAGGTCTTAATATTATAAAAGTTATGTGTACATTTAATGCCATTCTAAACCTCCAAGGGATTTTTTAGGGTGAGAGCAAGTTTAATAAAATGATATTAAGCTTGTAAGAATTATCAGTACATTTTCAAAAAAGAATGACAGTAGTTAAAATAGTGTCACGTTGGCATCAGAATAGACAAATCATTTGAACAGACCTTTGAAGGTTCAGGAACAGACTCATATATAAATCTCCTCTCATATTTTATATTACTCCATTAATTGTTGGGGAAATATTTTGAAACTGAGTTTCTCATACCTTACAACAACATGAATTCCCAGTATTTACATGTAAACTATGATTCACAAAGTTGCTGGGTGATAACAAGAGTGAACATACATATTATCGTGGCTGTGGTATGGTCAGCAAGACTTCTGAGTGGGGGAAAATTGATAGACGATAGCTGAATGTAAGCTTCCGGGTGGTAGGAACGTCATCTACCACTGTTTTGATCTCGTTGTAGGCACTAAATAAATATTTGTTGAATAAATGAATTTGTACATACATCTTCCCTATATCAAAATAAATACCATATATAAAATGTAAGTATGAATCAACTCGAAAAGGGTTGATATCTTTATTATTAAAAGTTCTTAGAAATAAGAAAGATGACACTCAGTTTTTAAAAAATGGGCTTAGTCTATAAATGTTGAATGTACATAAGAACTTCAAATGGCAATTTTATTCATATGAAGTAATATTTATTCTCAAGAAAATTAAAAAAATGGTAATATACCTAAGTAGATTTAAAAGATTAAAAAGTAATAGTGGTGGCCCTGATATACTCCATAAACCTTGACCTGAAACTACCCCCTGAGGGCACCTTTTACATAAATAATAGATTGGCTCATAAAGAATATTAAAGAATCGTCTATATGAGACCAAATGGTCAACAGTTACTCTAAAGCAAAGATAAAAGAGTAAGGGGACAGAGAAACCAGGTTACTGGCAGTGAAACATTCAGAAGGGAATTAATGAGAATGTTAAAACATTGTGAAAAATGTAACCAATGTCTCTGAACAGTACGTGTAGTAATTGTTAAACAGGAATCTAACTTACTGTGTAAACTTTCAGTGAAGACACAAAATATTTTTAAAGAATGGTGGTGGGATATTTTGGAAGAGGATGTCTATAATGGCAGCACAACATAAAATGTAATCAATGTCATTGAGTTCTTCATATGGAAGTTGTTGTAAACACACTTGAATTCTTTGCTGCTTGGAATGTACATTGGTAAAGCCCTTGTAGGACACAACTTTGACACTGTCTCAAAAGCCTTCAAAAGGGGCATATCCTTTGATAATTCTACTTGCGGGAATTTATCTTTAAAAAATACAACTAACCAAGTGTACATAGAAGTATTTGGATGCATTTACAATGAGGTTCAAACAGTGTTACTTAAAAGTGTTCAATTAAAATATGCAAAAAATATGCATGCGCCTTAGCGAGTATGGTGAGACTTGATTTCACATACTTTGGACGTGTTTTCAGGTGGGACCAGTCCCTGGAGAAGGACATCATGCTTGGTAAAGTAGAGGGTCTTCGAAAAAGAGGAAGACCCTCAATGAGATGACTTGACACAGTGGCTGTAACAGTGAGCTCAAACATAACAATTATGAGGTTGGCTCAGGACCGGGCAGAGTTTCATTCTGTTGTACATAGGGTTGCTGTGAGTTGGAAAAGACTCGATGGTGCCTAACAACAACAACGTGTGTGTGTGTGTGTGTGTGTGTGTGTGTGTGTGTGTTTATAATATGCAGGTAGTCCCCAATTTAGGATGACTTTGTTGTGAGTTGGTTCTGACATATGTTGAATACCCTTTTTTTTTTTTTAGTTTTCATTATTATAGCCATTTATTATCAGTATCTTATAAATCCAGTCATTGTCTTTGGGGTTGGAAACATTACATATAAACTTACAGATATATTTTCATGATATGTAAAAAAAATACCCAAATCATAAAAATTTAGGCCAAGGATGAAAAAGAGTTGGACAACGTTGGCAGTAATAACTCCACTTGTGGGAGGGTCTAGATGATCTCTGGAAATGGGGATGGCGTTTCTAGTCAGAACATTGGCGATAGTTGTCTGTATAGTCGTTTTCTTTTCTTCTTCCTGTATTTTCCGGTAACATTTCAGTACTTCCTGAATCTGCCTATTAACTTTAGCAAAGCGATCAGCTTTTGGTCCATGTTTTCAAGCAACTGATTCCCTTTATTTAGTTTAGAAAACTATATGGCAGTGATTTGCACAGTAAATTGTAAAATTGAGCACCTGTGAGTGAATATCTGAGAATGATAAAATCAGCAAATTACACGCTGCAACATTGTACGTGGTACATATTACTGCTGATAAGATATATCCCCCAGAAAATAGGATGGTTGTAAGTGTGGTTCATCTTAACTTGAATGTGTCATAAATCGGGGACTACACGTGTATATATACGTGCATACATATGTACATATGTATATATATGTTAGTTGCCGCCAAGTCAGTTCCACCTTATGGTGATCTCCTGTGCAGAGTAGAACTGCTCCAGGTTTGCAAGGCAGATCTTTCAGAAGCAGGTCACCAGGCTATCTTCCAAGATGCCTCTGAATGGGTTTGAACCACCAACCTTTCTGCTAACAGTTGAGTGCTTAACTGTGCTATCCGGGGACTGGCTGTCTCCCTCTTTGTCTCTTTCCCTATGTGTGTGTAAGTAAGTAAAAAGGGCAGAAAAGTCTCTATAAACTTTTTTTTTAATTGAGCTTTAAGTGAAAGTTTACAAATCAAGTCAGTCTCTCATACAAAAACTTTTATACTCCTTGCTACACACTCCCAATTGCTCTCCGCCTAATGAGACAGCCCACTCCCTCCCTCGACTCTCTTTTCGTGTCTCTTTCACCAGTTTCTAACCCACTCTACCCTCTCATCTCCCCTCCAGGCAGGAGATGCCAACATAGTCTCAAGTGTCCACCTGATCCAAGAAGCTCACTCCTCACTAGCATCCCTCTCCAACCCATTGTCCAGCCCAATCCATGTCTGAAGAGTTGGCTTCAGGAATGGTTCCTGTCCTGGGCCAACAGAAGGTCTGGGGGCCGTGACCACCGGGGTCCTTCTAGCCTCAGTCAGACCATTAAGTCTGGTCTTTTCATGAGAATTTGGGGTCTGCATCCTACTGCTCTCCTGCTCCCTTAGGGGTTCTCTGTTGTGTTCCCTGTCAGAGCAGTCATCGGTTGTAGCCAGGCACCATCTAGTTCTTCTGGTCTCAGGCTGATGTAGTCTCTGGTTCATGTGGCCCTTTCTGTCTCAGGCTCGTGATTACCTTGTGTCCTTGGTGTTCTTAATTCTCCTTTGATCCAGGTGAGTTGAGACCAATTGATGCATCTTAGATAGCCGCTTGCTAGCGTTCCATGAACTTTTAACACTGTTTATTTCTAGATAGTAGAATTTCAGATGATTTTTCAGCTTTGTGGCATTTTTTGTGTGTGTGTTTGGAAATAAGCATGTGTTCATTTTACTGTGAATTCCATCACATACACACTACATTATGAACCTCTTCCCATGTCACTAAGTGTACAGTATTTTCTTTATGAAATGAAAATCCCTTTATTAAATGATAAAAAGTTACAAATGTGTGAGTATATATTCAGAAACAGAAAAAATGTTTGGAATGGTGTACTAAAATGATAACATTGTGTCTAGGTGGTGTTATGGGTGGCTTTTAATTTTCTGTCATTATAAAGTTGTAACACTGATTAATGACGAATTTGTTTATAATAGAGTGATGAGCACAGTAAACATTTTGTTTCCTAATGAATAATTGGGATAATTGAAGGTCCTCTCTGAAACCAGTTTTTTTTTTTTTTTTACTTTTTTTTTTTATTTGTGCTTTAGGTGAAAGTTTACAGCTCTACTTAATTTCTCATACAAGAATTTATACACATACTGTTATCTGACAGTAGTTGCAGTCTCTGTAATGAGACAGCATGCTTCTCCTTTCCACATAGTATTTCCCATGTCCGTCCAACCACCTCCTGTCCATTCCTGCCTTCTCACCCTGCGTCTGGACAGGAGCTACCCATTTAGTCCCGTGTATCTGCTTGAACTAAGAAGCACACTCTTCACAAGCACTATTTTATGTTTTAGAGTCCAGTCTAATCTTTGTCTGAAGAGTTGGCTTCGGGAATAGTTTTACTTCTGGGTTTACAGAGTGTCTGGGGGCCAAGTCTTTGAGGGTTCCTACAGTCTCAGTCAGACTGTTAAGTCTGGTCTTTTTTATGTGAATTTGAGTTCTGTACCTCACTTTTCTCCTGCTCTGTCAGGGACTCTGTTGTGTTCCCTGTCAGGGCGGTCATTGGTGATAGCTGGGCACCATCTAGTTCTTTTGGTCTCAGGCTGATGGAGTCTCTGGTTTACGTGGTCCTTTTGTCTCTTGGGCTGATATTTTCCTTGTGTTTTTGTTGTTCTTCATTCTCCTTTGCTTCAGGTGGGTTGGGACCAATTGATGCATCTTAGATGGCCACTTGATAGCTTTTAAGACCTCAGACACCATTCATAAAAGTGGGATGCAGAACATTTTCTTAATAAACTTTGTTATGCCAGTTGACCTAGATGTCCCCTGAAACCATCACCTCCAGACCCCCGCCCCTGCTACTCTGACTGAAACTAAATTTATCATAGATAAGCTTCATTTTAAGAGCTTGTTGTTAGTTGCCACTGAGCTAGATGCATGAAAATCCAAGATATATTTTAACAGTGTTCTTTTATGTAGTTTGAACATTTTTAGTACATTTAAAATAAGATGCTGTTTACACATATATTTGTACAAAGTAGGGTATGCTTGTATTTATTTAATCTTACGTAATTTTAAGTAACATTTTGTCTAAGTCAAAATTGGTAACAAAGGAAGCAAGAGAGCATGGTAACGAAGAGCAGGGAGCAACAATATCAAATCCGGGGCCAAAGATTTTTGTATACTCCCTGAGGTATAGCGGTTTTTCAAAGGTCGTGGTAGCAGGGACTGGTCCGCCCTGGGGTGCACTCTTCACTTTCATTGTCGCTATCTGACTTCCCCAGAACTTCCTGTTCTTCAGGAGTTGGAACAGGAAGTGATTTGAAAGCAAAATTTTGCAGCCATACCTAGCTGTATTGGAAAGATTGTGATACCCTACTTCTTTTTTTTGCTGGGTATGTTTGTTTCCCCTTTTCCTGTTGATCATTCTTTGATTTTTTTGTTTTAATTTTCTTCCCTACAATCAGCTTGTTACTCCAGAAGAAGCTTCACAAGTTTGAGTTGGCCTGTTTGGCCAATCTTTGCCCAGAGACTGCTGAGGAGTCTAAGGCTCTGATCCCAAGGTTAGTAGTGGATGTGATAAGTATTATGAATTTTGGATAAATTCCTGTAGGTAAAGTTAATCTGTCTAAAAGTGTGTGTGCATTTAAAACTTAGGTAGATAATGTCAATATTGAATGAGAATGTCTTTTTTGATAATGTATGAAATGATGGTTTTATACCATAAGTATTAGCAAGAAGGTAGAACAGCTGGAACTTTAATACACTGATGGTAAGAGTGTAAATTATAAATTAGTACTGTCACTTTGGAGAGCAATTTGGCAAAACCTAGTAAAGTTAAAGATGAATATATCCTATGACCCCCAAATCCTTTCCTGTGTACATGCCCTAAAGCACCTCCCTCCGGTTCACAAGAAGACATGTTCCAGTGTTCACTGCAGCATTGTTAGTAATAGCGGAAATTGGAAAACAGTTTCTCGGTGAACAATAGATAAAATGTCATAGAATGTGAATGATACAGCAGGGAGAAAATTAATGGATTAGAATAAAATGGAATAGTATGAACAAATGCTAGAGGAATTTTAAGAGAAAAAATTGCAGGTGGATACATACAGACTGATGCTATTTCTCATAACGTTTAAAACCAATGCTATATCTTGCTTGTGGATATATATATATATAGTTAGGTATAAAAATATGTATAAGACTGATAAATACCAACTCTGGGAAAGGGAAAGGGACCATACTAAGGGCCATCAGTTGTTTCTCTCAGGTTTTATTAAAGAAATCAAGCTCAAATAGGGCTAATTGTTAAGGTTCGACTCGACGACAGTGGGTGAGTTTATTAAGGTTAACTTATTTACTGTGCCTTTCATATGTTTGTGATATTTCCTACTGTTTTTAAAAGGAAAAGTGTAGTTGAATGGTAAGGATGTCAGTGTTTAGGCATAAATGGAAAGGTGGGCACGTGGTGCTCACAGGTGAGCATACACTGAAGACTGTGAGAGACTTGTCATTTGCTAAATCACCAATTTGTTTTGGTTTTCTTCTCCTAGCCTGGAGGGGAGGTTTGAAGATGAGGAACTGCAGCAGATTCTTGATGACATCCAGACAAAGCGCAGCTTCCAGTATTAATACCGAAACATCCCGGTGGGACCACACCCCTGGTACAGCACCACCTTCCCAGGGTGTGGGCTGACGTGCACAGAGATTCTACTCAGAAAACAGCTGGGCTTGCTTTGGGATGCGGCTTGGTTTTTGTTTAGGTTGCCGTTTCAAACTTGACTGTTAAACCACGGTAAGCGTGTCATCTTCAGGGGCCTTGCAGTGGCTTCCTCAGCTTGCTAGATCTTCTCCAACCTCTGGGAAGGGTTAGGTAGGGTGATCCGCATATAGGCCATGCTGTTGACTACCTCATCCTGTGGTATTTGGCCCCTGTGTTATTTTTTATCCTTAGTAATTCGTGTTTTAATTTCAGTGTGTTTATAGTTTTTGAAATGAGAACATGACAAGAAGCTCACGATGAAAAACAGTTAAAACCAAGGTTAATTGTGCTGAGTGTTGTGGGCCTTCAGGTAGGCAGGTAACTTCGTCTTTTTGGAATGTGGTTTTGGAGTCGTCAAGACCTCACTTTGTCACCCCAAATGAAGATTTTTTCCTTCATAGATCAGACTTGAGGGTCTGAACACTTTGGAGCCTCCTCCTGTGGGACATACCTTCCACATCTTTGGGCTTGGTCGTTAGCAACAGGCAGTCTACAATGGGTGGGACTTGGAGGGAAAGAATCCGCTGCTTCCAGAGCCATTGCAGTGAAGACAATTGATGTAAGGCTAATTGGGAGAAACAGTTTAAAATCTGTACATTGTAGCTTTGATTTCTCTGAAGGGAGGTATATCTGTTTTCTTCACAGTGTGGGGGTTTTTCTTGGGGGCACTTGCTGTATTCACGATCTGAAGAAAAGACTGGAGAAAGAACCAAGTTGACTTCAAAGGTCAAGATTGTTTCATGTCACCTGTTGGTTAAGTCAAAAATAAACTTATTTTCATAATCTCTTGTAGTTTTTTTTTTTAATTGTACTTTAGATGAAGGTGTATAGAACAAACTAATTTCTCATCAAGCAGTTAGTACACACGTTGACATTGGTTAACAACCCCACAATACGTCAAAACTCTCCCTTTTCAACCCCAGGTTCCCTATTACCAGCAGCTCTTGCAGTTTTTGAAATAACATGGTTTTTAAGTAACCAACTGTTTTTTTTTAATAGCTCATTCTTTTTTTCTATTCTCTGGCTTTATCATAATTTATTTAATCAATTACAAACAGTGCTATAGTGATTATGCACATGTAAGGATATACGTATATGTTAAATTCCTGAGTCCAAGGGTACGGCATTTAAAATTTTGATAGAAATTATAAATTATCCTTTCATGTTAAACTCCAAATAACAATGTACATGAGTACCTGCTTTCTCATACAAATATTACCTATTTTTTTTAATATTTGCTTATCTAGTAGATGAAAAATGGTTCTCTCATTTTAATTTGCAATTCATTTATTATAAATGTCCTTGAGCTTTTTTTTTTTTAAATATATTTAAAAGTCATTGTTAAAAGACCTGTTGTATTTAATTTCCTAGAGCTGCTATAACAAATTACCACAAACTGTGCGGCTTCTGGCTGCTACGAGTCCGAATTCAGGGTGTTTGTTGACCCATGCTAACTCTGAAGACTCTATGGGAAGACCCTTTCTTGTCTGTCCCAGTTTCTGGTAACCCCAGGCATTCCTTGGCTTGTAGCATAACTCCTTTATTGGCCTTTGTCTTCACAGTTTGCTGTCTTCCCTGTGTCTCTTTGTGTCTCATTATAAGGGCACCAGTCGTTTGGATTAGGGCCCATCCTACTCCAGTATGACCTGATGTTAGCTAATTACATCTGCAAAGACCCTATTTCCAAATACGGTCACCTTTCATAGGTACTGGGGATTAGAACTTCGACATATCTTTTTGGGAGACACAATTCAACACCTACCCCCTGTATTTTTTTTTTTTATAATTTTATTTTTGTCGTTGAGAATATACACAGCAGAGCATACACGAATCCAGCAATTTCTACATGTACGATTTAGTGACATTGATTACAGTCTTCAGTTGGGCAGCAATCCTCTCTTCTTTTCCATGTTGTTTCTCCCCCATTAACATAAACTTACTGAGCCCTAAGTGTCCTATCTCATCTTTCAGGTTACTGTTGTCAATTTGATCCCATATAGATGTTAAAGGAGCATAATGCTCCTTTAAAAAGTATTGTTTGGTTTTCGTGAAGTTCATAGAAGAAAAAATGGGATCAGTGCTAGAGGTCCTAATACACAGCATTAACAGGATACAAACCACAACCAACAACACACAAGCTCCCAAGGATAAGCTGGATAACTGGGATCATCTAAAAATGAAACACGCTCATCAAAAGACTTCACCAAAAGAGTAAAAAGAGAACCTACAGACTGGGGAAAAATTTCTGGCTGTTACAAATCAGACAAAGGTCTAATCTCTAAAATCTACAAGAGAACCCAACACCTCTACAACAAAAAGACGAATAATCTGATTTAAAAATGGGCAAAGGAAATGAACAGACACTTGACCAAAGAAGACATTCAAGCGGCCATCAGACACATGAGGAAATGCTCAAGATCTCTAGCCATTAAAGAAATGCAAATCAAAACCACAGTGAGATGCCATCTCACCCTGGCATTACTGGCACGAATCAATAAAACAGAAAATAAATGTTGGAGAGGCTGCAGGAAGATCAGAACTCCTAGGGAGTGCTGGTAAGAATGCAAAATGATACAACAACTTTGGAAAACAATATGGTGCTTCCTTAGAAAGCTAGAAATAGAAATACCATATGATCCAGCAATCCTGCTCCTAGGAATATATCCTATAGACATAAGAGTTGTCACATGAATGGACATATGCACACCCATGTTCATTGCAGCTTTGTTTCGATAGCAAAAAGGTAGAAACAACCAAGATGCCCATCAACAGATGAATGGATAAACTGTGGTACATATGCACAATGGAGTATTTACACAACAATAAAGAACAACGAATCTGTGAAGCATGTCATAACATGGATGAATCTGGAGGGCATGATGCTGAGTGAAATAAGTCAATCACAAAAGGACAAATATTGTATGAGACCACTACTGTAAAAACTCATGATAAGGTTTACATACAAAAACAATCTTTGGTGGTTACCAGGGAGGGGAGGGGTGGGGCTGGAAAAACACTTAATAGACAATAAGTAGAAACTTTGGTGAAGGGTAAGACAGTACACAATACTGGGGAAGCCAGCACAGCCTGTACGAGGCAAGGTCATGGTAGCTCCACAGACACATCCAAACTCCCTGAGGGACCAAATTGCTGGGCTGAGGGCTGTGGGCTGTGGGGACCATGATCTCGGGGAACATCAAGCTCAATTGGCATAACAGAGTTTATAAAGAAAATGTTCTACATTCTACTTTGGTGAGTAGCATCTGGGGTCTTAAAAGCCTGTTGGCAGCCATCTAGGATACTACACTGGTCTCACCCCTTCAGGAGCAAGGAAGAATGAAGAAAACTAAAGACACAAGGGAAAGATTAGTCCAAAGGACTAATGGACCACATCTACCATGGCCTCCGCCACACTTGAGTCCAGTACAACCAGATGGTGCCCAGCTGCCACCACTGACTGCTCTGACAGGGATCATAATGGAGGGTCTTGGACAGAGCTGGGGAAAATGTAGAACAAAACTCTAACTCAAAGACCAGACTTGCTGGCCTGACGGAGACCGGAGAAACCCTGAGAGTGTGGCCCCTGGACGCCCTTTCAGCTCAGTAATGAGGTCACTCCTGAGGTTCACTCTTCAGCCAAAGATTGAACAGGCCCATGGAACAAAACAAGACTAAAGGGGCACACCAGCCCTGGGGCAAGGACGGGAACGTAGGAGGGAACAGGAAAGCTGGTTATAGGGAACCCAGGGTGGTGAAGGGAGAGTGTTGACATGTCATGGGGTTGTTAACAAATGTCATAGAAAAATGTGTGTACTGTTTGATGAGAAAGTAGTTCTCTAAAGCTTCATCTAAAGTACAATAAAAAAAAAAAAGTATTGTTTGTTTTAAGAAGACTTCAGGGGATCTTTTTGGTTTAAGGTTTAAAATGTTAAGAATATCTCAGGACAGTAGTTTCAAGGATTCATCCAGCCTCCATGGCTCCAAAAAATCTGAATTCCATGAGAATTTGAAATTATGATCTGCATTTCCCTGCTTTTGATCAGGCTTCTTCTATAGAATCTTTGATCAAAATGCTCAGTAATGATAGCTGGACACCAGCCAGTTCTGGTCTCATGGCAAAGGAGGCAGTTGTTCATGGAGGCAGTTAGCTGCATATTCCATTTCTTTCTCCTGTTCCTGACTCTGCTTCATCTGTTGCTTCAGGCAAGGTGAGACCAATCGTAACTTGGATGTCCACATGCAAGCTTTTAAGACCCCCAGGTACTATGCAAGGAACTAGGAGATCAAACAGAAGCACTAAACATGTTATTAGGTCAGTTAATTGGGGTGTCTCATGAAACCATGACTCTAAACCTCCAAACCAAAGATCTAAATCCCATGAGCCTTAGCAGCTACTTTTTTTTTAAGTCACTGTAAATATGTCTATCACACAACTTCTGAAAATTCACCTTTTTACAGTTGTACAGCTTATTGACACCAATTACATTAATCGGCTGTGCAACTCTACCCTTCATCAATGTGATTTTTCCATCACCATAAACAGAAACCAACATTCTTGATCAATGTTTGGAAGAAATTATCTATCTTATCCTTGGACAACTTCACTTCTTTGAGTCTTAGTGTTCTCAATTGTAAAATGTGGGTAATAATAGTATGTACCCCATGAATTTTTTTAGATTTCATGAGAAAATTACTATGAAGACCCTGGTGGTGTCTGACACACAGTATACTATCAGTAAATGCTAGCTAGTATCTCATATGAACATGAAAGTATACAAAATAAGTTAGCTTGCTTCTGTAGAAATTAGTGAAAGGATTTTAGCATGCCAACTGACACTGGTATCAGACTATGAAAACAAACCAAATTGCTTGCTCCTTAAGTCTCCAGAATTATTAGGAGAGGTGGTTTTGTGTGCAGGCTGGTACCCCTGGGGAAGTAGAAGAACACAGGCTTTCAGCACAGACCACAGTTAAAAGCCAGCTTGTGTGCTGGTGGCATGGGAGGAGCACAGTGCCACCTGTCTGTATCCCCTAAAGCCTGTAGAGTGCCTCGTGTACAGTTAGGCAGTAATAAAAATACATGGTAACAATTAGTAGGACTGGAGCCCTGGTGGCACTGTGGTTAAGAACTCAGCTGCTAAGCAAAAGGTCAGCAGTTTGAATCCACCAGCCGCTCCTTGGAAAACCTATGGGTCCTATAGGATCGCTATGAGTTGGAATTGACTTGATGGCAACGGGCTATGGCTCTTAGTATGAGTAAAAGCAGATTTAAAGAGAAAAAGCTCATACTAGGGAATTATTTGCAAAAGCAGCTTCATGCCATATTACAAGTTCTAAGCCTGGCCGGCACATTCTGCTGAATCGTCATTGTGCTCTGCAGAACCCTTAGTCACCTGTGAACACTGTTTGCAGAAGCAGAAAAGAGTTTGCGGACACACTGAGAGCAAAAGGTGTGTTGGCAAACCTTCACCAGAAAACTACAAGAGCCTTTTCTAAAAATTCTACTCTGGTTTTATTAAAATTTGTTAGATTTGAGGCTTGAAAAATAGCATTAGTAGGTGAGACCTCAGTACAAGCTATTTTTAGTGATGCTACTAATGTTTTGGGTTTTTTAAATAATTTGTTTTCGTTGTTGAGAAAATACACAGCAGAATATAAACCAGCAATTTCTACACGTACAATTTAATGACATCAATTGCATTCTTCGAGTTGTACAACCATTATCGCTAACCTTTTCTGAGTTGTTCCTCCCCCATTAAGATAAACTCACTGCCCCCCAAGTTTCCTATCCAATCTTTTGAGTTACTGTTGTCACTTTGACCCCATAAAGATAGATCTTAAAGGAACATAATGCTGAAGGCAGACATTCTTTACTAGTAAAGCTCAACTGTTGTTTGGTTTATTTTTATTATGAAAAAATTTAAACATACAGAACATTTGGAAGACTACCACTTTGATCACCTATGTGTTCACCTATGTTTAACAAAATAGTTGTCCTATTTGTTTCATGTGTATTGTATATCTTGCTAGGAATCATTTGAAAGCACACATGATACTTCATCTGAAATACTTAAGCATGCATTTTTAAAAATAAAGGCACTCTTCTGTATAATTAGTGCTGTATTTAATATCCAGTTCATATTCAAAATTCCGAGGCTGTTCCAAAAATGATTATAATTCTTGAAACAGAATCCACAAAGATTTCACACCTTGCATGTTGTAGTTTTTTCAGGGGCTAAATGAATGATACGAGGTTTTCAGAAAATTGGTTTGTCAGAGTACTAGTTCTATGCAAAGTTCATAAATG